>NW_027361841.1:10597500-11085000 GCF_039654945.1 Dendrobates tinctorius | reverse complement strand
AGCGTGCTCAATTCCTGCAATTCTCGACACATCAGGGTCTGCATTATGGACATCTTTTATGTGTTTATTATATGTTATTATTCTGCATTTTCAAATATTAATTATTAATAATAATAATAATAATAATAATAATAATTATTATGGTAATCCTAATTGACCTAAAACGGGAAAGGTTTATTCTGATTTCACGTCAGATATTGAGAAAGACATGCATGTGTCTTTTTATATAGTTTATGTAAACTTCTAGTTTCAACTGTATATATGTTTATATTTATAATATATATATATATATATATATATGTATATATAAATTATAATAATGGACAATTCACAAGCCCAAACTCATACTTGGGTAAAGAAACAAATCCATTGCTTGACCCTTGTCCTAGCAGGATTTAAATAAACTCATAATATCCATTAAAAGATCCTGTAATATATATATATATATATATATATATATATAATATATATATATACATATATATATATATATATATATTATAATTTGTGTCATACAGAAAACACATTATTTTCACTTGCCAGTAAAGTATCCAATTCTAGTTTAACTTCTAAAGAAAAGTATTTATTTCTGTTTTAACTGATTTAATTGTATTATGTAATATCAGTATCAAACATCTGTGTTCTTGTTTAATAAGATTGTACACATCTTTTGATATAATTTATTAGCTGTAAACTCTTGAGGTTAAACCCATTTGATTCCTATCAAAAATCAATATCAATTCAGAAGTCCTCTGCCTTTCACCAGAGGCAAGCTCGTAATGTTTTCTTTAATCCATCTTCAAAGAAAGGTAATGTTTTAGTGGAAGCCAGAAATATGCAGTTTAGTAACGGTGAACACAGCAACTTGAAAAGCAAATCTAATAATGCCTTATAATGGATAAACTCATTCTAAGTGCTCTATTCTAAGTCTGAACATTTTTTTATACAGTAGTTTATCCACTTTTACAAAGCCTTTATTAAATGATATCACTTTAGGTCTACAAAATGTGGTATTGAGAGCCATGTCAAATGTAGAATTAGCTTTAAGTTTATTTGAAGTTTACCTATTCTTTTACAACACTTTCTGAAAGCATCATAGGAGCTGGAACTTCATTTTCTCACTTACCAGGATGCATTGCACTTGTTATTGTCCAATGGCTTGCTTGCCTTGACCTTAAAGCCCGCCTCTCTGCTTCTATACTCCTGTCTGAAGCAAGTTCAGAGAAGAGCGACCAGAATGGTGACCGGTCTGCAATCAATATCCTATGAGGAACGGTTAGAGGTTTTGGGAATGTTTAGCTTGCAAAAGAGAACACTGAGAGGAGGCTTAATAGCGATCTACAAATAACTCAAGGGCTGTCACATTGTAGAGGAATCAGCTTTATTCTCATTTGCACAATGAAAGACTGGAAGCAATGGGATGAAACTGAATGAGAGAAGACACAGATTAGATATTAGAAAAAACTTTTTGACAGTTAAAGTGATCAGTGAGTGGAACAGGCTGCCACAAGAGGTGGTGAGTTCTCATTCAATGGAAGTCTTCAAACAGAGGCCGGACAGACATCTGTCTGGGATGATTTAGTGAATCCTGCTTTGAGCAGGGGGTTGGATCAGATGACTCTGGGGGTCCCTTCCAACTCCACCATTCTATGAATCTGTGTCTAGCAAAAATCATAGAGATATAACAAAAAGATATTGACCCACCCCATTTCCTCCAAGTTAATGTCTCTGCACTTAACAATAGGGAGTGGATAGCAAGAAAGGACAATCCCACTTTTGAGTGATTGTTTCAGGGTAAGACATATAATTTTTGTATAAACTAATATGCAGATTTCCTATTTAGCACACTGTCATTAAAGAAGATTTGTCAGTGCAAACCACCAGTAGATCCCTCAAGGCCAGTATAAACATTCTAAAATCAGTAGAACCAGCTGACACCAGGAGGATCTAATTTGTATGACACAACACTCACAATTTTCCTTTGATAAAGGATGTTGGAGGAGAGTAGGTTTTGACTTTTTGGGTTTCCATTGATCAAATCCTGTGTTCTACTACATAATAGATGTCAGATGACTCTGGCAGTGGCTTTTCCATAGAGGACACAGGGGTACTCAGATAAACTGTGTATGGGGTATTTGGTCGAGCTAGCGATCACACAACAGCTATCTAATGTGAGCCTTTAGAATTTATGAGGATTGTGTACTTAAAGGAGCCGTCCAAAACTGATGACAGCCGCTGGCTTTGTGAAAAGATTACCCAGCGTACAGGAAAACAATTTTCTTATTCTTGTCACATATTGCACAGTGACAAGAATCTGTTAAGCATACATCAAATTGACAAGCAAAGCATGGTCAGTAGAGCATGGGCTACCAAGCCTCTGAAATGGGGCTGATGACGCTTTATTTCAGGGAGAAGGGGACTAGTTTGACTGTCTCGGCATGCAATGGGATTCTTAAATGAAGCTTCATCAAATAAAAAGTAGCAAAAAAATACAAAATAGTTAGATAAAGTAAAGAGGGAATAGTAGGGACTTTTTAATTAAAGAAAATTATGAAAGAGATTAAATTATGACATTAAATAGATGGAAATTTAGGAATAAAATAAATTTTAATTTAGGACCACCCCTTTAATTTGAAAATATGTCAGAATTGCTTTATAATCTTTTTTGAAAATTTCTCTTATATTACAGTGCTCTACATATTTTGAAAAGTTGTCAGGTTCATGGGTCATTTCGTAATGATTTTGACCTCTTGAATTCAAATCTGACAATTAACATTTTTAGTTGTCTCTTGTTTTAATCAAAGAGTTTTCCTTTTACTACTACATATAGTTAATGCATACATGTTTGAGTACTTTGAAATATTATTATTTTTGCAAATGTAAAGACTCACAATACTTTGTTATGACAATTTTCTGACCTTCATTTAGAGGAAACTTAGCAACAATTAAAATATCTAAAACATGTCTGAACACTAATGCGAATTATAAAGAGTTACAGAAATTGCACTATAAAATTTGGTCCTAATTCACTGACAACTCTTTTTTGCTTGTCTCTTTTTTCCTGCATAGGATCATCTTTTACAATTGTCCAACAAGCATTCATGGATTCTGTTTTCTTTCATATCTTTTCTCCATAGCTGCAATATCTTGGTGAAATCTCTCTCTCTGCGTGTCACTCACAGCTCCGCAGTTTGGTGGAAAACAATGTCTAGATGCGAAGGAATTAATCTTTTAAGCATATGTTGCAACCAATATACTTATATGGTTTGAGGAGATTTTCCACCAACTCTTCATAGTTATCAGCTCTTAAGTTTCCCAAAAATTAGTTGCTAAGCATGCAGTCTTTTCCTTGGCATGCAACAAACGGAGAAACTCCTCATCTTGAAGAAGCTTTAGAATCTGAGGTCCAATAAAGACTTCTTCCTTTATCTTTGCTTTGCTCAAGCTTGGAAATTTATCAATGAGATACTTGAATGCTTTTGCATTTTTATCCATTGACTTTGCAAAGTTTTTCATTAGGCCCAACTTGATGTGCAGTGGTGGTATCAAAATGTTATGTGGGTCAACGAGTGCTGACTGCAGGACATTTTACTCCCTGGCTGAAGTGAATGTCAGAGAGGCCAGTCTCTTTTAGCATAGTGATATTTAGTGATGGGCGAATCCCCAATATTCAGGATCGGTAGGTTCGCCAGAGATTTTTTGTAAAGTTCGAGTTCGGGGCTGGAGATGACGTGAACTTGCGTCCGAACCCCAAACTTGGACTTTACAGATATGGGAAGGGGAAGGGGATCTGTAAAAAAAGCAGAAACTTAATAAAAAACATTATACTTACCTGTCCAGTGACGCTTCCTCCCATCCTGGTGTCCCTCTGTCTCCCAGCCGCATCTGCTTCAGTGACCGCTCATTAACTTCCACCGGTATTCACTGCACTTGGCAGTCTTCGGCTTTTTCCGGCAGTGTTCGTGTGGTGATGTCACTGCACGAACACTGCCGGAAAAATCCGAAGACTGCAGAGTGCAGTGAATACCAGCGGAAGTTAATGAGCAGCCCCGAAAGCAGATGCGGCCGGGAGACAGCGGGACGGGAGGACGCGTCGCTGGACAGGTAAGTATAATTATAATGTTCATTATTAATTTTATGCTTTTTTTACAGCTGGACCTGGACCAGAACTGGACCCGAACTGTAACATGAGTTTCCCTTGGAAACCCATGTTTGGGACCGTGTGACCGAACACTATGTCCCAAACTTTACAGTTCACGCTCGCCCATCCCAAGTGATATTCTCTTGCACGACCATCCCATCAACACAAAAATCAGCAGTACTTTGTGTATCTACCCTGGAGACCAAGTAAGAGGGTAACCACCTTTATGTCACAATAGAAGGGCCACTGTTGTGAATTCGCTTTCTGGCCTACCTCTGGTTACTGCTGAAGGTGGTGGAGCTGGTCAGGTGGACGGAGGGGTTGTGAGTTCTTTTTCTGGTCTCCCTCTGGTGCTTACTGGAGGTAATGGAACTGATCTGATTACCAGAGGCTTGCCACCTGATAATGAGGACGATGATTGGAGATCTGGGGTTTCAGACTGGATTTAAGACAGCCGACTCCCTCTATCTCTGCTGGTGATTTTTTCCTGCCTCCTGAGGTCTTAGTTTCCAGCTCAGTCCCTGCATGCTCAGCTAAGTGTTCTTTTGCTATTCTGTTCACATTTGATCTGGTTTTGTCTATTTCAGTTTTGTGTGGGTCAGCCAGCTACAGCTGGGGCTGTGCTGAATCACCATCCATATGTTACTGCTTGTGCCAGTTTGTTTTTGTCCCTTATTAGATTGGCCTCTTTTTGCTCTGCTTTCAGAATATACCAGAATGCTGATATAGTGGGCGAAGTCGTGCGACTTCAGCATTTTTGCATCAGACGTGTTGGATAGTGTTGAGCATTCCTATGCTGCAAATATCGGGTATTGGCTGATATTCACGGTATCGGAATTCCAATACTGAGTTCCGATACTTTTTGCATATCGAATACCGGAATTGGAAGTTCCCATAATGCTATGAGCCAGTTTGATTTGATTCAGCCAATGAGGAATCCTAAGAAGTGTGGGCACATCCTGTTAGGCATGTAGGCATGCTAACTAATGGCATGGCTGTGATTGGCTGCGAGCAGACCACCCAGCTGCTCCTCCCCAGAACACATGCTGAACAGTGATCTATGGAAAGTGAAACTAGTGAGGAAGGAGGAAACGACAAGTTCTCATTTCAATGCCAGAACACCCCCCCCTGGACATTTATCTTAGAAGCAAGAGATGATATCTTGGAAACCGTGCAGAAAAGCCACAGAAGGTAAATTACTTATTGTCATTATTCTGCAGCCTAGATATGCACTGAGATTATATGAAAAGCCTGGACAACCTGTTCTGTTATGTATTTCCACCAAGTTGGATTGCCTGCCAGGGCTGGTGGGGTACTCGGTACCGGGTCCGTCGGTTTCAATGGGAGATGTCACGGTAGCCGTGACACAGTCCGTGACCCTGGGCATCCATTGTAAAAGGGAAATGTTGAATGTGTGGATGATTAAAGTTTATGAGTGAATGATTCGTGACGCCACCTGTGGTGTTCGGCAATGAAGATGTTAAGCCGACGCTGCAGACAGATCCTCTGGGACAGATGGTGTGGTGTAGCAATGATGTTGTGGCCCTCCACAGGTAGGGCTGTAGTCCCAGGGCAGTGTAGATGGAGAGGTAGTGAAGAGACATAGATGGTTCAGTGCCAGGCACAGAGATGTAGCAGTGCTGAGAGTGTTGGTGCAGGAATAACTGGAGGACACCAGGGCATGTAGTTCCAAAGCTTTACTCACAGTCTGTTGTACATACAGGTGCCTGCATCCGTGCCATGTCCTCCGGGTCAGGGGCTCAGTCAACCTCCAAGCTAGATGAAGCACTCCGTTCCAACACTCCGCCAACATGTGCCTTTTCTGAACGTCTCCCTCTATTGCTACACAAACCCTTTAACATAGTCAATATCTTTGTAACTCCGAATGTCTTAAAAAAAAAATAATTCCTGCTATTCCATTTGATTGGGCTAAACCTCTATGCCTTTAATGTCTCCTTCACCTCCCCAATACATTCTACATTATTCTTAGTTGTTTTCCTTCAAGTAGAATTAACCTACAAGGAAAGAAAGGGTTTATTTTAATTCCGATATTTGTGTCCCATTGACTTGCATTGGTTTCCGGTATTGGAATCGGCAATATCCGATACTTTTTGGGTATCAGTCCGATCCAATCCGATCCGATATTTCCCGATATCGAAAGGTATCGCTCAACACTAGTGTTGGACCTTTTTGCAGGGTTTTTTGCATGATTGCAGACAGTGTCTTTCCTTTCCTGTCCTGTCTAGTCAGTGTGGGCCCCATCGTTTGCTCTGTCTATTTTCCTACCTCCGCTTGTGTTTTCAACTTGTCTCACCGACAATACATGTTTGGGGGCTATTTATTCCTTTGGGGCAGTTTAGATTTCCCCTTTCATGCTTTAGGCTTAGTTAGCTCTCCGGCTGTGCCAAGGCATCTAGGATCATCGTAGACACGCTCCACGGCTACTGCTAGTTGTGTGGATAGGATCAGGGGTCTGCAATCCACTTAGTTACCTACCTCTATGGTTTTCTGTGGCTTAGCTTGGGCTTGCTCTCCTCCTCGGTGACCCAATCATAACAGGCCACAAATGTTGGTCATAGTTCAGGCACCTGAACAGCTGTTTCATACTGTCATAGATTTCTTTGATGTGAACTACATAACCAACTGGATTTGAAGGTAGCGCATTGCCATTATGCAGCAAGGAGGCTTTTAGGTTTGTTTTGGACGAATCGATGAAGAGCTTCTATTCCTCAAGATTATTACTTATTTTAAGAGCTTCCATTAAACTGTTCAAATTGTTGCATGCCACAAGATCACTCTCTTTGAAAATGTATTGGGTAAATTCTTTATTACGGTTGCAGAACTAAGGAATCTGAACATTACCCGCTAGGAGATTTTACTGCTGTAGCCAGGAACTAAGAGCTCAGTCTTATTCTTGGGCAGATTCAAATTTCTAACAAAATCATTCAGTGCACTTTATGTAGATCATGTCGTGGACACGTGTGACAGGATACACCGCCTCCAGCAGGGCGAATTTAAATAATAGAACGTGCAGCCGGATAAACCGCCTCCAGCAGGTGAATTTCAGTAGTACACATATGTCTGGATACACCGCCTCCAGCAGGGCGAATTTAAATAATAGAACATGCAGCCGGATAAACTGCCTCCAGCAGGCGAATTTCAGTAGTACACGTATGTCTGGATACACCGCCTCCAGCAGGGCGAATTTCAGAATAAAGGGGAAAACCAGGAAAACAATTACAATGGTGGCCCTGCGATAGGGAACGGGGATGTGGAGACCTCCTGCACTCCCCTGAGTCAGTGTCTCTACACTCATGCACACAAATAGGGATCACCACAAGGATATGATAATCAAAAAGTATCAATTTTATTAATGGACACAACAAACAGACACTTTGTTTAAAAACAATTAAAAAGTCTGAACAACCAGACACTGATGACAAAACAAAGACAATGGGTCATTTTGATAAATAGTTAAATACTATGGGTCCCAAGGCCAACCATTCAGTATAATGCCAGGTATCTGCTAGTTACCCTAACCTAGGGTCTATCAAATCAATTGTAATGACAATCATGACCTTGGATCAAAAATACCATATTATCAATAACTACTATGGTTACATAGAGATTCTACATATGCCATGAATAGAAAATTGAATACTTATCATGTTGCCAACACAAATAAACATACATTAACAAGTCCCTTTCCCTAGCATGATATCACCTGGTTTCTGAGGATGAACAAGCTACCGGGTAGGTTACATGGGACCCCCAAACCCAAAGTGTCTGTTTGTTGTGTCCATTAATAAAATTGATACTTTTTGATTATCATATCCTTGTGGTGATCCCTAATTGTGTGCATATACTTTCTTTTCTTCATGTGTTTTCATGTGAATCCATTTATATGCACTAGGTGATCCCACCTAAATTGACATTGTGGATGGTGCCCGTTTATTCTATATCGTGTCTCTACACTCCTAATGATCCCTAGGCCAGTTCCGCACCAGGCGCCGATCAGGATACCTGAAATCCCTAGCTCGCCCTGAACCAATCCCTTACTAGTGAAGTGGACGGTGCAGAAACTAATCCCACCACTGCACTAAAACACACATGGAGGAAAGTGACAAACAGGGAAACACCACTTAGCTTTGCTCTGTTGCTAATGCTCCCAGCAACAGAGTCCGACACCTGATCACATCTTCTCCTCCAACCGGATCCAACACCTGAGTGCAGCTTTCCAGCAACAGAGTCCAGCATCTGAGTGCAGCTTTCCAGCAACAGAGTCGAGCATCTGAGTGCAGCTGTCTTCCAGAAACAGAGTCCAGCATCTGAGTGCAGCTTTCACCATAGCTGCCACTCCACCAAGCTTTGCAAGAACTCCTCGCTGACACCATAGCTGCCACTCCAAGCTTTGCAAGAACTCCACACTGACACCATAGCTGCCACTCCAGGATTCAGACTGAGCTGCCCAGGACTCTTCTCAAGTTCCTTCCTTCACCAAGGATAGTTGGAAAAGACCAATATCACCAACAGTGAGTGAAACCACCTGCTACAACTTTATAGGCAGGACCCAAGGAATCACACCTGCTTCATTATCATGTGCAATAACACTAACCACCACCGGGGGCAAGCTAGAACAAAAGACACCACCGTGCAATAACCCTAATGGCCACCGGGGCAAAACTAACTCTAAGCAACCAGCTCAAAGGAAAAAAAGGTTACTTATTCAAAACCTGTCATATCCAACCTGGATCATGACAGATCCACTGAGGTTGCTGACAGAAAGTCTAGAGTGTGAGAGGAAGATGCTTCATGACACCAAGCTCCCTCTTCTTCCTCATTTGACTCGACTGAATATGTTTTTGGTGCTTTTGAAACTGGCAGTTTTTCTGTGTGAAGAACTGGGAATATTGCAGATGGAATGTTTGGATAATCTAAAGACCACATCTTCTTCCTTGAAACTCCTTTCCAAATGGAGGGAACCATGCAGAAATAGCAATTGCAAATAGCATAGATTGTCTCTTCCCATGCAACCACTTGGTAAGATGTGATGCACATCTATTGTAGAATATGTGTGGAGCCCAACTTTTGTCCCAATCTGCTAGTCTGCAGCCAAAATATAGGTTGTATGCTTTCCTTATCATGGTAGTCAAGTTTTGCCTTTGTGACACAAAATTGATTTTCTCGCATATGTAGCAAAAACTATCAGCTTTATTAATGCAAGAACAAGGCATATCTGAAAAAATATATAGAAACGTGTCAATATGCTAAGAAACCATACTATGAAAAAGAGCATTTATAAAAGTAGGAGATGAAACTGTAATTAGGACTACATCATTGGAGCTGAGTTAGTGTTTCTTGATTGATGACCCTAAGATGATAGAATGCTGAAGGCTCAATAGCTTAAATAGCTGATGTAATAGACTAGCTATTAACAATGCAATAATGATAATAAATTATAAAGATGCAATTTTTATATAAGCCTGCTTGCAAATTAGAGCGAATCGGCAAATTTAAACATCATATCTGTTTTCAGCACCACAAATTTAGTTAAGTTCAACTGTTTTCGTCTATGAACCAGTTTGACTGTAGAGCAGTGTCATTATGAGAGTTTTAGAGGGACTAAAATACTTGTCTTTTAAATCAGGCAGAAAAAATTTAATTATGGATTATACAAAGCTTCTGACATGGATTATTAATGCAAGTACATCAGCCTCATCTTGACTATAGGACACATTTAATAATGCATAGAACCTGTATTGTTAAACCTAGTCAATATATTCTTACACTGGATAACAAGATAGCAAGTATATATATTATAGGGTACAATTGAAATCTCTGTATACATAGTCCCGTAGTCAGTCTCAGACGCTTACTCAGTATGGATTTGACCATAATACTAAATGTCGAACAAAGGTACTGTATAACAAGATACAAGCTGTTTCGAGTATAAGGTAAAAATTGGTATATCCAGTTCACCATATATATAGAAGGCGTAAACCACACACGCTCACACATGCTCAATCACTATGGATGATACCGTAATACAAAATTTGGAACAAAGGTACTGTATCAGCACATGCCAGGTGTATCCAGTCTAGGGGTAATTGTAAATTTTCATCTATATTTCCAGAGTCAGACACAGACACTCACAAGCTCAGTATGTATTACACCAGAATTTAACAAGTAGAAAAAGGGAAAGGTAGTCAAAGAGTACAACAGTATACAGTGTTGTGGTACTTTTAAATCTTCGTATATATTTCAATCTCAGTAAGCCAGTCCAGACTCTCCGCTACTGGAAACTACATGGATACAATTACAGACGGAAAGTCGAGTGTTAGCAGAAATTTGGGAATCACTCATCGCGGGAAAACCTCCCGGTAGATGTTGCAGAGGCGATGCAGACCCTCAATTACTGTGTCTGTGGAGACAGCGAAAATGATTCTTTGTGAAGAAAGGATTGCTTTATCACAGTAGCGTGGATCACATCACCGTCACTCATCTTCATCAAACTGTGATCACAGGGAGAGATGTAGACATGGTCCTCACTGCCTATCATGATGTGTCTGGTCATTTTGGAGTGCCAAAGACAGAAGCCACAGGCAGTGGGCGATTATATTGGATTGGCATGAGAGGAGACATTGAAAAATGGTGGCAGGAATGTCAGACGTCTGTGACTATCACAACTGTGAAAAATGATCATAAAGCACCACTGCATCTGCTTGTAAGTTGACGTCCATTGCAAATGGTAGCCATTGATCATCTGAAGGTAGAGGTCAGCAGGACAGGGCATAGCTACATCTTAAACATCATCGATCAATACATCAAATTTCTAGTGGCCGTCCCTGTGAAGGATTTAACTGCCCAGACTACACAGCAGTGGAGCAGGGAGAGGTAAGTATTGCAACTTGCAAGTGCTGTGGCCATGTCCAAGCAGGGGGAGCACACTCGTGGTCGACGGTACTGGCACAGGGCCCCTCATAATACGCTGGTGTGTCTGACCGCGAGTGGGCCCCCCCAACACAGAGACACTGCAATGTACTATGAGGGGCCCTGTGCCAGTGCCGTTGGCCATCTGTGGGCCCATCCACCTGTTCAGAGCAACGGCACTTGCCTGGGTGCGCCAGGTATTGACCCCAGCCATTGGGGGGTGGGCAGCCCACTTAGGGAGGTTTAAAAAAGGGCATATGTTCAGCTGCTGCAAAGAGCGGAATTGGGCAAGTCCAAGGAAGAGGAGGAGAAAAGTGAGGCAGTTTTCTGGGAACCTATGTGTCATCGGGGGAAGGTGGGACAAAATCCTTTGCAACCCATGGATGGTTCATTTTAATGAAGGTTAGATCATCAACATTTTGGGTAGACAGACAGGTCCTTTTTTCTGTCAGGATTGATCCAGCAGCACTGAAGACTCTTTCAGATAACACTCTAGTAACAGGGCAAGCGAGCTCCTGTAAGGCATATTGTGCCAATTCAGGCCAGGCGTCCAGTTTAGAGGCCCAATAGTCAAAGGGGAATGACTTGTGAGGGAGAACATCGATATGGGAGAAGTAGTTTGTAACCATAGTTGACAACTGCTGTCACCTGTCACTTTTAATCAATGCAGTATTAGCAATCGTGTGAGCGGTACTTGAGAAATCATTCCACAACATGGTCATTAAACCCCTGTCTCCAACGCCACTTCGGCTGTGTACACCACGAACACCTCTTCCATTGTGCCTACTACGGCTCGTAGGAGAAACAGCTCTGCTGCTGTGTGCTGGGAAAGCCTCAAACAACCTGTTTACCAGAGTTGCTTGTTTGTTAGCCAATATTATCTCTAGGTTCTCCTGTGGCATGATGTTGTGTAATTTGCCTTTGTAGCGTGGATCGAGGATGCTGGCCAGCCAGTAGTCATCATCTCTCATCATTTTGGCAATGCGGGGATCCCTTTTTAGGATCCGCAAGGCATAATCGCACATGTGGGCCAATGTTCCAGGTGTCAATGATGCACTGCCAGTGGAGGGTGGAGGAGGACTTTCTGGCAAATCCACATCCCTACAGTCATGCACAAACACTGTACCTGACCTTGGAACGCCAACATTTTCTCTTGCCCCCTGAGAAGCATCCTCCTGCCCAAAATAATCATCCCCCTCATCCACCTCCTCCTCTTCCTCTTTTTCCTCCACCTCGTCCAGGACAGTTCCCTGACCAGACAATAGCTGACTGTCATCAAGGCTTCCCTCCTCCTCCTCCTCTGCTGCAGACGCCTGATCCTTAATGTGCGTCAAACTTTGCATGAGCAGATGCATAAGTGGGATGCTCATGCTTGTGATGGTGTCTTCTGTGCTTACCAGCCGTGTGCATTCCTCAAAACACTGAAGGACTTTACAGAGGTCTTTCAGCTTTGACCACTGCACACCCGACAATTCCATGTCTTCCCTCAAACTGCCTGCCCGTGTACCCTCCCACAAATGCATTACAGCCTGCCTCTGTTCGCACAGCCTCTCAACCATATGCAGGGTGGAGTTCCACCTTGTTGCAACGTCTATGATTAGGCAGTGCTTGGGGAGGTGGAGCAATCGCTGCAGCTTCTGCATATGACTGGAGTGTACTGCCGAGTGACGGATGTGCGAGCACAGTCTTTGCACCTTATGGAGCAGGGATGTTAACTCCGGATAATTAATAAGGAAGCACTGCACCACCAGGTTCAAAGTGTGAGCCAGGCAAGGTATGTGTGTGAGTTTTGCATGGGCTATGGCTGCCACAAAATTTCAGCCGTTATCACAGACTACCTTGCCTGCCTCAAGATGTAGACTGCCCAGCCATGACTCTGTTTGTCGCTGCAAGTAGTCGGCCAGTACCTCTGCGGTGTGTCTGTTTCACCCAAAGACATCATCTTTAACACAGCCTGCTGACGCTTACTACTAGCTGTTCCATAGTGGGACACCTCATGTGCAACACTGCCAGCTGCGGATGGAGTGCTCGTGCGATTGCGCTCTGTGGACGAGCTTTCGCTGATAGAGGAGGGGGAGGATCGAAAGCCTACAGCCAACTGTTTCCTATACCGTGGGCTCGGCAGCACTGTTCCACCGCTGCTGTCCCGAGTGGAGCCTGCATCCACCACATTAACCCAGTGCGCAGTGATGGACACGTAACGGCCCTGGCCATGCCTACTGATCCATGCATCTGTTGTGAGGTGCACCATTCCACTCACTGACTGTTTAAGTGCATGGACAATGCGGTCTTTCACATGTCGGTGGAGGGCAGGGATGGCTTTTCTAGAAAAGAAGTGCCGACTGGGTAGGTCATAGCGTGGGACAGCGTAGGCCATGAGGTTGCGGAAAGTTTTGCTTTCAACCAAGAGGTAGGGCATCATCTCTAATGAGATTAGCTTGGCAATGTAGGCATTCAAACAAAGTGTACGCGGATGAGAGGATGAGTACTATCTTGTCCTACTCAGAGTGTCTGGTAGGGTGAGCTGGACTGGAGAGCTGCATACGGGGGAAGTAGCGGTGTACCGGACGGAGTGAGAGGGGGTTGGTGATGGGATTGGTGGTGATGGCCTAGATTCAGTGTTGTGTTGCAAAACCATTGTGATTCCCTGAGTGCTTTGGCCTTGCGACAACACCTCCACATTTAGTGCTGTTGGTGTGCTTAACAGTGGCGGTGGTCTTACAGTGGGTGAAGCGATGGCGCGTTGCTGGCTACCTCCAGTCAGAGCAGGTGTACACATGCTACCTGAGGTTTTGTAGCCCGTCCACTCTTGCAAGTGCATGTTGAGTAAATTTCTAAGCATGCAACTGGTATTCAAATTTCTGAGTTGTTTACCTCGGCTAAAGGTCATTCCACACTTCTTACAGGTAACCTTTGCCTCATCAGTAGGATTTTGGACAAAGAAGTGCCACACTGCACTCTTCCTACTATGGTATACATTTTCTTGCCATGCACGCTGTGCTAAGTTGACCATCTGGTCAAGCTGTCCTGCAACTCTTTTAGTTTTTGGTCCACATTTTTGGACAGCTATGGGCTTGCCAGATAACCGCTGCTGTGATGTCAATGCCTGCTGCGGATCCTTCTCCTTATCTGAACTATTGCCAATCCGGGTCAAGAACTGGGTCATCCATCACCTCCTCTTCAAAGTCATCTGCACCTTCCTCTTTACCTTCCTCTGTGTCACCGTGTAAGGTGGTATAGTATGCGGGAAGGGGCACCTGAGTTTCATCAGGGTCAGATTCTGGCTCAGTAGAGTGCGAGGGCAATGTAGTGCTCTGGGTGAACGTACCAGCAGAATCATCTAGCAGTGGCTGTGCATCAGTGCACTCCATGACAGATTCATCTTGAACTGGGGAATTCAGGATTTGACTGGATAACCCAGGCATGGTATGTGAAAAGAGCTCCATAGAGTAATCTGAAGTGTGGGCTGCCGCATCCTTAACTTTTGGCGGGGGTGGAGAACACAAGGAAAGGTGTTTTTCCTGACCAGAACCCTGCACTGACGACTCCGTGCTTGCAGGTTTCGAACGTTCAGAAGAGGAGGCAATAGAGCTGGTGGCTGTTTCGGCAATGTACGCCAAAACCAGTTCCTGATGCTCTGGCTTTAAAGCGGTTTTCCTACTCCAAGAAAAGGCAAACTTACAGGCCTTCTTGGGCCAGAGGATGACACAGGCTCAACACCTCCTGCTTTAGCTGTTATTGTGCTTTTGCCAGAACCAGCCGATGCACCACCACCATCAGCACCAGCTGCGCCCCCCTGCCCACGTCCGTGGACTCTTCCACCATACTTCCTCATGTTTGGGAAAATGTACAAAATATACCAACAGAGAGATGGTACTGTATGAGGAGCGTCCAGCTGTGTAAGGTGTATTAAAAAATTAAATCTACGTATATATTTTGTTAGTCACAGACACTCTCACAGTATGTATTGGACCGTAATCCATCAAGCAGATATACGGAACTGTATCAGAAGTTACAGCTGTATACGTTTTTTGTGTAACTAACAATCTCCGTATATGCATTTACGGAGTGTCACACACGCTGACTGTATAGATGTGACTGTAATGCGAATGGCAGATATTTCATAGAAAAAGGAAAGTCCAGTTCAAGGAGTAAATTCCAGAATTTTCTTTATTTATTTCATTAAAATACAAGCATAGAAGACTAATATTCTGAGTATAAGAGCGTATACCACTCGAAACGCGTACAGAACCTCCTGGGCACTTTCTGTGCGGCTATCCCATGTCAGGGTAAAAACCGCAATGATGACTATAGCAGCCATGCTTGTATTTTAATGAAATACATATAGAAAATTCTGGATTTTACTCCTTGAGCTGGACTTTCCTTTTTCTATGAAGTATTCCAAGACGTCCAAGTGGAGACGTGTCCTTGCTCGAACCTTGCTGCAGCATCAATGAGGGGTGAGCTGAACTAAATCCTTTTTTCTTGAAAGGCAGATAGACAATACTGTTTGAGAATCAGGCAGCTCTATACGGTGTGTGTATTGAAAATTGTCAATCTGTGTCTATTTGTATAGGGACTGACACACGCTGTCTCTGTCTAGTTTTGACCATTATCAAACAGCAGATATACGAAACTGTTTGAAAAGCGGACAGCACTCACTCTAAGGTGTAGGTCTGGAAAAATGGAAAAACTCTTCGGCTTTTTCTTCCAGAGTCACACCCAGATAGCTTCTATTTGTCTGTGATACAAGGCGGTACACGGTAGTGTGTGAGGAGCGTACACCGCTATACGGTGTCTGTATGGAAAATTGTCAATCTCCATCTATTTGTATATGGAGTGACATGCTGTCTCTGTCTAGTTTTGACCGTTATCAAACAGCAGATATACAAAACTGTTTGAAAAGCGGACAGCACTCTAAGGTGTAGGTCTGGATAAATGGACAAACTCCTCGGCTTTTTCTTCCAGAGTCACACACAGATAGCTTCTATTTGTCCATGATATCAGCCGCCGATACACAGTAGTGTGTGAGGAGCGTACACCACTATACGGTGTGTGAAAAAATGAATGCTCAGTAAATCACCAGGACAAAATAATAAAAGTTGGAGTGCTTTGAAAAAAGCAGTTTGAACAGCAGTGTGCACACAGCAATGCAGCTAGCAGGTAGCTTTAAAAGGCAGCCTAATCACCACCAGCACTGCTGCACAAAAGCAAAAATCCTCCCCTTTCACTGCACACTGCACACTGTACAGTGAAAAGCGCTATCAGCAGAAGCAGTTTTTTTTTTCTTCTTCCCTGCCTAATCCTCTCCTTTATTCAGAATCAGCAGCATCAACTTCTCCCTATGCTAAGATCGGCAGAAGTAAGATGGTGGTCGGCGAGCACAGCCTTTTATACCCACTGTGATGCCACACAAAGCCAGCCAATCACTTCAATGCCCTTCTCTAAGATGGTGGTGGCCGCTGCCCATGTCATCGCGTTGCCCACAGTGTGCGTCCTCCATCACTGGCTGAGAAAAGGCACTGGTAGCATTATTTGAAACGCGACTTTGGCACTCTGATCGGCGACCTCATGGCCGACCTCACGCTATGGTCGGGTTTCGATCGGCGAAACCGACTTTAGCGAAAGTCGGCTATTTTTGAATTTGACCGACCCGTTTCGCTCAACTCTAGTCAGAACTTTTTCAAATCATAACTATATGGGGATCATGTTGCAGATTGTGCAGCAAGAAGGCACTCATATGTTGGGCTCTTCCATGAGGTCCAAGCCCATGCTGTGTTGGTGGCAGGGTAACACTGATGCTTGTTTCCTTCATTCCCTCCCACCAACCATGAACAACAGTGAAGGGAGGATTTTCCTCTTCATCTCCTGATAGTTGCTCACTTATCATGTCTTCCTCCTCTATTTGTTCCTCGGCTCTTGCACCTTCACTAACAGTTTGCCTGGTATCACCAGCCCCCCTCGATTGCAGTAATCCACTCTCCCTTGGCACCCGCCTGTGTGACTACAGTCTGGAACTTTGAGACAATTTTATCCCTCCTGCATCTTCCTCTGTTCCTCCTCTTCCTCTGGGATCACCACCTCCTCCCGCAGGCTATTCAATATCAGCATGTAGATGACTGGAATAGTGATGCTGATGATGGCATCGTCAGTGCTAGCCAACTTAGTAGCCATTTCAAAACTGTGCAGAAAGGTGCAAAGGTCATTAATCTGTGCCCACTCCATAAACATGATATGTTCCATGTCCATACTATGTTGGCCCAGGCTATATGACATGATATACTGCATCAGGGCACGTTGCTGCTGCCACAGTCACTACAACATGTGAAGAGTGGAATTCCTCCGTGTTGGCACATCGCATATCAACCTGTTAACTGGCATGGGCAAAGACGTCAGTATCGATCAAGTCGATGACCTGAGAGGTGAAAACAGAAGAAGTGAGCATATAGCTTCTGTGCTTTCTGCAGCAGCTCATCCAGACCAGGATACTTGTGGAGAAAACACTGTACTACCAGGTTGAGGACATGAGTCATGCAAGGCAAGTATATGAGCTTGCCTTGGCATAGGGCCGCCACCAGGTTCATACCATTATCGGACACAGCCTTCCCTGGATCCAGGTTCCCCGGATACAGACATTGCTCAAACTTGGCCTGGAGAGCTGTCCAGAACTCTACAGTTGTATGACTGCGATCTCCAAGGTATATCAATTTTAACACTTCCTGATTGCGGTGAGCCCTGGCTGTGCAGTACGGAGATGGTAGTGATTCTCTCTGCCCTGTTGGAACGCGTGTCTCATTAAGGCAGAGGTTGAGGGCACAGGTGGAGGTCTTAGAGGAGGTATGTGATGGTCAACGTGTGACTGAACACACCACCTCCAGCAGGGCGAATTTCTATGGCACACATGACCCTGGATACACCGCCTCCATCACGGTGAATTTAAATAATATAACGTGCAGCCAGATACACCTCCTCCAGCAGGCGAATTTCAGAATTACACATATAACTGGATACGCCGCCTCCAGCAGGGCGAATTTAAATAATAAAGGGAAACACCAGGGAAACTGATACAATGGAGGGCCCTGCGATAGAGAACAGGGATGTGGAGACCTCCTGCAATCCCCTGAGTCAGTGTCTATACACTCCTAACGATCCCTAGGCCAGTTCCGCACCAGGCGCCAATCAGGAACCTAAAAAACATAGCTCGCCCTGCACCTAGCCCTTTCTAGTGAAATGGACGGTGGAGAAACTATTCCCACCACTGCACTGAAACACACAAAAGGAAAGTTACAAAACAGGGGTAACACCACTTAGCTTTGCTCTGTTGCTCTTGCTCCCAGCAACAGAGTCCACCACCAGAATTCAGCTTCCACCTGAAGCTACTACACCAGAGCTCTGCCTGAGCTGCAAGGAACTCCTCTCTGCAGTTCCTTCCTCCACCAGACTTGGTTGGAATTGAGCAATATCACCAACAGTGAGAGAACAAGACACACCTATATAGTTAAACCAGAGCAATCACACTTGTTAGTGATAATCACGTGCACTAAACTAAAGAAACCAGAGTGCAATGACCCTAATGGCCACCGGGGGCAAAACTACCTTAAAGCCAAAGGCTTGAAGGAAAAAAAAAGGTTACTAGTGCATCTATCTGTCATAATCCAACCTGGATCATGACAAGGTAGACGAAGATGCAGAAGCAGTGGAGAAAGTATGAAATACAGAGGTTTGACCTGCAAGTCTTGGGGATTCTAACACTTGTGGACTTGTGGAGCAGCCCCATCCCCGCCTGCACCCACCGCCACCAGAGTCACCCAGTGCCCAGTCAGTGAGATGTAATGCCCTTGGCCATACTTACTCGTCCAAGTGTCTGTGGTGAAATGCACCCTGGCAGACATAGATTTAGTCAAGGAATGGGTGATGTTGTCTGCGACATGTTGGTGTAGCGCAGGCACAGCTTTCTTAATGAAATAATGGTGATTGGGCAACTGTTATTGAGGGACTGCGATGGCCATCAGCTTTTGGAAACCGTCTGTATCTCTGTGGCCAACAGATTGGAGATGGTGGAGTTCAACCTCTTAGCTTTGTCAAGTGTAGGAGGTAACAATCTTTTACGTGACCACAACTGTGGGGCAGAAGATGATTGTTGAGGTTCGCTGGTCTGCCTTTTAGCGCAGTGGAATTCCCAGAATAACGCATGTTGATTGCGCATGTGAAGGTTCATGCATGTAGTAATCAAATTATTGCATTTTCCCTCTACTGAGTTTTTTTTTCCAAATTTGGCAGATAATGTGAGTTAGCTCATCCTTTGCAGTGTCAAAAAATGCCCAGGCTAGGCAACCGTTGCCACCCCTGCGAGATGCAGAGCCACTAATGCTGATGGCCACAACCACAGTTGTGGCTGAGGATGCAGTGCTCATCGTGGCTGCATCACTCCATGTCTGCACCGCACGGTGCAACAAAACCTCCTCTTCCTCAGATGACCTACTCAGCTGTGTGCCTCTGTGTTTATGCCAAGTGGGATCTACAACTTCATCATCATCCTCTTAGTAATTGGATTCCTCACCCTGAGTTACCCTCCTCCTCTTCCTGCCCTGACAGCACAGTACAGTACATGTGAGACTCAGATATCTGAATATCATCAGGATCACCTTTCCCTCAGGGGCTAACGTCTTGTGATGAGGGTCAGGATGCTGCTTGGACCCTACTTTGTCCTGCCCTGTATCCAAGCAAAAAAATATTGGGCATCAGTGCAGATGATTTCCTCCTGTTGACTCTGTGAAACTTTGGTGTACACTGCTTATGCCCATAATACAGAATGTGTGATCAGCTCAACAGACTCACCCATCTTTGGTTCCCTACAGTCAGTTGGACGGTTGGAGAGTTGTGACCATGGGGGGAAGTAAGGGTAATTGGGATGCCACCTCTGTGGACTGTACAGGATGTGATTTTGAAGTGGAGGAAGAGGAGGAGAGGCCGCTTGAAGCTGTGCTTGCCATCCACTCGAGCACATGCTCTTTCTGGGCCTCATCAACAAGATGTTAAAGAAAGTTAGTGGAGTAGCCTGTCCAGTAACAGAAGTTGTCAGTTGTGCTTGTGTAGGATGTGACATTGTTGGTTCACTAGTGTTTTCACAAACATTACCACCTACCCGACATACACCTTGAACACCGAGCCTAATCCCCCTTCCACCACGACCTCGCTTTTTCCCAGTCATGTTGCTCAGATAGTTTGGTAGGAGAACAGTATTAGTAACCAAAAATTTGATTTTTTTACTCTGTACCAGGTCTGCACACAGCTGAATTGACAAGATAAAATATGGCATGCTGAATAGCGTTAGTCACAGAAGAATTGTTTCAGTGTGGATGAGACCTTTATTAAAAAGAAGATATGCTCCACACAATTTCAAACTGAGATCTCTCTACTGTATCACATTAGTAAGAGAAGAATTTTTTTGTGTGGATGAGGCCTGTATAACAAACAAGATATGATCCAAACAATTTCCAACTGAGATCTCTCTTACTGTATCACGTTAGTAACAGAATAAATTTTTATTTGCAGACAAGGCCGGTATTAGATCATAGAATTATAGAATCGTAGAGTTGGAAGGGACCTCCTGGGCCATCTGGTCCAACCCCCTGCTCAAAGCAGAATTCGCTAAATCATCCCAGACAGATGTCTGTCCAGCCTCTGTTTGAAGACTTCCATTGAAGGAGAACTCACCACTTCTCATGACAACCTGTTCCACTCATTGACCACTCTAACTGTAAAAAAAAATTTTCTAATATCTATTCAGTGTCTCCTCCCATTCAGTTTCATCCCATTGCTTCTAGTCTTTCCTTGTGCAAATGAGAATAAAGATGAATCTTCTACAATGTGACAGCCCTTGAGATATTTGTAGACAGTTATTAAGTCTCCTCTCAGTCTTCTCTTTTGCAAGCTAAACATTCCCAAAACATGCAACCTTTCCTCATAAGACAGGGTTTGCAGACCGGTCACCATTCTGTTCGCTCTTTTCTGAACTTGCTCCAGTTTGTTGATGTCTTTTTTAAAATATGGCACCCAAAACTGGACACAGTATAACAGATGAGGTCTGACCAAAGAGGAGTAGAGGGCAAAAATGACTTCACGTGATCTAGATTGTTTGCTTCTGTTAATACATCCGAGAACTGCATTTGCCTTTTTTGCTGCTGCATCACACTGTTGACTCATATTCAGTCTGTGATCTATTAGTATACCCAAGTCTTTTTCACATGTGCTGTTGCTTAGCCCTAATCCTCCCATTCTGTATATGCATTTTCATTTTTATTGCCCAGATGTAGTACTTTGCATTTTTCCCTGTTAAAAACCATTCTGTTAGTTGCTGCCCACTGCTCCAGTTTACTGTATTTATATCTTTTTGAATCCTCTCTCTCTCTTCTCTAGTATTAGCTATCCCTCCTAGCTTTGCGTCATCAGCAAATTTAATCAGTTTACCCTCAATTCCTTCATCTAAATCGTTGATAAAGATGTTGAACAATACAGGGCCCAGGACAGAGCCCTGTGGTACCCCACTTGAGACATTCTTCCAACTGGATGTGCAGCCATTTACGACCACTCTTTGGGTCCGATCACTAAGCCAGTTTTGAATCCACCTAACAGTTGCCTTGTCCATTCCTTACCTAGTCATTTTTTCAATAAGGATTGTGTGAGATACTTTGTCAAATGCTTTGCTGAAGTCAAGATATACTATATCTACAGCATTTCCCTGATCCACCCAATCAGTGATTCCGTCATAGAAGGAAATTAAGTTAGTCTGACATGACTTATTAGTTACAAACCCATGCTGACTGTTTAATCACTTCATTCTTATCCAGGTACTGACATACATGTTTAATTTTTTGTTCAAAGATCTTTCCTGGTATAGAAGTCAGACTCACCGGCCTATAGTTGCCTGGGTCCACCTTCTTCCCCTTTTGGAGATGGGAACAACATTTGCTCTTCTCCAGTCTTCTGGGACTTCTCCTCTTCTCCAAGAATTTTCAAAGATTATGGAGAGGGGTTAAAAAATTTCTTCTGCTGTCTCCTTCAATACTCTAGGGTCTGGACCTGGAGACTTGAATTCATTTAGGTTAGCTAAGTGTTTCCTAACTATCTTTCTGTTTATAGATATCCTGGATTCTTCTATTCCCTTAATAGGACAGTGAAGAATAGTTGATGTTACATAGACTATAATCTCATAATTACATATAGAGTTGAGCGAAACGGGTCGGCCAAATTCAGAATCCGCCGACTTTTGCTAAAGTCAGGTTTCGCCGATCGAAACCCGACCATAGTGCGAGGTCGGCCAAGAGGTCGACGACTTAAGCGCCAAAGTCGCGTTTCCCACAATCCTTCCTGCGCCTATTTTCAGCCAATCATGAAGGACGCACACTGTGGGCAGCACGATTAAGTCGGCAGCGGCCCCCACTATGTTAGAGAAGGGTATGCAAGTGATTGGCTGACTTTGTGTGGCATCACAGTGCTTATAAAAGGCCGTGACTGCTGACCGCCATCTTACTTCTGCCGATCTTAGCATAGGGAGAGGTTGCTGCTGATCGTTCTCAATAAGGAGAGTGTTTAGGCAGGGAAAAAGTAAAAAAATTGCTGGTGCTGATAGCGAATGTCACTGTAAAACACAACTGTATAGTGTGCAGTGACAGGGGAGGATATATTTGTGTGCAGCAGCTCTGTTGGTTATTAGGCTGCCTTATAAAGCTCACTGATAGCTGCATTGCTGTTTGCACACTGCTGTGCAGAATGCTTTTTTAAAAGCAAAAAATTTTTTTTCCTTTTCTTTGCACAGTTAGCAAGCGTTAATTTTTTCACATTTTGTGCAGCAGCTCTGTTGGTGATTAGGCTGCCTTATAAGACTCCCTGATAGCTGCATTGCTGTTTGCACACTGCTGTGCAGAGTGCTTTTTTAAAAACAAAAATATTTTTTTTCCTTTTCTCTGCACAGTTAGCAAGCGTTGATTTTTTCACACTTTTTTGTGCAGCAGCTCTGTTGGTGATTAGGCTGCCTTATATGGGTACCTGATAGCTGCATTGCTGTTTGCACACTGCTGTGCAGACTGCTTCTTTAAAAGCAAAAATTCTTTTATTCCTTTTTTTCTGCACAGTAGATACTGAGCGTAAATTTTTCACACACTGTATAGAGGCGTACGCTCCTCACACACTACCATGTACCGGCTGGTATCATGGAAAAATACATGCTATATGTGTGTGACTCCGTAAAAAAATACACGGAGATTAACATTTTTCCATACATACACCGTATAGAGGTGTCCGATTCTCAAACAGTATCGGATATCTGGTGTTTTTATTACGGTCACATCTCCACAGAGTCAGCATGTGTGTGTGACACTCCATAAATACATATATGGACATTTCCATTTCTCCATACACCGTAATGACTGCTGTCCGATTCAAAAAACAGTATCGAATATCTGGTGTTCTTAGTTATTATGGTTACATCTCCACAGAGTCAGCGTGTGTGTGACACTCCGTAAATACATATACAGACATTTCCATTTCTCCATACACCGTATTGACTGCTGTCCGATTCAAAAACAGTATCGGATATCTGGTATTCTTAGTTATTACGGTCACATCTCCACAGAGTCAGCGTGTGTGTGACACTCTGTAAATACATATACGGACATTTCCATTTCTCTATACACCGCATTGACTGCTGTCCAATTCAAAAAACAGTATTGGATATCTGGTGTTCTTAGTTATTACGGTCACATCTCCACAGAGTCAGTGTGTATGTCTGACACTCCATAAATATATATATGGACATTTCCATTTCTCCATACACTGTATTGACTGCTATCCGATTATCAAACAGTATCGGATATCTGGTGTTCTTATTACGGTCAGTGAACATCTACACAGTCAGCGTGTGTGTGACACTCCGTAAAGACATATACGGATTGACATTTTCACCAACAACGTATACAGCTGTACACTTCTGATACAGTACTGTATATCTGCTTGTAGGATTACGGTAAACTACATACTGGGTGAACGTCTGTGACTCCCAAAATATATACGGAGATTTCACTTTTAACATACACCTTACATAGCTGTACGCTCCTCATACAGTACCATTTCTCTGTTGGTATTTTTGGTACATTTTCCCAAACATGAGGAAGTCTGGTGGAAGAGGCCACGGACGTGGGCGGAAAGGCGCAGCTGGTACTCATGAAGGTGGTTGTGCATCTGCTGATATTGCCAAAAGCTCAATAGCAGTTAAAGCAGGAGGTGTTGAGCCTGCGTCATCGTCTGGCACAAGAAGGCCTTTAAGGTTCCCTTTTCTGGGAGTAGGTAAACTGCTTTAAAAGCCAGAGCATCAGGAACATGTTTTGGCTTACATTGCTGAAACAGCCTCCAGCTCTATTGCCTCCTCTTCCGAAGTTACAAAAGCTGCAAGCACAGAGTCGTCAGTGCAGGCTTCTGGTCAGGAACCACCCCTTTCCTTGTCTCCTTCACCCCCACTAAAAGTGAAGGATGCGGCAGCCCACACTTCAGATTGCTCCATGGAGCTCTTTTCACAGGCCATGCCTGTGTTATCAAGTGAAATTCTGAATTCCCCAGTTCAACATGAATCGGAGATGGAGTGCACTGATGCACAGCCACTGCTAGTTGATTCTGCTAGTACATTGACCCAGAGCACTACATTCCCCTCACAGTCTACAGAGCCAGAATGTGACACTGATGAAATTCAGGTGCCCCTTCCTGTAAACTATACCACCTTACATGGTGACACAGAGGAAGGTTCAGATGAAAGTGCTGGTTCCCTTAGCAGGCGGGGGGTCCTACTCGTGGGCGACGGCAGTGGCACAGGGCCCCTCATAGTACAATAAAGTGTCTCTGCCGGTGGGAGGGCCCACTCACCGTCAGACATACCATTGTACTATGAGGGGCCCTGTGCCAGTGCCGTCACCAACGAGTGGGCCCCCCATGCTTGCTCAGGGCCACAGCACTTGCAATACTTACCTCTCCCTGCTCCACCTCCGTGACGTCTTCCGCCTTTCCTGACAGTGACATTCAGATTACAGAGCACAATGACATCACATCTGCATGCCCTCTACCGAAACAGTACAAGGCAGAGAGCTTTAAAATGGCAATGATGAGGAGTCCAGAGTAGAGCAGTGCCGAGTGAGGAGAGGTATTTAATTTTTTTAAATGTTGGGAGCATTTTTTGGGGAGCAATATACACTGGAGAATGATATATGGGGCCCATCATACACTGGGGCATCATCCATTTGGCCCATCATATACTGGAGCATTCCAAATGGGGGACATCAGACACTGGAGCAGCATTTACGGGGCCCATTATACACTGGATGATTAGAAATGCGGCCCATAATATATGGAGCATAATTTAGGCCCATAACACACTGGAGCATTGTCCATGTGGACCAACATATACTGGAGCGTTCCAAATGGGGGACATCAGACACTGGAGCAGCATTTACAGGACCCATTATACACTGGAGCATTATAAATGGGGCCCATTATATATGGACTCTATGGAGCATTATTTGGGCCCATAAGACAGTGGAGCATCATCCATGGGAACCAACATATACTGTAGCATTATGTGGAGCTCATCATATACTGTATGGGACATTATATGGGACCAATTATTCTGTATGGAGAAATATATGGGGCTCATTATTCTGTATGGTGCACTAGGTGGTGGCCATAATACTGTATGGAGTAATATACTGTCCGCTTTTTGAGCTATTGTAGAATTTAAAATATATATCAGTCATGTCATGTAAGCAGTGAAGTATTTTTCATTGTACTATACCTATATTTCTGTGCCGTATCGGAGCATTATGAATTGTGGTATGTGTTAAAAGGGCGCACTGACACTCTTTGGCCCAGGGCACACAAAAACCTGGCGCCAGCCCTACCCCCCACAACTGTAGCCAAATAACCCCCAGTTTTCAATGCGTAACTATTATTATAAAGTAAATTAAGGTTGCCAAGCTTAAGTAATAAGAATTGATGTCGTTGGCATTGAAATGGGCACTGTAGGTGTGTTTACTGTCCTCCACTCCCTGACGACTTTGCTTTCCCATTGACTTGCATTGGGTTTCGTGTTTCAGTTGGACACCGACTTTTCCCCATAGTTGGCCGATTTGGTTCGACCCGACTTTTTAGAAGGTCGGGTTTCATGAAACCCGACTCGACCCGAAAAAAGGCAAAGTCGCTCATCTCTAATTACAGACTATAATCTCATAATTATATAGACCATAATCTCCAAATAATTATAAACTGAGATCTCCCCTACTGTAGCATGTTAGTAACAGAAGAAAGTATTTTTTAGTGTGGATGAGGCCTGTATAACATAGAAGATATGCTCCAAACAATTTCAAACTGAGTTCTCCCCTACTGTGTCACATTAGTAACAGAAGAAAGTATTTTTTTTAGTGTGGATGAGGCCTGTATAACCTAGAAGATACGCTCCAAACAATTTCATACTCTGATCTAGCCTGCTGTATCACGTTTGTCACAGAAAAAAAATATTTTTTTTTACTGTGCAAGAGCTCTGCACCAGGAACAATTTCACCGCCACTAAATGACAAGGTGAGTTATGGCATGTTGAATCCCACTAGCAACTGCTGAAAAATATTTTTTTTACTGAGCAACAGTTCTGCACACAGAATAATTTAATTGCCACTAAATGACAAGATGAGATATGGCATGCTGAATCCCGTTAGCAACTGCCCAAAAATATTTTTTTTACTTGGCAACAGCTCTGCACACAGAATAATTTCACCACCACTAAATGAAAAGGTAGGATTTTGAAAGGTCTACTCTTGCATGGAGCACAACATAAGCAGTGCACAACACACTTCTATGAAATGTGCCCTGCTGTCTTTCTCTGTGGACCTCAGTAATGGCACAAAAAATCTGCTGGAAGGTCGGTTTCACAACCACATAAGACACTAGCTATCTAAGGCTGGTTTCACATTGGCGTTTTTGCGCGCAGCGCACCGTGCGCATGCGCACTGCGCCCCTATGTTTAAAATGGCGTGCGCAGTGTTTTGCGCATGTTAGCGTTTTCGTGTGCATGCGTTTTTTTGTCTGTTGCGCCAGGCGCGCCAGACGCAACATGTTGCTTTTTTTGGTCCGCCCTGTCTCGTCAAAAAAACGCATGCGCACACTTGCGCACGGAATGCGCAAAAACCCCCCATTGGCGCCTATGAGAGCGCATGCGTGCGCATGTGTTTGCGCACGCTTGCGTTTTTTTGCGCATGCGTTTTTAAGGTCAACACGTCTGGAAAGTTGTCTAGACGCTAATTAAGCAGGTGATAAAAAGTTTGAGTGGGCGGTGGAATTCACCAGTACTCTGGAGAGTAGAGAGCGAGCCAGACACAATCAAATTTTCTCCACAAGAACCTGCTGATAATGTAAGTATAAGGCCTGTTTCACACTTCCGTTTTTTTGGTCCGCTAAAAAACGGATCCGCCGCTAAAAAAACGGATCCGCGATTTTTTCGCGGATCCGTTTTTTTTTTCCCATAGACTTACATTTGTGGCTACCGCGGATCCGTCAAAAAAATGGATCCGTTTGCGGGGAAAACGGCGGATCCATTTTTTTAGCGGACCATCCAAAAAAACGGAAGTGTGAAACAGGCCTAAATACCTCTATGTGTGCCTGAATGTTGAATTAAAAAAGTTCAAAACTTTTCTATGTACTAATTTCTCTTTTTATTTTTTCCAGCATGTCTTCTTCATCTGAAGAGTTCGTACCCGAGACTGGGCACGAGGCCGAAGAAGTGAGTACCATGCTTCCCTATGGATAGTTAAAAAAAAATGTACACATGTGGCTAATTTTTTTTATTATTTTTCAGAGCTCATCCTCCACCACGCCACCACGCCAGGAGGAACGGCAGGAGCAGCAGCAAGGCCAAGTGCGGGCGGGAAGACGGGATGTAAGTACAGAATGTTTAAATTTTTGGGATAGCTTAATTTCTATATGCAATTTTTTTTGGGAAACCGTATTGTTTTTTTTTTATATTTTTTTTATTATTGAAAGGTTTTTTTTTTTCATTTTTATGAGTATTTTTGGGTTTTTGTTATGCTTGTGGTTTTAGTGTGGTTTTTTTATTATATTTACAGCAACGTTTTTTTGTTTTTTTTTTGTTTTTTGAAAAGGGATTGAAAATGTTTTTTCGGTTTTTTTAATGTATTTTATGTGTTTTTTGGTGGGTTTTTTTTTAAATAGCATGGCTTGGTATTTTTTTTTTTTTTTTTAATATTTTCTGCAATGTGTACTTTGTTAGTTTTTTTTTTTTTTGGTATTTGAAAGGCATTAAAATAACCGAAAAAAACATTTTCAATGCCTTTCAAAAAGCAAAAAAAAAAAATCCTGCAAAGTACACATTGCAGAAAATATTAAAAAAAAACAAAAAAAAACAAGCCATGCTATTAAAAAAAACACACCAAAAAAAACATTGAAAATGTTTTTTCGGTTATTTTAATGTATTTTGTGTGGGGGTTTTTTTGGTGTGTTTTTTTTAATAGCATGGCTTGTTTTTTTTTTTTATATTTTCTGCAACGTACTTTGCTGGATTTTTTGGGTATATGTAATTTATTTGTATTTTATTTTCATTCATGCATTTATTTTTATATTTCAATGTATCAAAATTTTTTTTCTTTATTTTCTAGGCTCCACTGCGGGAGGAGGAGCTCGCCCTGGACAATGACGAGCTCATTCGTCTAGTCCAGGAGCGAGTTCCGTTGTGGGACACCCGTCACCAGCTGCACTCGGACAGCGTGGTGATCCGGCGGCTCTGGAACCAGGTGGCCGAATCGCTGATGGATGGCTGGGACAACGCGACTGCCAGGGTCCACAAGGAGTTTCGTAAGTATTTCACTGCAGTGTGATGCAGCAGTGATCTTGGCCGTGATCACACAACTTGGTGTGATGCTATTAACCCCATGGAGTTTCTAGCATCACACACAGTTAGGTGATCACAGCCTCCAGCGCAGTGTCTTTAATTTTTTTTTTTTTTTGTGTTTTATTGTTTCCCTACAGTGAACAAAGTCAGAACCCGTTGGCGCTCGATGAAGGACCGCTTCAACAGGGATATCCGCCAGGAGAGAGAGGTTCGCAGTGATGCTGCGTCAAGGACCGGCACGAAATACCGGTATCATCGTGCCATGGCCTTTTTAAGACCGGTCCTTGCCTCCCGAACGTAAGTATATTCTAGTTGTATTGTGTTTTATTCTGTGCTTTTCAATTCCACAGGACTTGTCGATTTTTATGCTATAGTACTAATTTCTTTCTTATATTTTCACAGCACCTGGAGCAGCACCCTGCAACCTGGCTCCGAAGCGGTCCTTCATCCAGCTGCCACGGACCCCTCCCAGCCATCCATCAGCGATGAAGCACCTTGCAGGTCTGGACCACAGTCATCTGGAGACCAGGAAGCTGGTCGCTCAGGTGTTCCCCTGTCCCAGGTCTCTGCCACTGGTTTTGCGGGCACTTCCCGCCAGCAGCGGCAGAGGGCCTCGGACAGGCCTGCCATGCCCGAGTTCGTTCAGTTGAGCTCGGTCTTTCAGAGTAGCCTCAAGGCACTCTCTGATAGACTTGATAGCGGGTTCCTCCTTTTGGACCAACGCTTCAAGTCTATCGAGGGTCGCCTTGAGCGCCTGGAAGCCGACCTCGCCAGACCAGCCCAGCATTTTTACACACAGATAGCTCGGGACTCGGCGGAACACCTTACCCCTGAACTCCAGTTAACTGTCATGCAGGCCTGCAACAATGCTTATATGCAGGCTATGCAGCAGACTCGGTATATGCAGCAGTCAGTGGTGGCATTTCCACCAGTGCCACCGTTGACTCGTTATACTGCAATACCGACATCTGCTGCATATCACTGCACGGCCACCACTGTTCCAAGCTTCGCCGGACCACTGCATACCACCCCAAGTCCGAGTGCAGCTGGACTGTCACCCGCCATCTCCATGCCAAGCGCTGCTCCTGCCTGGCCCACCACTGCTGCCGTCACCACCACAGGATGGCCCGTCACCACCCCTGTCTTCAGCGCCACCAGCACGAGGACCACCCCTGCCTGGACTGCCACCGCCACCACCACGGAGCATCAGCAGACGGGGGACCCGCACTCGATATTTGCGGCACCGACCATAACCTTCACCACCACCAGCATGCAGCACGATCCTGGCAGGCGGTCCCCAACCACCATGCGGTCCCCCAGCTCCAGGCGGTCAAACAGGTCACGGGGGTCCAGTATGTCCTCCGGCACAAGACGGGAAGGCAGCCGCCGAAATCGGAGGGAAAACAGCAGGAGGTCTCTCACCCTCCCTCCTCCCTCACCTCCCACTTCCCAAATTTCCTTACCTCGCCTCCCTTCTCCCACTTCTTTAATTCCTCCCTCCCCTCTAACCACAACCTCCACCAGCCATTCCTCATCCCTCCACACCCCCCAATTTCCACCATCCTAAATAAAAAAAATTGTTAATTTTTTTTCATTAAAATGTTTGGTTATTTTGTGTTTCATCACCTGCACACACTGCGCCTTACACTTTGTGTTTGTGACACCACATAGCTCCAGTACTGACACGTTTCTTGTGTCATTCTTGGAGCTATGTGATGTGACAAACACAAATATATGACTTGTATTTTCATGCACCAGTCTCTTCTGTCTGTTGGTATTGGTCAGAATGATGGTGGAGGGTACAAGGCATATATATTCTCAACTTGCAGGTATCATAAAGACTGATTTGAGGATGGTATTTTATTATTTTATTTTATTTATGAAGTCAGGATGCTTTTTTTTTTTGGGGCATCATCACTTCATGACACCAGGCCAGGGAATGGTAGAAGTTGTAAACCTTTCTCATCTCTCCAGTCTGCATGCAAGAGTGGAGATAGTACAACCAAAATATTTAACATGACATGGTCAGTTATCAACCAGAGTGAAGGATGCTAACATTTATTAATAAACATATTTATACCATTTGGTCCTGCCATGCTACACGACCCACATCGGTTACGAAGAAATCCGCAAATTTGTCCCTCATTTGGGCAACTTCCACTGAAGACCGAAGAGGGTGCTGATTATAATCAGGCAAAGGGTTGGCAGCAGGTTCGTCCATATCAAAGTTCGGTGGCTCCTTTGCCATTACAAAGTTGTGCAGAACCACACATGCCTTCACAACCTCGTCCACAGTTTCCATTTTCAGGTTGATGGCGGTGCTAAGAATTCTCCATCTGCCCACTAAAATGCCAAAGGCGCACTCTACAGTCCGGCGTGCCCTTGTCAGCCTGTAATTGAAAATTTTCTTGGTGTGGTCCAAGGCACGGCTGGAGTACGGCTTTAGCAGGTTCTGGCACATCTGAAATGCCTCATCCCCAACTAAAACAAATGGCAGTGGTGGAGCATCAGTTTGGGGAAGAGGCTGTGCCTGTGGAAAATTAAAATGGTTGCTGTACAACCTCCGGCCCATATTGGAGTTCTTGAAAGTGTGCGAGTCGTTGCTCCTTCCGAAAGCCCCAATGTCCACCGCCACAAACCGGCAGTCAGCATCCGCTATCGCCATAAGGACTGTGGAAAAGTACTTCTTATAATTGAAGAACTCGGAGCCACTTCTTGCTGGTTTCGTGATTCGGATGTGCTTCCCATCCACGGCTCCTAGGCAGTTTGGAAAATTGCAGAGTTCCCAAAATTTTTCAGCTATTTGAAGCCACTTTTCGGTGGTGGGTAAGGGCAGATACTCCGGACAGAGAACTTCAAACAGAGCCCTGCAGGTGTCGGCAACTATCCCGGATAAAGTGGAGATTCCCAGCCGGTACTGGAAATGCAGGGATGACAGACTCTCTCCAGTTGCCAGGAACCTGTCAATAAAAAAAAAAAAAAAAAAAAAAAAAATTATATTTCTGTCTAGGGTATAAATAAAAACCCTGGAAATCAAAAGTACATGGGATATCTGTTTTGCATGATTTTTAAATAAAATATAGCAGAAAAACATTTTGCAAAGAATTTTGATTAGTAAATGAGAAAATCCAATGAGAAAAAAAAATTAGGGAAAAAAAAAGGTTCACTAAAAATGAATCAGCAAAATATTACCCCAAAAAAAAACCAAACATTTTTTAAAAATCCAAATTAATTTAGGCACAACATTACACTCCATAAGGTGACGAGCAGTTTCAGTAAAAATGATGCAAAAAATTATTAACCAAAAACCAAAAATGTTAAAAAAAATAATTAATAAAAAAACCCAAACAATTTAGGCACAACATTACATACCATAAGGTGCCGAACAGTTTCTCTAAAAATGATGCAAAAAAAATATTACCCAAAAAAATTTTTTAATAAAAAAAAACACCAAAAATTTAAAAAAAAAATAAAAATAAATAAATTTAGGCAAAAAATTACATACCGTAAGGTGACCAGGAGCCTTTCTTCCGGAGGAATGGCACGCCGAAGCTGAGTGTCCCGCCTCCGGATGATGCCTTCGACCATACCCAGCAAGTCCATGAAGCTCTCCTGGGACATCCGGATATAGTCTCCAAATTTCTGCGGGTTGACCTGGAGCTCGGTGTACAGCGTGTGATACGCTCCACGGCTTTCCCGGACTTATCGGATGCCTCCAAAAGCGACGCCGCTGCCATCTCTGGTGTCTCTCCCTCTCCCGCTGGCAAGCAAAGGCATACGCCTGAGACATCGCGATGTCAAGATCAAGCTTGAAATGGAAATTATCCATACGCATATCCATCATATCCACTGGCAAAGCAGCAAAATGTGAGGAATTCTGCTGTACAAGGTCTATATAAAGACACTCCCACTGTTGTCCCATTTGTCCCATTGGTGAACTCTCTCTTGTTTGTTAAAAACAGTTTTTGAAATATCACACCTAAAAACGCATGCGCGTGAAAAACGCATGCGCAAGCCAAAAACGCATGAAAAACGCAAGCAACGCTGCGGTTTTTTAACGCATCAGCGTTCGCTTGCCGTAAAAAAAGCAGCGTTGCTTGCGTTTTTCATGCGTTTTTCATGCGTTTTTCATGCGTTTTTCTTGCGCACGATGCGCTGCGCAAAAAAGCGCCAATGTGAAACTAGCCTAAGCTATCTGACTTAGAAACAACTGCCTTGCTAACTAGCTAAAATCTATCAGCACCCAGACCCAGCGTCAGGAGCAGCCTCTCTGCGCTGTGCTGTGCTAGTGACAAAAAGGCGCTAAAACAAGATGTCCACTCTTAATATAGAGAAGGACATGTGATTTCAGCAGCTAATGACACAAGCCGTTGTGTCAGGACATTGTGGATGTTGCCTGTGCTCTGATTGGCTAGCTGCAATGTGCACACATAACGCTAGAAATAAAAAAATGTTTACAAGCACGCTGTTCTTCTGAGTTCTGCCAACCCCCTACCCTCATCAAACATGTGCCCCATGCTTATCCTACACCACCATTTCTGTAGCCATAGTGCTCAAAATACTTTAGTGGCAACGCAAATATTTTCCCACATTTTTTAATGAATGTTGCCGATTTTTTCCAGTTATATAAAAATTTGCTCATGTCTCCGATCATGAATGCGAATGTGCCTTAGTCGTGCCGAATTTATGCTTGACGATCATTTTTCGAACAAATTTGCTCATCTCGTGGCAACATAAACTGTATGGGATAGGCTGGTTGCCCCTTTTTACATATTATAAAATTTTGAAACAAAAAGCAGTTTTGTTTTAAACAGCATAAAATCGTATGTCACTATTGGTTTAAAAACAAGTTTAATTAGGGATACAAACTTTTGTACTGAAATGCCATGTTCAAGGCCACAATTTATGGTTTAGGTTTTAGTTCTTTTAAACCTAATCAATCAACAATGTTTTGATCAGAGGACTCTGAAGGAGCTGTACAACATGATATATATCAAGACAGTCATGGCTGCGGCTACTGTACAACAGGTCGGAGCAAACGAAGGATAAGAAGATCTTACATTTATAGCCAAGAGTCAATTATCCTGCCTCAGTGATGTTTTTGTGCTTACACATGACAGAATGCATTATGTTAGAGCTTTAAAATGGAAACCAGGACATCCTTGGGATATAGCTAAATAAGTCATTTCTTTCCTGACTTGGCATCATTTTATTTTGCTTTGCAATGCCACTTATATAGATTTGAATGCACTTTTTATAAACTTGGTGTATACACATTTTACCCCATACTTGCTATAAAGCAAGCCTTCTGGAAGGAAACTTAAGAATAGTGTATATATTGCGTTCTGATACCATAGACTGCAAATTAAAGCAGAGAGACATATGTAATCCTCACCTTGGCAGGCCAAGATGCAGGTTTTCTTCACAAAATGTTTATGGGCAAAGTTCATCCAAGCAGCTGGACATGGCACATGCTCGGTATACCATATCCTATTTCTTCTATAGCACTTTTCACTCCATTGATACACTTCTTATTTTTCTACTGGCAGAGCTAGGAAGGAGGCCAAAAGGTATTGGTTTTTTGCTTTTAGTCCCCTATTATTTGTCACATATTTCTGCAAAAAATTACAACCACCAGATGCTATTGGTCATCATTCATGATTGCATTTGTGTCTTTTTCTTTGTCTAGTTCTTGGTATTTTTACCTGTTTTTTAATTTGTGTCCTATTTTTATTTTAGCTTTTGCTTTTTAAAAGTCTATTCTATATGTGTATGTGAGGGGAGCCAGGGCCGTAGTTGTGGCTGACATAGATTGCTCAAGCGCGCCCTGGTCTCCCACCACATGCATCAGATATTCCCTTTGTGGCATACTTTTTGTTGCATCGTCTGCACCATCAGGGTCCCATCTGATCTCAAGTTCTACTGCTGGCATTGTTATACAAAAAGATACAGAATCCATTTCCAACTCAACAATAAGGAATTTACTTGCATCAGTATGCAGTATGTCCATTTCAGTTACAGCCATATCATAAGGTTCCACACAGTATGCATCCTTTGCTTTCCCTGTGTCTCCCCAATTTCCTTCCAGGGTGTCCCCATACCGCATCATCACTCTTGTACAGCTTTACCGATTATGCCCCCTCTAGTAGACTATTTACATTACTACACTAAATTACAGTATAAAGTTATGTACATTGCACATTAATCATTTAGAAAGAGGGGTGAAGTACACGTCAGTCCTGGTACACCCCTTACACGTACACTTTAATATATTTAATGTCCATTATTGTTTGTTTTTAAGGTTACCAGATGTTCTTGGCCAACTCATCAATTGCAACTTTTTAAAGAGTTGGGTCATTTTTGTGCAAATGTACTCCAGTCTTCTTCTGGAGGGATTTTATGTATGCCTGAATTTTTTGTGCAAATTTAGTGAAATTTTAGCAGAATATGTGACTTTTTGTTTTAACGGTTAGGCATGTTTCACACATCTCTGTTTCAAGGCCCAAAGCACAGGCTGGATGCTAGTCTCTTGATTGAAACTCAACAGCCTCATATATGCCTATGGGGTTTGCAAGTTTGGGTAAGGAGGTCTCCAGCCAATATGTGCATTGTGGTCCATACTCAGACCATGGAAACAGGTATGTGAAACCAACCAAAATTGCACTTTTGGCTAAAGATAGATTACTACTAGCAAATTATATTAAAAAGGGTTGTATTGGAGTAGAAAACCATGGCTGGATATTCCCAAAAACAGAACCACACACATGAATGGACGGTGTCTTGTACTGCAGCTGAGATATACAGTAAATTACCGTATTATGTTTTTTTAAATTCTGTAATAAATATTTAGTACTTTAATCAATAATGTCAGTAACTGGCTTAGGCAGATCATTGTGATTAGTGAGAGGATGAGTGCAATTTCATCACAAATTATTACTTTATCGCCGCTTACCTCTCCTTCGTCTGCAGCCCACTGTCCAGACCTCTGATTAGCTCTCTCATTCTTCTTCTTTTCTACTGTATCACAGATGTCCTATTCCTCTATCTTTACTTTAAGCCATAGCTTAGGACACTGAGTAGGCCTCTGATGTCATGACATTATGATATGTCCTGCCTAAAGCCTAGCTGATGCCTTAGACACCATACATCACATCTTGACACTGTGATGTCACGAGCCTACGTGGTGCTGACAGTAGCATGTAAAATTTTGGGCACCCCTGCTCAAAATTACTGTTATTGTGAACTGTTAAGCAAGTTAAAGATGAAATGATCTCTAAAAATGCCTAAAATTAAAGATCACATATTTCCTTTGTACTTCAGCAAAAATAAAATATATATTGTCATTTTTTATGTTTTAACTTCAGACCTTTTAGAGATCATTTCATCTTCAATTTGCTTAACAATAACAGTAATTTTGACCAGGAGTTCCCAAACTTTTACATGCCACTGTTTATATATATATATATATATATATATATATATATATATATATATATATATATATATATATACAGTTGTACTCAAAAGTTTACATACCTTGGCAGAATTGTTTCTTTCTTGGCCTTTTTTCAGAGAATATGAATGATAACACCAAAACTTTTTCTCCACTCATGGTTAGAGGTTATTGTCAATCTACTGTGTTTTCTATTTTTAAATCATAATGACAACCCAAAACATCCAAATGACAATGATCAAAAGTTCACTTACCCTGGTGATTTTGGCCTGATAGCATGCACAGAAATTGACACAAATGGGAATGAATGGTTACTAAAGGTAACATCCTCACCTGTGTGTGCATAAAAGTAAGTTTCTGAAATCCAGACAGACTGTCACATCTTTCATCCAGCCACTGATGTTTCTGAATTGTGAGTCATGGGAAATGCAAAAGAATTGTCAGTGGATCTATGGGAAAAGGTAGCTTAACTGTATAAAACAGGAAAGGGATACAAAACGATATATAAGGAATTGATAATGCCAGAAAGCAGCGTTCAAACTGTGATTAGCAAATGGAAAATCAGGCGCTCTGTAAAAACAAAACCACGGTCAGGTAGACCAACAAAAATTTTAACCACAACTGCCAGGAAAATTGTTAGGGATGCAAAGAAAAACCCACAAATAACATCATTTGAAATACTGGACTCTCTGAAAACTTTTTGTAATCATTAGCCCAGATGTTGAGCATGGAACGTACTTGGACGTTCCAACATGACAACGATCCAAAACTCAAAGCCAAGTCGACCTGTCATTGGCTACAGCAGAACAAAGTGAAGGTTCTGGAGTGGCCATCTCAGTCTCCTGACCTCAACATCATTGAGCCACTCTGGGGAGCCACTTTTGGCATTGCTGTGTGAGAAAGTTCCCACGCAGCTTTTGCCTTAAAGTGAGACCAGGGACTATTTTTTTACAGTGGCAGAGGAATACAGTGCGGAAGGATACCTACCTCCCGTCATTGGATTCCTGGAGCTCCGTAGAGAGTGGTCACATCAGCTGATGCTGCTATTCCCCACAGGAGATCGGCAAGGGACACACGTGGATTTCTGCGGATCAGGGAGTATATTGTTTGTTTGTTATTTTCATATATTTCCACAGATGACACTGGCTTCGGGGATCAAAGTGACATTTATTCGTGAATATGTACTCTATGTTATATGTACTGTATGTCTATATGTATGTATTGTATGAATGTATGAATGTATTGTATGCAGTATGTATGTAGTATGCATGTTGTATGTCTGTAGCATGTTGTATGTACTATGTATGTATGTAGTATGTACTATGTATGTATGTTGTATAGAATCATAGAATCATAGAACCATAGAATGGTAGAGTTGGAAGGGACCTCCTGGGCCATCTGGTCCAACCCCCTGCTCAAAGCAGGATTCGCTAAATCATCCCAGTTAGATGTCTGTCCAGCCTCTGTTTGAAGACTTCCATTGAAGGAGAACTCACCACTTCTCGTGGCAGCCTGTTCCACTCATTGATCACTCTGTCAAAAAGTTTTTTCTAATATCTAATCTGTGTCTCCTCCCATTCAGCTTCATCCCATTGCTTCTAGTCTTTCCTTGTGCAAATGAGAATAAAGTTGATCCTTCTACAATGTGACAGCCCTTTAGATATTTGTAGACAGCTATTAAGTCTCCTCTCAGTCTTCTCTTTTGCAAACTAAACATTCCCAAATCCTGCAACCTTTCCTCATAAGACAGGGTTTGCAGACCGGTCACCATTCTGGTCGCTCTTTTCTGAACTTGCTCCAGTTTGTTGATGTCTTTTTTAAAATGTGGTGCCCAAAATTGGACACAATATTCCAGATGAGGTCTGACCAAAGAGGAGTAGAGGGAAATAATTACTTCACGTGATCTAGACTGTATGCTTCTGTTAATACATCCTAGAATTGCATTTGCCTTTTTTGCTGCTGCATCACACTGTTGACTCATATTCAGTCTGTGATCTATTAGTATACCCAAGTCTTTTTCATATGTGCTGTCACTTAGCCCTATTCCTCCCATTCTATATATGCTTTTTTCATTTTTATTGCTCAGATGTAGTACTTTGCATTTCTCCCTGTTAAAAACCATTCTGTTAGTTGCTGCCCACTTCTCCAGTTTATTTAAATCTTTTTGAATCCTCTCTCTCTCTTCTCTAGTATTAGCTATGCCTCCTAGCTTTGTGTCATCAGCAAATTTAATCAGTTTACCCTCAATTCCTTCATCTAAATCATTGATAAAGATGTTGAACAATACAGGGCCAAGGACAGAGCCCTGTGGTACCCCACTTGAGACGTTCTTCCAACTGGATGTGCAGCCATTTACGACCACTCTTTGGGTCCGATCACTAAGCCAGTTATGAATCCACCTAACAGTTGCCTTGTCCATTCCATACTTAGTCATTTTTTCAATAAGGATTGTATGAGAGACTTTGTCAAATGCTTTGCTGAAGTCAAGATATAGTATATCTACAGCATTTCCTTGATCCACCCAATCAGTAATACCGTCATAGAAGGAAATTAAATTAGTCTGACATGACTTATTAGTTACAAACCCATGCTGACTCTGTTTAATCACTTCATTCTTATCCAGGTATTGACATACATGTTGTTTAATAATTTGTTCAAAGATCTTTCCTGGTATAGAAGTCAGACTCACCGGCCTATAGTTGCCTGGGTCCACCTTCTTCCCCTTTTTGAAGATAGGAACAACATTTGCTCTTCTCCAGTCTTCTGGCACTTCTCCTGTTCTCCAAGAATTTTTAAAGATTATGGAGAGGGGTTCAAAAATTTCTTCTGCTATCTCCTTCAGTACTCTGGGGTGTAATTCATCTGGACCTGGAGATTTGAATTCATTTAGGTTAGCTAAGTGTTTCCTCACTATCTTTCTGTTTATAGATATCCTGGATTCTTCTATTCCCTTAATAGGACAGCGAATAACAGTTGATGTTACATTTCCTTTCTGAGAGAAAACAGATGCAAAATAGGAATTTAAAAGTTCAGCCTTCTCAACATCCTGTCTTACCATTTCATCATTTTCATCCTGTAAAAATCCTATAGCATCTTTGACTTTTCTTTTACTTTTGACATATCCCCAAAATCCTTTATTATTGCTTTTGACATCTCTTGCAAGCCTCAATTCATTTTCAGCTTTAGATAATCTGATTTGTGCCCTGCAGGTTCTGCAGACAGCATTATATTCTTCTTTAGATATGCCTCCCTCTTTCCATTTTATAAACATTTTTTTCTTCCTTTTTAGCATGTGCTTAAGTTCTGTGTTCATCCATCCTGGTTTCCTTAAATGCTTCCTATTCTTCCCTCTTTTCGGAATTAACAACTGTGCTTTGAGAATTTCATTTTTCAAGATTTCCCATCCTTCCTGGACATTTTTGTCTTTAAGGATATCCAGCCATTGGATCCCTCCAATTCTCTTTCTGAATCCCTTAACATCTGCCTTTCTGAAATCTAACCTTGACGTCTGAGTCTTCACAGGTCTTCCGCCTCTAGTTATCCAAAATTCTAAAATAGCATGGTCGCTACCTCCTAGGGTCCAAGCCACTTTTACCTCCTCAACCATTTCCTCCCTGTTTATAAGGATTAGATCCAAGGTAGCAGTTCCCCTTGTTTTCTCCTTTACCTTTTGGAAGATAAAGTTGTCAGCAAGAGAGGATAAGAATTTCCTTAACCTGTTAGTTTTGCCTGAGAGAGATTACCAACAAATGTCTGGATAGTTGAAATCTTCCATGACAACTATGTCATATTTTTTGGAGAACTTGGCCATTTGATGCATAAAGAGTTCATCCATATCTTCAGCTTGCACAGGCGGCCTGTAGTAAATGCCTACAATGGTGTCCTTTCCATTGTTCTGTCCTTGTATTCTTACCCAAACAGTTTCCACAGAACTCCCAGTCTCTGAAGCTTCAATCTCTGTGCAGATATACGCGTTTCTAACATACAATGCGACACCCCCTCCTCGTTTATCAAGTCTGTTTCTTGCAAATAAGTTGTATCCTTCTAGTCTTGTATTCCAATCATGTGTATTGTCCCACCAAGTTTCAGTGATTCCAATGACATCATATTTCTTTTCCTGTGTTAGTAGTTCCAATTCTCCTTGTTTGTTGCCCATGCTTTGTGCATTAGTATAGAAACATTTTAGTTTGTGATTGGTTTCTCTTTCTCCAATATTTTTATTAATTAGATTCTTTTGTCTTTGTTCTTCCTTTCCACTTCTAATAGCAGAGTTCTCAATAGCATTTGTCAGGTGTATGGCTTTTTCTGGTCTTTTGCTTCCCTTCCCATGTTGTTCTAGTTTAAAGCTCTCCTTACAAGTGTAGCAAGGCGACTTCCAAATACCTGCTTTCCAGTCTTCGTAAGGTGCACCCCATCTCTAGCAAGTAGTCCATCGTATAAGTAGTTCACTCCGTGATCCAGAAATCCAAATCGTTGCTGACGGCACCATCGACGTAGCCAGTTGTTCACCTGCAGAATCTTATTCCACCTGTTGTATGTATGTAGTGTGTACTATATATGTATGTTGTATGTATGTAGTATGTATGTAGTATGTATGTATTGTATGAATGTATGAATGTATTGTATGTAGTATGTATGTTGTATGTAGTATGTATTTTGTATGTCTGTAGCATGTTGTATGTATGTAGTATATATGTATGTATGTTGTATGAATGTAGTATATATGTAGTATGTATGTAGTATGTATGTATGTTGTATGAATGCAGTATATATGTAGTATGTATGTTGTATGTATGTTGTATGAATGTAGTATATATGTAGTATGTATGTAGTATGTATGTTGTATGAATGTAGTATATATGTAGTATGTATGTAGTATGTAGTATGTATGTATGAATGTACTATATATGTAGTATGTATGTAGTATGTATATATATGTAGTAGGTATGTAGTATGTATGTTGTATGAATGTAGTATATACAGTATGAAGTATGTAGTATGTATGTTGTATGAATGTAGTATACATGTAGTATGTATGTAGTATGTATGTTGTATGAATGTAGTATATACAGTATGAAGTATGTAGTATGTATGTTGTATGAATGTAGTATGTATGTAGTATGTATGAATGTAGTATATATGAAGTATGTATGAAGTGTGTAGTATGTAGTATGTATGTTGTATGAATGTTGTATATATGTAGTATGTATGTAGTATGTATGAATGTTGTATATATGTAGTATGTATGTATGTAGTATGTATGTAGTATGTATGTATGTTGTATAAATGTAGTATATATGTATGTATGTATGTATGTTGTATGAATGTAGTATATATGTAGTATGTATGCATTATGTATGTTGTATGAATGTAGTATATATGGAGTATGTATGCATGTTGTATGAATGTAGTATGTATGTAGTAGGTATGAATGTAGTATATATGAAGTATGTATGTATGTTGTATGAATGCTGTATATATGTAGTATGTATGTAGTATGTCTGAATGTTGTATATATGTAGTATGTATGTAGTATGTATGAATGTTGTATATATGTAGTATGTATGAATGTTGTATATATGTAGTATGTATGTATGTAGTATGTATGTAGTATGTATGTTGTATGTATGTAGTATGTATATATATATATATATTTTACATTCAACACATTAGCCGGATGATGGGACTACTACTGTCCCATCATTGGCTAATATGTCAATCACTGTCATTGTAGCAGGCATCGCCCGATGGGACTTGTAGTCCCATCGGACGATGCCTGCACACACACAAGACCCCCAGCAGGCCCGCACAGACCCCCGGCAGCCGGCACAGGCCCCCGGCAGGCCCGTACAGACCCCCGGCAGCCGGCACAAGCCCCTGGCAGGCATGTACAGACCCCCTTCAGCCGGCACAAGCCCCCGGCAGGCCCGTACAGACCCCTGGCAGCCGGCACAAGCCCCTGGCAGCCGGCACAAGCCCTCGGCAGGCCCGTACAGACCCCCGGCAGCCGGCACAGGCCCCCGGCAGGCCCGTACAGACCGCCGGCAGCCGGCACAAGCCCCCGGCAGGCCCGTACAGACCCCCGGCAGCCGGAACAAGTCCCCAGCTGGCCCGTACAGACCCCCGGCTGTCGGCACAGACCGCGCATTATGATGCGCACAGACCGCGCATCATGATGACATCATTTCAGCAGCCAATCACAGCCACAACAGTGGCTCATTGCATTATGGGGACTTCCGATTCCGGTATCCAATATTTAAAAAATATCAGTACTCGGTATCGGAATTGCAATACAGCGAATATTGGCCGATACCCAATATTTGCAGTATTGGAATGCTCAACACTAATTATGATCTGTTACCATCTGGGCTGGGATGGATGACTCCGGCTGCAACCACTTCTGTACCAGATGTAGCAAATCAAATATTTGGAAGTGAGGGGGTTTATCACTGCAATACTCCCAGTGGTGGAACCTTTGAGCTTGGACAGACATAGTCACCCCTGAGTGTGCCAGTGTCTCAGTTTTTAGTTGTGTTATAAGGCCAGGTCATAATAAGCATTCTGGGCTCACCAGTTAGATAGGGGGCCAGGACCTCAACCTTCTGCTCCAGCGGCAGCTTCTCCTGCTCTGCCACCCTTTCAAACACAGTCAAAAAAGATTCCACATCATATCCCGGGGTAATTTTTTTGCATCGCTCGTCTTACCACCTTCCGGATGTATGTGTCATCACCTGGACTTGAGGGAGGGGCTTACTTGTCTCCTGAAGTGCCAGCTGTTGCTGATGCTGTGCTTTCACAAGATTCTTAATGAGGTCCTCCATGTTGTTTGACTTTGCTTGCGGGTTCACTGCCAACTTCACCCAAGACATGCGGGTTATCCACAGCCAACATGCTACATAGCTAATGTTGCTTGCTAGTGTCCAGTGTGGCTGTCAAATTTACCTTCCAGCACTTTTTTTAGGACATTACTGAGGTCCACAGACAAAGTCAGCAGGGCACATGTCCTATAAGTGTGTTGTGCACTGCTTCTCTTCTACTCCATGCATGAGTATAGCATTCTAATTAATATTTTTTCACTAGCTAAATGTGAAAAAACCTGCTGTATCCCCGATTTTAGCTAGCTAGGTGGTTGTATATCAGTCAGATAGTGCAGCTAGCTAGTGTCCAGTGTGGCTGTGAAATTTACCTTCCAGCATTATTTTGCCTTTACTGAGGTCCACAAACAAAGCCAGCAGTTTACATGTCCTACATGAGTGTTGTGCACTGCTTCTATTGTGCTTCATGCACGAGTATAGTGTTACAACCCTGCTGGCATCACTGCATGGCCTCCCATATCCCCCACACCAACTTACTCACTGCTACAGGCCATGCTGTGACTTACAATGTCTGCTGCCAGCTCCATGCTCTGTGCCTCTTGCTTCCTGCCTGCTCTCTGCATGCTTCCTGGCTGTGTGCATAGTGGGGCAGTGCCAGAACTCTCTGGTTCTAATGGAAACAGGGTGCACCTGTCTAATGTGTCCCTGACCAATTATCAAGAGGCCTCTAGTATTTAGGGCATCTCCACCCAGTGGAATATGCCTGTGCCATGTCTAAACTCCGTTAGTGTCTTGCTGCTGAGTTGCCAGGTTTTGTTCTGTGTTTCACCTTCTCTGGAGGCTTCACTCCTAGCTTTGCCTTGTACCTGTCTGTCCGCCCTCCAGGAGGCAGTATATCCTGGTCTCTGTGTCCTTGTTCCTGTACCTTGTCTCGTACCATTACCTTGTCTGAACTCTGTCCTACCTCTGTCTCTCTGTCTCCTTGTCTGTGGCTTCTTTCCCTGCTGTGTCTTTCCTTGTGTCCTCTCTGTCTGCTTGTGCTCTTCATTCTTGCGACTCTGCTTGTGCTCAAGCGCTCTTGCGGCTCTGCTTGTGCTCTGCACTCTTGTGGCTCTGCCTGTGCTCTGTACTCTTGTGGCTCTGCCTGTGCCTACACCAGCAGATGACATGGCTCCCCAAACCATTACTGATTGTGGAAACTTCACATTAGACATTAAGGAGCTTGGATTGTGTGTCTCTCCACTCATCCTACAGACTCTGGGAGCTTGATTTCCAAATGAAATGCAAAATTTACTTTCATCTGAAAACAACACCTTGGACCACTGAGCAACAGTCCAGTCCTTTTTCTCCTTGGCCCAGGTAATATGCTTCTGGCATTGTCTATTGGTCATGACACAAGGAATGCGACACTTGTAGCTGATGTCCTGGATACGCCTGTGTGTGGTGGCTCTTGAAGCAATTACTCCAGCAGCAGTCTACTCCTTGTGAATCTCCCCCAAATATTTGAATGGCCTTTTTTTAACAATCCTTGCAAGTGTGCAGTTAACCTGGTTGCTTGTGCACCTTTTTCTACCACACTTTTTCCTTCCACTCAACTTTCCAGTAATATGCTTGGATACAGTACTCATCGAACAGCCAGCTTCTTTAGCAATAATAATAAATTAGCTTGGCACTCAACAGAATTGTCCTTTTTAAGTGAAGTTTTTATTTATGTGCAGTCCTACATTTTGTAGGACTGCACATAAATAAAAACTTCACTTAGAAAGGACAATTCAGTTGAGTGCCAAGTTACTTTATTATTATTCACTTGGGTCTGGGTAACCTACTTGTGCACCTTGCGGCAGTGCCACCCTATACTTGACACAGCTTCTTTAGCAATGACCTTTTGTGGCTTACCCTACTTGTTGAGTGTGTCAATGATTGCCTTCTGGACATCTGTCAAGTCAGAAGTCTTCCCCATGATTGTGGAGCCTACAGAAACAGACAAAGGGACCTTTGTAACCTCTTAGGAAGCCTTTGCAGGTGTTTTTTGTTAATTATTCTAATTTACTGAGATAATGACTTTTGGGTTTTCATTGGCTGCAAGCTACAATCATCAAAATTAGCAGAAATAAACACTTGAATCAGATCACTCTGTTTGTAATGACTCAATATAATATGTGAGTTTCACTTTTGGTATTGAAGATCAGAAAAAAATTAACTTTTTCATGATATTCTAATTTTGTGAGAAGCATCTGTATAACCACAACTTAGAGATTTTTAGGTGCTCCCTAAAAACACATCTGTTTAGGGTGGCCTATCACGTTCCCTAATCAAAGTCCTATATATATATATACACTCATATATATACAGTGGGGAAAAAAGTATTAAGCCAGCCACCAATTGTGCAAGTTCTCCTACTTAAAAACATGAGAGAGACCTGTAATTGACATCATAGGTAGACCACAAATATGAGAGTCAAAATGAGAAAACAAATCCAGAAAATCACCTTGTCTGATTTGGGAAGATTAATTTTTCAGATTTTGGTGGAAAATAAGAATTTGGTCACCTAAAAATATGCAAGATTTCTGACTCTCACAAACCTGTAACTTCTTCTTTAAGTGGCTCCTCTGTCCTCCACTCATTACCCGTAGTAATGGCACCTGTTTGAACTTGTTATCAGTATAAAAGACTCCTGTCCACAACCTCAAACAGTCACACTCCTAAAGGCCCCTTTACATTTAGCGATGCACCAGCGATCTGACCACAATACGACCCGGTCAGGATCGCTGGTGCATCGCTAAATGGTCGCTAGTGAGCTGCCAAACAGGCAGATCTCACTAGCGATGTAGCAACGCAGCAGCGGTCATTACTTACCTTTCATACGCAGCGATGCTGACGTCCTCCCGCCCGCTTCCACGCGTTGCTCGTCGGCGCCAGCAGTAAGCGCCTGACGAAAAATGGACCCGGCCGATTTCGTTCGATCAGCGACATACAGTGGGGGAGCCGGTCAGAGGTAAGTATCACACATAGCGATATCGCTAGCAATATCGTTGCTGCGTCACAAAATCGTTGACGCATTAGCGATATTGCTAGCGATATCGCTATGTGTAAAATCCCCTTTACTCCACTATGGTGAAGACGAAGGATACCAGAAACAAAATTGTAGCCTTGCACCAGGCTGGGCAGACTGAATCTGCAGTAGGCAAGTAGATTGGTGTGATGAAATCAACTGTGGGAGCAATAATAAGAAAATGTAAGATATACAAGATAACTGATAATCACCCTAGTCTGGGGCTCCACACAAGATCTCACCCCGTGGGGTCAAAATGATCACAAGAATGGTGAGCAAAAATCCCAGAACCACATGAGGGGACCTAGTGAATGACCTGCATAAAGCTGAGACCACCGTAACAAAGGCTACCATCAGTAACACACTACGCAGCCACTGACTCAGATCCTGCAGTGCCAGATGTGTCCCCCCTGCTTAAGCCAGTATATGTCCAGACCCGTCTGAAGTTTGCTAGAGAGCATTTGGATTATCCAGAACATTATTGGGAGAATGTCATATGGTCTGATGAAACCAAGGTAGAACAGTTTGGTAGAAACAAAACTTGTCATGTTTGGAGGAGACAGAATTCTGACTTGCATCCAAAGAACACCATACCTACTGTGAAGCATGGGGGTGGCAACATCATGCCTTGGGGCTGTTTCTCTGCAAAAGGACCAGGATGACTGATCTATTTACATGAAAGAATGAATGGGGCCATGTATCGTGAGATTTTGAGTGTAAACCTCCTTCCATCAGCAAGGGCATTGAAGATGAAATGTGGATGGGTCTTTCAGCATGATAATGATCCCAACCACACTGCCACACTGCCACACTGCCCAAAACATCACTGTTCTAGAGGAGATCTGCATGGAGAAATGAGCCAACATACCACCAACAGTATGTGCCAACCTTGTGAAGACTTACAGAAAACGTTTGACCAGAAAACAAAATATTGAGATGAACTTTTGTTAATGTCCAAATGCTTATTTTGCACCATAATTTGCAAAATAAATCTTGCCAAATAAGACAAGGTGATTTTCTGGATTTGTTTTCTCATTTTGACTCTCATAGTTGTGGTTTACCTATGATGTCAATTACAGGCCCCTGTCATCTTTTTAAATGGGAGAACTTGCACTATTGGTGGCTGACTAAATACTTTTTCCCCCACTGCATATATCTATATCTATCTATCTATCTATGTATCTATCTATACGTATATATATATATATATATATATATATATATATACAGTGGGGAAAAAAAGTATTTAGTCAGTCAGCAATAGTGCAAGTTCCACCACTTAAAAAGATGAGAGGCGTCTGTAATTTACATCATAGGTAGACCTCAACTATGGGAGACAAACTGAGAAAAAAAAATCCAGAAAGTCACATTGTCTGTTTTTTTTTCATTTTATTTGCATATTATGGTGGAAAATAAGTATTTGGTCAAAAACAAGCAATCAAGATTTCTGGCTCTCACAGACCTGTAACTTCTTCTTTAAGAGTCTCCTCTTTCCTCCACTCATTACCTGTAGTAATGGCACCTGTTTAAACTTGTTATCAGTATAAAAAGACACCTGTGCACACCCTCAAACAGTCTGACTCCAAACTCCACTATGGTGAAGACCAAAGAGCTGTCAAAGGACACCAGAAACAAAATTGTAGCCCTGCACCAGGCTGGGAAGACTGAATCTGCAATAGCCAACCAGCTTGGAGTGAAGAAATCAACTGTGGGAGCAATAATTAGAAAATGGAAGACATACAAGGCCACTGATAATCTCCCTCGATCTGGTGCTCCACGCAAAATCCCACCCCGTGGGGTCAGAATGATCACAAGAACGGTGAGCAAAAATCCCAGAACCACGCGGGGGGACCTAGTGAATGAACTGCAGAGAGCTGGGACCAATGTAACAAGGCCTACCATAAGTAACACACTACGCCACCATGGACTCAGATCCTGCAGTGCCAGACGTGTCCCACTGCTTAAGCCTGTACATGTCCGGGCCCGTCTGAAGTTTGCTAGAGAGCATTTGGATGATCCAGAGGAGTTTTGGGAGAATGTCCTATGGTCTGATGAAACCAAACTGGAACTGTTTGGTAGAAACACAACTTGTCGTGTTTGGAGGAAAAAGAATACTGAGTTGCATCCATCAAACACCATACCTACTGTAAAGCATGGTGGTGGAAACATCATGCTTTGGGGCCGTTTCTCTGCAAAGGGGCCAGGACGACTGATCCGGGTACATGAAAGAATGAATGGGGCCATGTATCGTGAGATTTTGAGTGCAAACCTCCTTCCATCAGCAAGGGCATTGAAGATGAAACGTGGCTGGGTCTTTCAACATGACAATGATCCAAAGCACACCGCCAGGGCAACGAAGGAGTGGCTTCGTAAGAAGCATTTCAAGGTCCTGGAGTGGCCTAGCCAGTCTCCAGATCTCAACCCTATAGAAAACCTTTGGAGGGAGTTGAAAGTCCGTGTTGCCAAGCGAAAAGCCAAAAACATCACTGCTCTAGAGGAGATCTGCATGGAGGAATGGGCCAACATACCAACAACAGTGTGTGGCAACCTTGTGAAGACTTACAGAAAACGTTTGACCTCTGTCATTGCCAAAAAGGATATATCACAAAGTATTGAGATTAAATTTTGTTTCTGACCAAATACTTATTTTCCACCATAATATGCAAATAAAATTAAAAAAAAAACAGACAATGTGATTTTCTGGATTTTTTTTTCTCAGTTTGTCTCCCATAGTTGAGGTCTACCTATGATGTAAATTACAGATGCCTCTCATCTTTTTAAGTGGTGGAACTTGCACTATTGCTGACTGACTAAATACTTTTTTTCCCCACTGTATATATATACTGTATATAGTAGGTGTAGAAAGTATTCGGACCCCTTTAAATTTTTTACTATTTGTTTCACTGCAGCAATTTGGTAAATTCAAAAAAGTTCATTTTTTTCTCATTAATGTACACTCTGCACCCCATCTTGACTGAAAAAAACAGAAATGTAGAAATTTTTGCAAATATTAAAAAAGAAAAACTGAAATATCATATGGTCCTAAGTATTCATATAGTATTGAGTAGAAGCACCCTTTTGAGCTAGTACCGCCATGAGTCTTCTTGGTAATGATGCAACAAGTTTTTTACTCCTGAATTTGGGGATCCTCTGCCACCACCATATTTAACTGTTGGGATTGTATTGGGTAGGTGATGAGCAGTGCCTAGTTTTCTCCACATATACCGCTTAGAATTATCACCAAAAAGTTGTATCTTCGTCTTATCAGACCAAAGAATCTTATATCTCATAGTCTGGAAGTCCTTCATGTGTTTTTTAGCAAACTCTATGCGGGCTTTCATATGTCTGTCACTGACCCGAGGCTTCTGGCGGGCAACTCTGCCATAAAGGCCCATCTGGTGGAGGGCTGCAGTGATAGTTGACTTTGTGGAACTTTCTCCCATCTCCCTATCTCCCTATTGCATCTGTGGAGCTCAGCCACAGTAATCTTGGGGTTCTTCTTTATCTCTCTCATCAGGGCACTCAGGGCACTTCTCTCACAATTGCTTAGTTTGGCTGGACGGCTAGGTCTAGGAAGACCTTTGGTGGTCCCAAACTTCTTCCATTTAAGGATTATGGAGGCTACTGTGTTTTTAGGAACCTTGAGTACTGCAGAAGTTATTTTGTAACCTTGGCCAGATCTGTGCCTTGCCACAATACTGTCTCTAAGCACCTTGGCCAGTTCCTTTGACCTCATGATTCTCTTTAGGTCTGAAATGCACTGTGAGCTAGTAAGTCTTGTAAAAACTGGCGTGTGCCTTTACAAATCAAGTCTTATCAGTTTAATTAAACACAGCTGGACTCCAATGAAGGAGTAGAATCATCTCAAGCTGGACCTGGCATCTGTCTTTGATACAGTGGACCATTCCCTCTTACTACAGACTTTCTGATCTGTTGACATTACAGACTTGGCCCTTTGTCGGATCTCTTCGTTCCTAACACCTCATCTCGCCCCCTATGTGTCGGTGTCCACCAAGGTTCAGTTGTAGGACCAGAAACTATGCTTAGAGGGTGGACATGCATGTTCCCTCCCTCATAAAGGGACCGCCCACATCAACCTAAGGTATTCCCAACCTGCAACTGGGCGATACCTTCTATTTAAGGCTCTTCTCCAATATGGAGGTCCCTGACCTACATTATTAGTTTGCCTTGCAATCTTGCTAGATGTCAGGTTCCCCAAGTCCGCCTGTCTGCTTGTTTACCCTGCTTGTACCTGTCTGCACTCTTCTGTCCATCAGCTGGTCCAGATCACACCTACAAGTGCCCATCTGTCCAACAGTTTGTGCCTGCTGCCACTTGTCCTAGTAGGGATTTAGTTATTTGGTAGGCCACCTAGTTACGCCACTTTCAGGCTTTCAGAGGGATATGGAAGAGTGATTCCACCACCTTGCCCAATTGCAGTCTCTATCTGCTGGGTTGGTTGTAGTGGAAGAGGTGTAGGTCTCCGCTATACTAATTCTACTTTATTGCAATTGATGCCACCTTGTTGGTGTCTGTCACTAATTTTTGCAAATGTGTAGACTCCTGGTTGGGTCTCCTTCATGCGTGTTGCCTGCAGCAGTTGGCCTCCAATACCGTCAGGCCGCCACTTCCTCGACTCCGTGTTACTATCCTTTGATTTTTCTGACAATAGTAGTCTACTGAATTTATATGATATTTGTGCCACCTGAGTGTGACTGAGTATGGTTGAGCTGCTGCATGTGGTATCAGGGCTCCCAGCACAGGACACCTACACAGATCCCTCACCCACCGTGTCTTACTGTGACGTTCAATTGAAAGTTGTAAATGCTGTCCCAGACCCTGATACCTCATGCCTCGCCGATTGCTGCAGTGTCAAGCTACAATTAGTACAGTGGGTGAACTGAGACCACTTTCCTGGTGTCTGCCGATAATTTGATGTGTTTTGCCAGCATTTTATAAGGTGTTGAGCATGCATTTTTTTTGCCTCCCATTGAGATGAATGGCGTTCGGTTATGTTCAGTGAATATTTGACGAATTAATCAGCGAATATTGCAAATTTGGAGATCGTAATCCGAACTGAACATTGAAATATTCGCTCATCTCTAATCATTTCATGTTTAACTTGTTTAAGTGTTCACAATAACAGTAATTTTGACCAGGGGTTCCCAAACTTTTACATGCCACTGTATATTTGCATGCTCTGCAGTTTAAAATATCAATTATGATAGGGGGCTTTTGCTGTATTCAGAAGTTTGGAGCTCCTGCATAGATCCTCAAAACAAGCGACCAAAAGCAACATTTGAGATTCACAAACATTATCTATAGGCTCCTGCTCAAAGTCCTGCACTACAAGGATCAAAACAAGACCAATACTGGGTCTCTAGCCCGCAGGGGACCAAGGATATCTACGTCTGAAGACATCAGTGCTTCCTCAGCCCATGAGTGATAACCTCAAAGGACCTGCCATCTTTAAACTGAAGACACGGAGCATGAGACTCTTCTCCCAGGACCAGAGGCAGATCCACCCCATAATTATCACAAGCATAGCAACTGGAGCCTCCATACTTACCGGTGAGTCAACGGTCTCAGCTCCAGCCTTATCTTCTGACACTAAGAAGCAGCCCCATATAAGGAAGTACTGATTTCGTGCTGCTCCAGCTCTCTGGAATGCACTTCCCCAGACGATCAGACTGATACCTAGCCCTGACCTATTCAAGCGCGCTTTGAAAACCCATCTCTTCAAAGAAGCCTATCACATCAACTACTCAGCAAGCTAACTTTGCCCTGTTCCCTCCTTCCAAATATTATTCTGAATCTGCACCCTACTATTCATCTGTCTCCACACCCTTCATGCACATGATAACTGCACTTGATACTTGTCTATTGCACTTAAACACGCGGGCTGATGACCGGATCATGCAGCTTTATATGAAAATCCCTATTATAATTGCCAGACCTGAATTAACAAGCATTTCTCACCTACTGTGTCCCCCCATTTCCTTGTAGATTGTAAGCTTGCGAGCAGGGACCTCACTCCTAATGTCATTGTTTGAATTGTCTTAACTTGTATTGAATTTATTGTCTGTACATGTCCCCGCTTAATTGTAAAGTGCTGCGGAATATGTTGGCGCTATATAAATAAAAATTATTATTATTATTATTATTATTATTTCTGCTCTTGGGCGGGAAACCCTGGGTGAGGAAGAAGGAGACAGCCATTACATTCAAGCTCACAGAGTGACTTCAGACTCACTGCCTTTTGGCATCTATTACAGTTTCAGTCAGTGCTCACTGATCAAATTGCTTTGCCTCCTCACTGTGCCCAGTGACTTGCGACGGTCGAGTGACATTAACTCTCACAGTACTGGGCTCACAGACTGTGCACTAGCAGACATCAGTGAGGGCAACTTACCCCTTCTAGAGAGTGAAATAAATAGGATGACAAGTTAAAGGGCTCCCTGGACTGGCAAGAAGTGAAAGCTTAATCACCTTGCCTAGATTCCGTTACAGTAATTAATAACAGCTACCTGACAGCAGAGAGACCAGGGAAAACAGTTTTTTTTCTCTTCACAACCAACTCTTGTTTTTCTCTCTAGATAATTTTGAAGTTCATAACAATTGTCCCTCTAACTAATTATTTAAAGGGGTCATCACAACCTCAGCCAGACCTACAACATTATCTAAAATGTATGCCTTGATTGTCTCTCTCTTTATAAATACAGGAAAGATGTATATCTTTGTACCGTGTTAGCCAGTAGATAGAAAAATATTCAGGATTGAGAGTCCTCAGTAGTTGATACCTTTTAATGGCTAACTGAAAAGATGGTAATACATTGCAAGCTTTCGAGACTACTCAGGTCTCTTCATCAGGCTAGACTAATACAAAATCTGAAGTCACATATTTATGCACAATACAGCCTAGAAAAAATGCAATAGATAAGACAAGTGACGTGAAGCAGAACTATCAATATGGGAGAGGGAGAAACATAAATATAAACATTGGACCAGTTCATAGATAAGGAGTCTGGATGTTTTATGGTCCTCTGATTGGGGTCTAGTTCTGTGTTGCCCCGCAAGGTTTTAAAAGGAAATTCCTTAATTGATGTAAAAAGACATAAATCCATGCGACACATTCATTCCAGCACTGAGAGTGTCAAAGTTCGTCATAAATTTGTACTCCCAAACTCGTCTCTCTCTCTGAGATGTGAAGTTACCTTTCAATACCAGTAATTTCATATCCACGCTGCTGTGATCAGGGATACAGAAATGTTTTGCCACAGGTAGATCCATTCTTTTTTCTCTTATAGTGTGACGAGCATTCATCCTTGTTCTAAGCTTTTGCCCTGTCTCCCCCACATACAGACCCCCAGTTGGACATTTAGTACAAATAATTAAGTACACTACATTAGATGTAATGCAGGTGAAAGTACCTGGGATCTTGTAGTCCTGATGTGAGTTGGGGATCTTTATCTTGTCCGTGGTCATTATAAATGGACAGGTTTTACATTTTTTCTGGTTGCAAGGAAAGGTTCCTGCAGCTGTTGGAGAGGACAGGGAACTTCTGACAATGATGCTTCTTAAATTTGGGGGCTGCCTAAAACACAGTAGTGGGGGGTCTGGAAAAATGGATTTTAATCGGGCATCTTTTTGTAGTAAAGGTTGTAATTTCCGTGCAGCTCCCCTTAGCACCTCCAGATTTGGATTGTAGGTGACCACTAGAGGCACTCGGTTATTTTCTTCTTTAGCTTTGTAATGTAGCAGGTGATTCCTTGACAATCTGGTGGCTCTTGTAATTTGGTTTTCAATTGTTCTTGGATGGTAACCCTGATTCAAAAAGGTCTTTTTGAGGCGACCAAGGTGTTTGTCTCTATCCATGGGGTTGGAACATATACGATTGTATCTGATGGCTTGGCTATAGATAATAGAGTTCTTTATGTGTTTTGGATGGAAACTGTCCCATTTAAGGTATGTTGGACTGTCGATTGGCTTCTGATACAGGGATGTCTCTATTTCATTGTTTTTTAGCTTAATGATGGTGTCCAAAAAATTAATCTCGGTACTGGAGTAGTTGAGTGTTAAATTGATGGTGGGATGAAATTGATTAAACTGTTCGTGGAACGTCTTTAGCTGTTGCTCAGACTCCGTCCAGATGATTAAAATATCATCAATGAAGCGGTAGTAGCCCAGGGGCCTGATGGGGCATGAGGACAAAAAATCGCTTTCAAGCTTGGCCATGAAAAGATTTGCATACTGTGGAGCCATTTTACTTCCCATAGCTGTGCCAGTCTCCTGTAGATAGATCCTGTTGTCAAATTCAAAGTAATTGTGGGTGAGGATGAATTTTATAAGTTTCACCACAGCATCAGCATCAGTCCCTGTGTTTTCCATGAAGAATTTGCAGGCATGTAAACCATCTTGGTGTGGGATATTAGAGTACAAAGATTCCACATCCATGGTGGCCAGGATGGTTCCTTCTGGTAGAGGACCTATTGCTGCTAGTTTATTCAATAGGTCAGTTGTGTCCTGAATGTAGCTGGATGTATCCTTCACCAGTGGTTTAAGAATACCCTCTACCCATCCAGATACCTGCTCAGTGAGGGTGCCCACACATGAAATAATTGGTCTTCCTGGATTTCCAGATTTGTGGATTTTGGGAAGCATGTAGAATGTCCCTATTCTTGGAGTCTCTGGTATCAGGTCATCGCCAGCTCTTATGGACTGGTCAGGCAGACAAGAAACCAACTTGTTTAGTGCCTTGTAATAGTCCTGTGTAGGATCCGACTCCAATTTTCTATAGTAGCATGTGTCCATAAGTTGCCTGTTTGCTTCCTTCATGTAGTCTGATGTATTCATCATGACTATTGCACCTCCCTTGTCAGCAGGTTTAATGATGATTTCTTTGTTGGTTTTTAAAGACTGTATGGTTTACATGCCTGCAAATTCTTCATGGAAAACACAGGGACTGATGCTGATGCTGTGGTGAAACTTATAAAATTCATCCTCACCCACAATTACTTTGAATTTGACAACAGGATCTATCTACAGGAGACTGGCACAGCTATGGGAAGTAAAATGGCTCCACAGTATGCAAATCTTTTCATGGCCAAGCTTGAAAGCGATTTTTTGTCCTCATGCCCCATCAGGCCCCTGGGCTACTACCGCTTCATTGATGATATTTTAATCATCTGGACGGAGTCTGAGCAACAGCTAAAGACGTTCCACGAACAGTTTAATCAATTTCATCCCACCATCAATTTAACACTCAACTACTCCAGTACCGAGATTAATTTTTTGGACACCATCATTAAGCTAAAAAACAATGAAATAGAGACATCCCTGTATCAGAAGCCAATCGACAGTCCAACATACCTTAAATGGGACAGTTTCCATCCAAAACACATAAAGAACTCTATTATCTATAGCCAAGCCATCAGATACAATCGTATATGTTCCAACCCCATGGATAGAGACAAACACCTTGGTCGCCTCAAAAAGACCTTTTTGAATCAGGGTTACCATCCAAGAACAATTGAAAACCAAATTACAAGAGCCACCAGATTGTCAAGGAATCACCTGCTACATTACAAAGCTAAAGAAGAAAATAACCGAGTGCCTCTAGTGGTCACCTACAATCCAAATCTGGAGGTGCTAAGGGGAGCTGCACGGAAATTACAACCTTTACTACAAAAAGATGCCCGATTAAAATCCATTTTTCCAGACCCCCCACTACTGTGTTTTAGGCAGCCCCCAAATTTAAGAAGCATCATTGTCAGAAGTTCCCTGTCCTCTCCAACAGCTGCAGGAACCTTTCCTTGCAACCAGAAAAAATGTAAAACCTGTCCATTTATAATGACCACGGACAAGATAAAGATCCCCAACTCACATCAGGACTACAAGATCCCAGGTACTTTCACCTGCATTACATCTAATGTAGTGTACTTAATTATTTGTACTAAATGTCCAACTGGGGGTCTGTATGTGGGGGAGACAGGGCAAAAGCTTAGAACAAGGATGAATGCTCATCGTCACACTATAAGAGAAAAAAGAATGGATCTACCTGTGGCAAAACATTTCTGTATCCCTGATCACAGCAGCGTGGATATGAAATTACTGGTATTGAAAGGTAACTTCACATCTCAGAGAGAGAGACGAGTTTGGGAGTACAAATTTATGACGAACTTTGACACTCTCAGTGCTGGAATGAATGTGTCGCATGGATTTATGTCTTTTTACATCAATTAAGGAATTTCCTTTTAAAACCTTGCGGGGCAACACAGAACTAGACCCCAATCAGAGGACCATAAAACATCCAGACTCCTTATCTATGAACTGGTCCAATGTTTATATTTATGTTTCTCCCTCTCCCATATTGATAGTTCTGCTTCACGTCACTTGTCTTATCTATTGCATTTTTTCTAGGCTGTATTGTGCATAAATATGTGACTTCAGATTTTGTATTAGTCTAGCCTGATGAAGAGACCTGAGTAGTCTCGAAAGCTTGCAATGTATTACCATCTTTTCAGTTAGCCATTAAAAGGTATCAACTACTGAGGACTCTCAATCCTGAATATTTTTCTTTATAAATAGGAATCATTGTGAACGCACCTGAGGACAAGCAAGGCATTACCTGTTTACATACTGGAACTTATTCCCTCCCCTGATATCCCCTGGTGAACCTTTTCTCTTCAGCTGGCTGAAGCACAGAGGCACGGATGATCTGTCTCTTGGAGCATTACATCCTAAGATGAAAACTTTTGCCCCTATAGCGTAATGTAGATCTAACTACCACTCCCATGCACGAGAGGTGACCCACAGAAAACGTGCCATATTTTGATATAATGGTCAAGTCTCACGAATAGCGCAGGAAAGTCTTTGCTCCAGCCCTACACCAAGTCAAACAGAGTGAGACTGAGAAATTTTTGAAAAATAAACCCTCATCTACCCGGGCCACTTTAAAAAATCCTCATTCACATACTGTATTACTACAGACGACCATATGGATGATTCGGACTGGAGCGATGAAGCTTCGGGTAGTGATCTCCCTCAGTCAGATTCCAGCAGGATCTCCAAGTCCTTCCTTAAAAAAATCCCTGGCACAAGCAATGAAACCTCTGATTAATGAAATATCTGGCATGAGGGCAGACATACAACAAATTGGCAGCAGAGTGGAATCCTGGAGCCTGCTCAGTCTTCGCTAATAAACCACTCCAACAGCATAAAATACCATCTAGACTTCCACAGAACCCAGCTGAATAATGCATCTCTCACTCTGGAAGATCAAGAAAACCGGAGTCGCAGGAAAAACATTAGAATTAAAAGGTTACAGGAAAGCGTATCTACTGAAATTCTTTAAAAAGCAACCAGGGAGATATTTGCGCTGCTACTACCACAGGACAGATGCGAACAAATAGTTATTGAAAGAGTCCATCGATCGCTCAGACCTAAACCAAAGCCTTCAGACCCCCAAAGGGATGCAATTTGTGGCTTACTGAGCTACAATGACACCTCTGTGATTTTGTCAGCCTCCCGGGACAATAGATCCCAATCCAACGAGGGAGCACACTTTCAACTATACCAGAATCTAGCACCATCAACCCTGGCTACATGCAGGATTTTAAAACCGCTGCTGGATGTCCTTCGTTCTAACAAAAATATTATACAGGTGGCTGTACCCGTTTGGCCTGGTGATACATGGTGGAGGAAGGCAAGTCAATGTTAGACACACTGACGACCTTCCAAAGGTATGAGAGTCTTTCAACATCCCTGAAGTGGAAGTCCCTTCCTTGATGCCCCTGGATATGGATCATCAATCACCTCCCTCTCTGCCACTTCTGCAGGGGGGTCCGGGAGAATGAACACCGGTAAAGAGACACTCATCACCCAAACAGGCCAGATCTACAACAAAGAAGAAGCAACCTCCTTGAGACTTTGGCCTGTCTCTTTGCCCTGTTTTCCTGTTGTTCGCACTTCAAGGTCTTGATTATTTACAGGTTGACTTGACTTGGTTAAAGTTTATTACAGATTCAAGTACATTTGAAAAGAATTGCTTAATTCATGTTGCTCCTCTTCACGAGTCGCAGCTCATGGTCATGGGTGTGACCTACACTATCTGCCATGGGAGGATGTTACGACCCCCCACCTCTGCTGCAGATGGGTTACCTTCATGTATGTATACATTTTGCTTTTTACTTATTTAATTATAGCAGGGTTTTTTTCATTTTGTCTTTTGTAGGTTTCGTATGCTTTTTGGCCATGTGAACATGCATTTATGTGCTGCATGTGTACCAACTCAAACCAAGCTCAAATTTTGTGTTTTTTCATTGTATTTTTGCATTCTGTGCAAGCTGGGGTGTGGCCTCCCTCTCCTGAGCTGGAAATTGTATTTAAAGGCTTCCCCTGACTGGTGTCCACTGGTTGGGACCCGGTCCTTGTCTGCCCTTATTCACACAGATGTCAACTTTGACACATGATAAGGTTATTTATACTAGACAGTGAAGGACCGCCCAAACCACAGAGTCAGCTTGTCGATGGTATATGTAAGAACTTGGCACACACCAAGAGCTCTGATGCAGAAAGGTGATTTTTAATAGATAACAGTACATACATACACAGACGTTTCGGTCTAGGACCTTCATCAATGTACTGTGAAATGTAAATAAAGATGAAACTAATAAAATAATACAAAGAAAGTATATACAATAATATATGGGTATTTCAAATAGATAATTGAAAATATGCTGGGACATCGGTAACATTATAGCACATACTAAGTCCTGACACAGAAAAAGCAACAATCATGAAAAGCAAGACCAAGGCTAAAAACAAGCACATACCGATATAATGCACTGTGAGATTCTTAGTGACTGGGCTCTGTGAAGTGGATCTAAGGGAGGATGAAAAGTGCTGTAGTCATAAGAATAACTTTGTGAGTGATAAGATGGTTGTGTAGCCTAGGGTACATACCAGTCCTATGAGGAGGCACATGTAGCCGTCCCACTGTTAGAGACAAACAGACAGCGCTGGAGTCATACTAAAGTGATGTGACATGCAGCCACTAATCTGATTGTATGATGCATATAGATCTTACCGTGGTAATATGCAGAGTGTGGACGCGGTATCCGCCGCGAATCCAAGGTGCTGTGATGTATGGGAGTGACAGGGTTATATATCCCTGTGAGTAATGAAGCCGAGTTAGGAGCGTGCCACCGGAAGTAGGTGGGCGTGTACTAGACACGTCATCATGTGCTTCTGACGCTGGGAGACCCAGAGGGGGTGTGTCAGTAACGAGCACTGGGAGTGTACTGCAGCCTGTCATGCTGGCTTGCAGGGCAGTGTGGTGGAGATAAGTAAATAATCCTGAGAACTAACGTGGCGTCAAAATCACAGGTGCCCATGGTGCAGAGAATGGCTATTCAGTGCTTTGAGAGTGACGATTCAGACAATCACAGTTGTTGGTTCTGTAAATGAGACATAATATAATTAGTACCGATGGCATACAGTATTACAGTAGCATTCAAAAAGAATATAAAAAGAAATAAAGATGACCATTATTATGACAATTATCACAGTGGTGATATTGCAGCCAGGTTAGGCAGACGTATCAGATAGTGTAGGACATTATGTTTGTAGGAAGGCCTGTGTGTCATAGTCTTTGTTTAACCCCTTTGGTATCAGAGTATTGAGCTCATGGATCCAAAAGGCCTCTCTCCTTTTTAATAAGTTGATACGGTTGCCTCCTCTGCGTAAAGTGTGAATTTGCTCAATTACTTGAAATTTTAATTGGGCAATGGTATGGCTAGCAGAAATAAAATGATGCGGAATGGGAAGAAGCATATTCTTGCACCTAATTGTGGATTTATGCTTAGATATACGGTCCTTAATATGTTGTGTGGTTTCCCCTACATAGAGTAGACCACACGGGCATTTAATAATGTATACTACGAATGAGCTGTCACAGGTGTAATATTCACGAATGTTGTATTTTTTGCCGGTATAAGGGTGATAGAAGAAATTGCCTTTCTGTACATTATTGCATTGCGTGCATTGCAGACAGGGGAAAGTGCCGAATTTGGGATTTGATAAGAACCGTTGTTGTTTCTTTAGGGGGCCAGGGGAGCCAATATCTGCTTTAATTATGGTGTCCCGGATATTCCGTGGTCTCCTAAAGCAAGGTAGAAAGGGTTCTGTGAATGACTCTATGTTCGGGTGTGCTGTGGAGAGAAGATGCCAGTGACGCCTGATGCTGGAATGAATACGGTATGCAAAAGGATGGTAATCATGGACGAATGCAATGCGATTGGCAGTCTTAGATCTCATTGGGGGGGAGAGATCTATGTCATTAAGTACACTTGTTGGGTATCCCCTCTCAAGGAATTTTGTCCGCATTTCGGCAGTGCGTGTTTTTTGAATCTCTGTGTTTGACACTATCTTCTGTACCCTTTTGAACTGTGACTTGGGTATCGCATTTTTCATTTTAGTGGGATGAAAGCTTTCGTAGTGTAGCAGGCTGTTGCGATCAGTGGGTTTCCTATAGAGATCAGTGGATAGGTGTCCCACGTCATCCTTCATAACCAATGTATCAAGGAAATTAATTTGTTTCAGATGATGAGTCATAGTGAAACTCAGTCCAGGTCAGGCTGTTTGTAGCATGGAAAAGAAGGATTGTAGTGTATCTAGTGATCCCCCCCAGATACAGAAAATATCGTCGATATATCTCCTCCACACTAACGCATGAGTGCAGAAGAGAGAGTCACGATAGATGATACTATCCTCCAAATGGGCTACGTAACAATTTGCATACGGAGGTGCGGTGTTCGAGCCCATCGCAGTCCCCCTTGTCTGCAAATAGTACGTGTCTTCAAACAGAAAAAAATTCCTAGTTAGTATGATGGACAATAAGTCACAGCATTCTGTTTGCCATCGGTACTAATTATATTATGTCTCATTTACAGAACCAACAACTGTGATTGTCTGAATCGTCACTCTCAAAGCACTGAATAGCCATTCTCTGCACCATGGGCACCTGTGATTTTGACGCCACGTTAGTTCTCAGGATTATTTACTTATCTCCACCACACTGCCCTGCAAGCCAGCATGACAGGCTGCAGTACACTCCCAGTGCTCGTTACTGACACACCCCCTCTGGGTCTCCCAGCGTCAGAAGCACATGATGACGTGTCTAGTACACGCCCACCTACTTCCGGTGGCACGCTCCTAACTCGGCTTCATTACTCACAGGGATATATAACCCTGTCACTCCCATACATCACAGCACCTTGGATTCGCGGTGGATACCGCGTCCACACTCTGCATATTACCACGGTAAGATCTATATGCATCATACAATCAGATTAGTGGCTGCATGTCACATCACTTTAGTATGACTCCAGCGCTGTCTGTTTGTCTCTAACAGTGGGACGGCTACATGTGCCTCCTCATAGGACTGGTATGTACCCTAGGCTACACAACCATCTTATCACTCACAAAGTTATTCTTATGACTACAGCACTTTTCATCCTCCCTTAGATCCATTTCACAGAGCCCAGTCACTAAGAATCTCACAGTGCATTATATCGGTATGTGCTTGTTTTTAGCCTTGGTCTTGCTTTTCATGATTGTTGCTTTTTCTGTGTCAGGACTTAGTATGTGCTATAATGTTACCGATGTCCCAGCATATTTTCAATTATCTATTTGAAATACCCATATATTATTGTATATACTTTCTTTGTATTATTTTATTAGTTTCATCTTTATTTACATTTCACAGTACATTGATGAAGGTCCTAGACCGAAACGTCTGTGTATGTATGTACTGTTATCTATTAAAAATCACCTTTCTGCATCAGAGATCTTGGTGTGTGCCAAGTTCTTACATATATCAGATTCACGGATTGGGATCCTACTTGGGCACCACCTTTAATCTTCAGGGTTGTGCCAACAGTTTTTGTTCCTAGCTTGTCGATGGTGGGACGGCTTTTATGCTATGTTTGATCAAATACAGAACTCTGTATGATTTAGATACACTTTTGATTTTTACTTATATAATTATAGCAGGGTTTTTTTCATTTTGTCTTTTGTAGGTTTTGTATGCTTTTTGGCCATGTGAACACGCATTTATGTGCTGCATGTGTACCAACTCAAACCAAGCTCAATTTTTGTGTTTTTTCTATGTATATATATGTTATCTAGTTATTTTTACTGTTCTAAATAATTTGTTGTTGTGGTACACATGCAGAGATGTTTTTCAATTCTCCATGTTTGGGACATAATTAAAAACTCTATGTCAGCCACAATAGTAGTGGCTTCCTACAATACTAAGGGCATGGGCTCGCCAAGTAAGCGTGGTCAAATACTGAAGTTTTTACACTCTAAAATCTCTAGTATTATATTTCTGCAAGAGACTCACTTTAAGAAAGGTCGGGTCCCCGATGTTGCTAGGACGCGTTTCCTAACATGGTACCACAGCACAGGCACCACAGCGACAAGGAGAGTGAGCTTAGCATTTCAAAAAAATGTACCCTTTACACTGATTGACACCTTAAATGACCCGGAAGGGAGATACATTATGGTTAAGGGCCTCTTAGCTAATAGAAAGATTACATTATGCAACTTTTATGCTCCAAATAATAGCCAAATTGGCTGGTTATGCAAGGTTTTAAATACTCTCCATCTGTTTACTAAAGGTCTCCTTATAGTGGGGGGAGATCTCAACATTTCATTTAATCCGTTAAGACACCTCATCAGGTAAATCTACTTTTTCACAAAAGGCCCTAAGAAAATTGAATCTCAATTTGCAATCGCTAAACTTAATGGATCCACGGAGAACCTTATATCTGTCGACTAAAGATTACACCTTCTTCTCCCCCCTCATAATAGCTATCATAGAATAGACTATCTTTTAATACAGACACCACATGTCCAACTAGTGAAATCCGCAGCAATTGATGTGATTTCCCTCTCGGATCATGCACTGATTTTTCTAGAGATGAATATCACCTCCTTGCCCTTCCCCTATAGATCCTGGATGCTCAAAGAGACACTTCTAGAAACTAGCTCACATGTTTCTAGACTATCTAACACTCTTGAGTTCTTTTTTCAGGAAAACTCCCTCTTGGGAACATCAACACCTATGGTGTGAGAGGCACATAAAGCCGTTATGAGGGGTGAATTTGTGGTGCTAGGCTCGCACCTGAAAAAAGAAAGATCAAGAAAGATCGGACTAAATCCTGCACCAGATCAACTCCTTTGAAAAGAGAAGTAGGCAGAAGTTTTGTCTTCATGGCAATTGAGGCAGTAAACTCATGATATAACCAAAACAAAATTCCACATGGTCAAGTGGAAAAGAACCTCTAGACCACAAACATAAGAACCGAAAAAAGGGGGGGAAAGACCATTATGGTCAAATGGAATCAAGGGTAAGCAAGATACTTCTATAGTGGAAGAGAAGATTATATATATATCTGTCAAAAGTTATCAATGAAGTCTCATAGATAAATATCCTTCACCAATTCATAACTATAAATATAGATGTCTAATAACCTTACTCCTTGATGTAATAGAGGCTCCATACATAATTAATGAATAGCATAGAAAAAGTTTTTATTATTAAACATAGTACATAAATAGTGACGACATGAGAGCAAGAAAGACATGGGACAGTGAAAATTATGGGTATAAATTGTCATAAATCACTGAGACAAGGAGAGAATATATGTCCCACATACATAGCAGTGTATTCGAGCACAGCCAATAAATACATAGAATATTCACAAAAAATATATAGACTTAAATAGTTAATTGTAAACAGCAAGACGTGCAAGAGCATATAAAAGGGACATGTATCTCCCTATACAAGGTATGTGAACATAAGGAAGGGAAACTGTCTCACACTGCCTAACATAATCACTGCAGCTACTCTCAATAGGGTTAAATGCTCCTCTTTAACATGTCAAGCATAGCTGTTGTAAAGATCTCATTAGCAAGTGAAGTAATCGCTATGTCATACATTATAGAGCATGAGGAGGAGCAAATGAGTAAGTATACCCATATATCAGATACCTTCAGTCATGGTGTAGCAGAGAGTAGGTGTAGCAGGCACGTGTGGGACACCGGGGGCCTCATGATGTCCCAATTAAATAAACGCAAAGAGAAGACTTTTACTAAACAGCTTACAGCTACGGATGGTTCACCAATCACAGAGACTGCCAAAATTGCCAGGGAGTTTCCTGGACCCCTTGTGACTTCCCAAATTATCTCTAGAGGATTATACCTTACTAACAACCCCTGTTACTCCCAAAGAAATATTAGACACTCTTTCAACTATCCCTACTGGGAGAGCACCGCGCTCAGACCGTCTGCCCATTATCTATGATAAAAAAATCATTAAATCCCTATTACCACATTTAGTAGCACTGTTCAATTCCTACTTAGATGGGGTTCCCTTAGGCTGCTTTCACACATCCAGTGGTTTTGTTCCGGCGGCATGCGGTGGAAAGCCGGACCGCCGGATCAGGCCTGCAGCGGTGACACCGGATGCAGATGCGGCGCCTGATCCGGCTTGGAAAGCATTTAAAGGAGCCACACCGGGGACAAGAGAGGCGGCGGTATGTGGGGGGGAGAGAGAGAGATACGCGCGCGCCCCGGGCACTTGCCGGTTAAACCTCACACTGTACGCGCATGCGCTGTAGAAAAAACCGTTCCGGTACTGCAAAAAAACGTTGCAGGCAACGTTTTTTGCTGACGCCGGACGGCGGCGCAGGTTTGCCGCTTCCGGCTTAAAACGGAGGCGCCGCATGTCCTTCCAACACGATGCGGCGATCACTAAATTCTATGTGCCGAAACCGGATCCAATTCTGGATCCGATTTTCACACTTTTTGCCTCATCGAGCCGGATTCAAAAAGCCAGATGTGTGAAAGCAGCCTTACACAAACAATCTTTGGAGGCCTTTCTCACCGTTCACCCGAAAGAGGGGAAAGACCCTAACCTCTGTGCCAGCTATAGGCCAATATCTTTACTCAACAGAGATAGAAAATTATGGGCCAAAATATTAGCGGGAAGATTAAGCAGTAATCTCCCCAAACTAATTCATAGGGACCAGGCGGGGTTTGTGAGAGGGCAGGAAGGTAAAGGCAACTCGGCAAAAATTATCCAATCTATAGTGTATGCTAAGAGTCATGGCATCCCCTTGGCCCTTTTGTCCACAGATGCCGAGAAGGCTTTTGATAGGGTGAGTTGGAGGTATATGGACATGGTATTGACCAAATTTGGCTTTCCTTCGAAGTATGTCTCAGTTGTTTTCTCATTATATTCGCAACCAACAGCTAAGGTGAGAATTAATGGTACCCTATCGGATAGCTTTAGCATAAATAACGGCACTAGGCAGGGATGCCCATTGTCCCCATCCTTACTTATTTAGTAATTGAGACGCTGATTCAGAAAATCAGACAGGAGGACCGCATTGAGGGACTGAGAGTGGGCACGTCTGAACTAAAAACGTTAGCCTTTGCTGACGACCTACTCTTCCTCATAACTAACCCTTCCCAGGCATTTCCAAAAATCCTCAACATACTTCATCAATTTGGCCAGTTATCTAACTTTAAAATTAATGTCTCGAAATCTGATACTCTCAATATATCCCTGTCAAACACTCAATTGACCGCTCTCCATAGACAAACCCCGTTCTCCTGGTCCACAGATTCTATAAAGTACTTGGGGGTATCGATTACTAAAGATCCTGCAAACCTATTTCATACTAACTATTCTCCCCAGCTAAAGAAAGTAGAAGCGCTGATGAGGTCATACAACCTTCCTATATTATGTTGGCTTGGACGTATTAATGTTTTTAAAACTTATATAATGCCAGTAATACTATACACCATGCCTATGGTCCCTATACATACAGTATACCACAAACTTTCTTTAAAAATTTTAAATCCTTAATATTTAAATTCGTATGGAAGCAAAAACCTACAAGGTTACCTTATAAACTACTCTTATATTCGAATACCTTGGGAGGCTTGGGGGTTCTGCACCCATATCTTTATTACAAAGTTATACACTTGAGTAGATGGCTGAAGGTGGTGCATAGACATGGCGGCGAAGCCTTCCGAAGCTCTTGGATTAGATGAAGTGACTCTGTCCATTTTACGAGTTAAATGTTTGATAATTGATGATCTCCCTCCAGATTCCTTCCCGTCCACAAAGATGCCCATTGCTACTATATCATTCTTGGTGAATCCTGGATTTCATGACCCCTATAACCTTTGGGCTAAACTACCCAGAGAAATGTTGAATAGCTTCTATGAAGACAAAGTCTTCAAAAATGGGGATTGGCCTGGAAATGCACTGATCCAACCAAGACATTTCCTCCAAACGCAACATATTAAATGAGTTCTTCAACACTTGAAACAACAAATCCACTTGGTCCTGGCTAGATATTATGACTAAACTCCCGCCTCCGAGACCAAAACATATATCTCGTATATATTCCTGACTTATTACCCCTCCCCTGTGGTTTAAACCATCACTTTTACTTTCCTGGGAGTCAGAACTTAATATTAACTTCTCAGATGAACAGACCTCCAGGATACTTCTTCACGCACGTGGCTTCTCCAGATGTATTTTACTCCAAGAAAATTCTTATAAAATAATAACTAGATGGCATATGACCCTGGTCAAATGCCTTCATCTGGGGCTAGCTGACTCTAGTATATGTTGGAGATGCCACAAGCAGAGGGGACCATCACACACATATCTTTTGGGAATGCCCGGTGATAAAGGTATTTTGGGAGGGGATTAATTTTACTCTTAAAAAGTTAACGCTAATTAAAACTGACCTAAAAGCCTCTGAGACCTTACTTTCATGCCCATCAAAAAATTTCAAACCAGTAAGGCATGGGATTCTCCCGCTACTGGTGGGTGCGGCAAAACACCTGATAACCTTACACTGGAGAGACGAGACTCCATCCATACCTGAGTGGACCTCCAAGGTGAACCTAATCTCCCGCTGTCAAGATAAATTTTTGAATCTGTGTCAGATTCTGGATTCTCATATATAAACTTTTTTTCCTTTCAGGCCATCAGGGGTTAATACCAGTTTTTACCTCTGGTGGACACTGGTGTCGGTTCTCTGAAGAGTTCATCATCTTGTGGCAAACATGTGTGTGGCAAAAAACATTCAGGTCCTGACCTGTGTGTGAATGAGTACGTATGGGTGTCCACCAAAATCATCCGATAGAAGTGTGCTGCTGGGGTCTGGAGTTCTCGGGTGATCGGGCCGTATCGGGTTTCAGCCATTCTCACCCCAGGGACTAACCGGCTGGAGCTACCCCCTGTTATGCCCGTACACAACTCATTCCCCAGGTCGGCGCACTGGAGATTTGTGGCGCCTCCGGAGCATATGTTGTCACCTCCATCGGTTCACGTTTGCCATAAACCCGAGAGTCAAGTCACTGCCGAGGTGAACTCTGGTGGATAAAGGTGTCCTCATTGCAGGTTGTTTTCTGGTGAGGTGTGGTGTTGAGGGTCCAGAGGCCCCTCATTGAAGGAGGGGTACTGTCACGATCCATTTTTGGATCTGTGTCAGATTCTGGATTCTCATGTATAATTCAATTCAAAGAAAGCTCAAATGAACGGCACCAAGTCTCTAATCCACCAGCAACAAGTCGAGGATCAATCACAGGCACACAGTGTGTAAAACACTGCTGGGAATAATGGAGCTCAGCATCAGAAAAAAACATACTAAATTTGTAAAAAGAGGAAAAAGATGCGGGTCCAGGACCTGTTGAAGCGTCTGTGTACGCGAAACGGCTGTCGTCCGTCTTTTTCCCCCGCATGCCTCATGTTATCTGCCCATACTTCATTGTGTGACCTTTAATGGTTGAATAAAGAAACACTGCACTGCAAATCTGGGTGAGTGCCGCATCTTTTTCCTCTTTTTTACAAATTCTCATATATAAACTTTTTTCCTTTCAGGCCATCGGGGGTTAATATCAGTTTTTTCCCCCGGTGGCTGCTGGTGTAATTACATGGCTGGTCGAGTTGCTGAAGCAGATGGTGACCACTCCCACCTTCCTTTAAATTGTCACCTGAGGCATGAGCTGGTGTTGGTGATACACTTCCTTTTGGATACCAACTGTGGTGAAGACAGGAGCGGGCTGTGTGCAGTGGTGCTTCAGCTGAAGGCTGATCTGATGCCTTACTCTGCTGTTGTGGGAATTACAGCAGAGAAAGCTAAGTGTTGTTTGTCATACCTTGTCTGTTATCTTTCCTTGGTGTTATATTAGTGCAGCGGTGGGACCAGTGTCCGCACTTGCCAATTCCCTACTGAGGGATATGTGCAGGGCAAGCGAGGGCTATGGTTTCCTGCTCGGTGACAGGTTGAAAGAACCTGAATAGGGACATCAGGATAGACCAGGGCACAGCCTCAGGAGAGTGCAGGAGGTGTCCATTTTTCAGTTCCCTATCACAGGGCCCACCATTGTAATTGTGTCCCTGGTGTTCCCTTGTTTGTTTGTCGTTTAGTGACCGACTGCTTGCTTGGTCGTGTCACACATGGCCAGTCACTTCGTGACACCCTCCTTGAAAAACTCTCGAGTTGGGAGGTTCACAACCACGACTTCTATGTGTGTACTTGGACTCCCTGGAAAGAGTTGCAATTGGCTAAGGACTAGAAAGACCATTATGAATACCTTTCGTCCTGCTATATGACTCCTGAACACATTGTTAAGCTAAATGTTTGAGATTTCGGCATGTGTACCTACACTAGTTTATGTTATACCTAGTTGGTTTCCCCCCTTTTCTTTTGTGTTTTCCCTTACCTCATCCCCTATGTTCTTCCCCATCCTCAGCCCACTCATCCTTCACACCCTTCCCCCCTCCTCCTTCCTCCTCTAGTCTTACCATACATGTCAATTTAGCCACAAAATGCTTCATGTTCTGATTGTAATTTTGACATGTCATTATTCTTCCTGTATTCTCTTTTAAAAATAAAGAATTTAAAAAAAGATATCAATTATGCTTTTATCTTTTATCTATTTTTTTCTGAATAGTTTACATCAAATGCAGAAATTATAACAAATGTTGTTATGAATATTTCACCAATGTTCAAACTGGTGATCCTGTGACTCAGAGAATTCCCACAAATGCTAAATTTATTTCAATTTCTTGAATTAATTTTCACTTTTACGGTACAAGTAAGCTTTTATACTCATTGTGTCAATGATACAACCTCAGAGAAGTTGAGGCTTAGAAAAATAGAACTGAGCATTAGAGTTGAGCGACTTTTGGTTTTTTAGGGTCGCGTTTCGTTTCGTGAAACCCGACTTTTCCAAAAGTCGGGTCGAGCAAGATCGTCCGATTATAGGGAAAAGTCGGGGTCGTCCGGAAACACGAAACCCAATGTAAGTCAATGGGGAATAAAAGTCGGCAGTGAGAGGAGGACAGGAAACACACCTACAGTGCCCATTTGAATGCCAAAAGCATCAATTCTTCTTACTTAAGCTTGTCAACCTTAATTAACTTCATAATACAAGTTGCGCACTGAAAAATGGGGGTTATTTGGCTAAAGTTGTGGGGGGGAGGGCTGGCTGCAGGTTTTCATGTGCCCTGGGCGAAAGAGCGCCCCTTTAACACATACCACAACTCATCAATGATCATGCTCCGATACGGCAGAGAAATAGCGGTATAGTACAATGAAAAATACTTCACTTTTTACATCTCATGACGAGGCCCATCTATTTCTCCATACAGAATCATTGGTCCCATATAATGTTTGAAACAGTATATGATGAGCTCCACATAATGCTACAGTATATGTTGGTCCCCATGGATGAAGCTCCACTGTCTTATGGGCCCAAATAATGCTCCAAACATAATGGGCCCCATTTCTAATGCTCTAGTGTATAATGGGCCCTGTAAATGCTGCTCCAGTGTCTGATGTCCACCTTTGGAATGTTCCAGTGTATGGTGGGCCCCATCTATCATTCTCCAGAGGAACGTGCTCCCCAAAAATTGCTGTCCCAACATTGAAAACAATCAAATAAGTCTCCTCGCTAGGGAATCCCTGTACTAGTCTGGACTCCTCATCGTCCCCATCTTCCATCTCACTGCACAGTATTTCAACCTTGCAAGTGCTGTGATCCTGAGCAAGCAGGGGGGGCCCACTCGTTGGCGACGGCACTGGCACAGGGCCCCTGATAGTACAGTGGTGTGTCTGATGGCGGGTGGGCCGAACCTGCACTTTCATCTGCAGCTTCCTCTTTGTCACCGTGTAAGATGGAACTGTATATGGGAAGGGTAACCTGAGTTTCATCAGGGTCAGATTCAGGCCGTGTAGCGTGCGAGGGGAATGTAGTGGTCTGGGTCAATGTACCAGCAGATTCATCGAGCAGTGGCTGGGCATCAGTGCACTTGTGTCGCCCCCAGGAGTACGGTCGCCACAGTGGCATTACCTTCCTCCTAGGGAGTGTGATGTCATGCTTGGGAGCAACGAAGGATCTCTCTAGCAGGTTAACTGATTGGGCGGCGTTATTCCCACGAGTCATGACCCTCCAAACAGCGTTCATGAAGGCAAAGTGTTTGTTTTACGTGGGCAGTATGGTTGCAAAGCTGAACCTTAAAGGAATGTCCAGAAGGGCACCACCAGGAGTGGAGCCTACGGTTAAATTCGACTCCACCTGGGAAACCTCAACCATGCCAGCTACAGAACAGATGCACACATTGCAAGCTTAATTCCTTTAACGAACGAGACTCCGTCATGCCCCGCGGTCCGAGTCCGGCTTACTAGAGGGACACGTGAGGCTCTGGAACATGAGATTGGCCAATAACTGGTGTGTCATGCCCTTACATGGCTGCATGTGCACTACACTGAAAAGGCCAGCGTTTGTCGCTTACAGGTGCAGATAACCCGCTGAACAACGTTAGTGATGGGGATCACTGATTACAATTATTACCCGCGAACAATGATTTCCCAGTAAGTGCAGGTCAACTGCAGTTCCGGAATTAGGCCTAACCGTCATTCTTGAAAAAATGAAAAACTTACGTGTGCAAACCACAGGTGCTGTAGCTTGCTTAACAGCTCGCCAGCCGTTCTCACGCCCAGTATGGATTACACGTGATTGCACAAAGGTTAGAAAGGGTACCGTATCCCCAGATAACATGTATGGATAGCGTACACATTCAAAATATATGTCTCAGGAGGCAGGCTCAGACGGTGTTAGGCCCAGTATGGATTGCACGTGATTGCACAAAGGTTAGAAAGGGTACCGTATCCCCGGATAACATGTATGGATAGCGTACACATTCAAAATATATGTCTCAGGAGGCAGGCTCAGACGGTGTTAGGCCCAGTATGGATTGCACGTGATTGCACAAAGGTTAGAAAGGGTACCGTATCCCCGGATAACATGTATGGATAGCGTACACATTCAAAATATATGTCTCAGGAGGCAGGCTCAGACGGTGTTAGGCCCAGTATGGATTGCACGTGATTGCACAAAGGTTAGAAAGGGTACCGTATCCCCGGATAACATGTATGGATAGCGTACACATTCAAAATATATGTATCAGGAGGCAGGCTCAGACGGTGTTAGGCCCAGTATGGATTGCAAGTGATTGCACAAAGGTTAGAAAGGGTACCGTATCCCCGGATAACATGTATGGATAGCGTACACATTCAAAATATATGTCTCAGGAGGCAGGCTCAGACGGTGTTAGGCCCAGTATGGATTGCACGTGATTGCACAAAGGTTAGAAAGGGTACCGTATCCACGGATAACATGTATGGATAGCGTACACATTCAAAATATATGTCTCAGGAGGCAGGCTCAGACGGTGTTAGGCCCAGTATGGATTGCACGTGATTGCACAAAGGTTAGAAAGGGTACCGTATCCCCGGATAACATGTATGGATAGCGTACGCATTCAAAATATATGTCTCAGGAGGCAGGCTCAGACGGTGTTAGGCCCAGTATGGATTGCACGTGATTGCACAAAGGTTAGAAAGGGTACCGTATCCACGGATAACATGTATGGATAGCGTACACATTCAAAATATATGTCTCAGGAGGCAGGCTCAGACGGTGTTAGGCCCAGTATGGATTGCACGTGATTGCACAAAGGTTAGAAAGGGTACCGTATCCCCGGATAACATGTATGGATAGCGTACACATTCAAAATATATGTCTCAGGAGGCAGGCTCAGACGGTGTTAGGCCCAGTATGTATTGCACGTGATTGCACAAAGGTTAGAAAGGGTACCGTATCCCCGGATAACATGTATGAATAGCGTACACATTCAAAATATATGTCTCAGGAGGCAGGCTCAGACGGTGTTAGGCCCAGTATGGTTGCACGTGATTGCACAAAGATTAGAAAGGGTACCGTATCCCCGGATAACATGTATGGATAGCGTACACATTCAAAATATATGTCTCAGGAGGCAGGCTCAGACGGTGTTAGGCCCAGTATGGATTGCACGTGATTGCACAAAGGTTAGAAAGGGTACCGTATCCCCGGATAACATGTATGGATAGCGTACACATTCAAAATATATGTCTCAGGAGGCAGGCTCAGACGGTGTCAGGCACAGTATGGATTGCACGTGATTGCACAAAGGTTAGAAAGGGTACAGTATCCCCGGATAACATGTATGGATAGCATACACATTCAAAATATATGTCTCAGGAGGCAGGCTCAGACGGTGTCAGGCACAGTATGGATTTGACGGCCCAGATTACACAGCGGAGGTGCAGGGAGAGGTAAAGATTGCAAATGCTGGGGCCCTGCCCAAGCAAGGAGGGCCCACTCGTGGGCGTCGGTACTGGCACTGGGCCCCTCATAGTACAGCGGTGTGTCTGACGGCGGGTGTGCACCACCACCGTCAGAGACACTTGATTGCACTATGAGGGACCCTGTGCCAGTGCCCGCGCCCAAGAGTCGGCCTACCCACCTGTCCAGGGCAACGGCACTCGCACGGTGTCGTGCGCTAGGTGGTGACCCCGGCCATGGGGGGGAGGCAGCACAGTTAGGGAGTTTTAGAAAGTGGCATATGTTGATGTTGGACATTCAGCTGATGCAAAAGGCGAAATAGGTCAAGTCCCAGGAAGAGGTGGACTAAAGCAAGCCATTTTTCTGTCACCCTATGTGTCATCAGGGGAAGGTGGGACAAAATCCTTGGAAACCCATGCATGGTTCATTTTAATGAAGGTTAGATCATCCACATTTTGGGTTGACAGACGGGTCCTTTTTTCTGTCAGGATTGATCCAGCTGCACTGAAGACTCTTTCCGATAGCACACTTGCAGCTGGGCAAGCGAGCTCCTGTAAGGCATATTGTGCCAATTCAGGCCAGGTGTCCAGTTTAGCGGCCCAATAGTCAAAGGGGAATGACCTGTGTGGGAGAACATCGATATGGGAGGAAAAGTAGTTTGTAACCATGGTTGACAACTGCTGTCTCCTGTCACTTTCCATCGATGCAGTATTACCAGTTGTGTGAGCGGTATTTGAAAAATCAGTCCACAACATTGTCATGAAACCCCTGTCTCCAACGACACTTCTGCTGTGTGCACCACGAACACCTCTGCCAAGCTGCCCCCGGCCCGTACGGCTCGTGTGAGAACCATCACCGCTGCTGTGTGCTGGGAATGCCTCAAGCAACCGATTTACCAGAGTTGCTTGTTTATTAGCCAATATTAGGTCAAGGTTCTCCTGTGGCATGATGTTTTGTAATTTGCCTTTATAGCGTGGATCCAGGATGCTGGCCAACCAGTAGTCGTCATCGTTCATCATTTTGGCAATGCGGGGGTCCCTTTTTAGGATCCGCAAGGCATAATCTGACATGTGGGCCAATGTTCCCGGTGTCAATGATGCACTGCGAGTGCTGGGTGGAGGAGCACTTTCTGGCAAATCCACATCCCTCCAGTCACGCACAAACCCTGTACCAGACCTTGCCACGCCAACATTTTCACTTGCCCCACGAGATGCATCCTCCTCCCCTAAGTAATCATCCCCATCATCATCCTCCTCCTCCTCTTCTTCCTCCACCTCGTCCAGGAGAGGTCCCTGAGCAGACAATGGCTGAATGTCATCAAGGATTCCCTCCTCCTCTTCCTCCTCATCAACATTGGCTGCAGACGCCTGCTCCTTAAGGTGCGTCAAAGTTTGCATGAGCAGACGCATAAGTGGGATGCTCATGCTTAGGATGGCGTCGTCTGCGCTTACCAGCCGTGTGCATTCCTCAAAACACTGAAGGACTTTACAGAGGTCTTTCAGCTTCGAAAACTGCACACCTGTCAACTCCATGTCTGCTCTCAAAGTGCCTGGCCGTGTATCCTCCCACAAATGCATTATGGCCTGCCTCTGCTCGCACAGCCGCTCCACCATGTGCAGGGTGGAGTTCCACCTTGTTGCAATGTCGATAATGAGGCGGTGGTTGGGAAGGTGGAGCAATCGCTGCAGCTTCTGCATACGAACGGAGTGTTCTGGCGACCGGCGGATGTGCGCGCACAGTCTTCGCACCTTCTGGAGCAGGGCTGTTAACTCCGGATAATTTTTGAGGAAGCACTGCACCACCAGGTTCAAGGTGTGAGCCAAGCAAGGTATGTGGCTGAGTTTTGAAAGGGCTATGGCTGCCACAAAATTACGGCCGTTATCACTAACTACCTTGCCTGCCTCAAGATGTACACTGCCCAGCCATGACTCAGTTTGTCGCTTCAAGTACTCGGCCAGCACCTCGGCGGTATGTCTGTCCCCCAAACACATCATCTGCAACACAGCCTGCTGACGCTTTCCACTAGCTGCTCGATAGGGGGACACATTGTGTGCAACAGTAGCAGCTGCAGATGGAGTGCTAGTACGACTGCGCTCTGTGGACGACCTTTCGCTTCTGGAGGAGGAGGAGGAGGAGGAGGGTGGAACGCCTACAGCCAACTGTTTCCTATACCATGGGCTAGGCAGCACTGTCCCACCACCGCTGTCCCCTGTGGACCCTGCATCCACCACATTAACCCAGTGCGCAGTGATGGACACGTAACGGCCCTGGCCATGCCGACTGGACCATGCATCAGTTGTGAGGTGCACCTTTCCGCTCACTGACTGCTTGAGTGCATGGACAATGCGGTCTTTCACATGATGGTGGAGGGCTGGGATGGCTTTGCGAGAGAAGAAGTGGCGACTGGGTATGTCATAGCGTGGTACTGCATAGGCCATGAGTTCGCGGAAAGCTGTGCTTTCCACCAACCGAAAGGGCATCATCTCAAACGAGATTAGTTTGGCAATGTGGGCGTTCAAACCCAGTGTATGCGGATGAGAGACTGAGTACTTTCTTGACCTACTCATAGTGTCTGGGAGGGTGAGCTGGACTTGAGAGCTGCATATGGTGGAAGTAGCGGTGGACAGGGCGGACTGAGAGAGGGTTGATGATGGTGATGGAGTTGGTGTTCTTTCTGATGGCCTAGAATCAGTCTTTCGTTGATATAACAGTGGGATTCCCTGACTGCTGTGGCCTTGCAACGACACCTCAACATTTTCTGCTGTGCTAACCGGTGGGCTTACAGTGGGGGAAACAATGTAGCGTTGATGACTACCTTCGTTGTGATCAGTTGCCCATGTGGCACTTGAGGTTTGGTGTTGTGTCCACGCTTGCAAGTGCATGCTGGTTAAATGTCTAAGCATGCAACTGGTATTCAAATTTTTCAGATTTTTCCCTCGGCTAAAGGTCTTTGCGCACTTCTTACAGATAACCTTGGCCTGATCATGAGGATTTTGTTCAAAAAAGTGCCACACTGCACTCTTCCTACTTTGGCAGACATTTTGCGGCCTAGCACGCTGTGATCTTTTGACCCTCTGGACAAGCTGTCCAGCAACTCTTTTGATGTTTGGAACCTGTCTTTGGAGTGCTCCGGGCCTGCCAGATAACAGCTGTTGCGATGTCGATGTCTGCTGTGGATGCTCCTCATCTGAGCTATTGGAAGCAGCACCCTCTTCCCCCAATGGATGCCAATCTGGGTCAACAACTGGGTCATCCATCACCTCCTCTTCTATGTCATGTGCACCTTCCTCTGTGTCACCGTGTATGGTGGTATAGTGTGCGGGAAGGGGCACCTGAGTCTCATCAGGGTCAGAATCTGGCTCTGTACACTGCGAGGACAATGAAGTGCTCTGAGTGAATGTACCAGCAGAATCATCCATCAGCGGCTGTGCATCAGTGCACTCCATGTCAGATTCATCTTGGCCTGGGTAATTCACCATTTGACTTGATAATCCAGGCATGGTATGTGAAAACAGCTCCATGGAGTAATCAGTAGTATGGCCTGCGTCATCCTTCAATCTTGGTTGGGGTGAAGGACACAAGGAAAGGTGTGGTTCATGAACATGAGCCTCCAATGATGACTCAGTGCTTTTACTTTTTACAACTGAAGAAGAGGAGGCGATAGAGCTGGAGGCTGAGTCAGCAATGTAAGACAAAACTTTTTCCTGATGCTCTGGCTTTAAAAGCGGTTTGCCAACTCCTAGAAAACTAAGCGTTCGAGGCCTTATGTAGCCAGACGATGACGCAGGCTCAACACCTCCTGCATTCGGTCCTATTTTGCTCTTGCCACTACCATCAGATCCACCACCAACACCATCATTACCAGCTGCCAACCCCCGCCCAATTCCACGGCCTCTTCCACCAGCCTTCCTCATTTTTGGTAGAAATGTAGACAAAATCCAACAAACTATATAGTATGTAAAACAAGGTACAAGGTGTCTATAGGACAGGGGAGATTTTGAATTTCTGCAGACACTTTTGGACACTGGACACTTTTGGATTGTGTGAGGCCCACTGATATCTGAGCGCTATGTGACAGGCTCGATGGCACAGCTGTGACCTAAGTGACAAGAGGATAAGTGAGATTTTGAATCTCTGCACACACTTTTGGACACTGGACACTTTTGGATTGTGTGAGGCCCAATGAATATCTGAGCGCTATGTGACAGGCGCTATGTGACAGGCTCGATGGCACAGCTGTGACCTAAGTGACTAGAGGATAAGTGAGATTTTGAATCTCTGCACACACTTTTGGGCACTGGACACTTTTGGATTGTGTGAGGCCCAATGAATATCTGAGCGCTATGTGACAGGCTCGATGGCACAGCTGTGACCTAAGTGACTAGAGGATAAGTGAGATTTTGAATCTCTGCACACACTTTTGGACACTGGACACTTTTGGATTGTGTGAGGCCCAATAAATATCTGAGCGCTATGTGACAGGCTCGATGGCACAGCTGTGACCTAACTGACTAGAGGATAAGTGAGATTTTGAATCTCTGCACACACTTTTGGACACTGGACACTTTTGGATTGTGTGAGGCCCAATGAATATCTGAGCGCTATGTGACAGACTCGATGGCACAGCTGTGACCTAAGTGACTAGAGGATAAGGGAGATTTTGAATCTCTGCACACACTTTTGGACACTGGACACTTTTGGATTGTGTGAGGCCCAATGAATATCTGAGCGCTATGTGACAGGCTCGATGGCACAGCTGTGACCTAAGTGACTCGAGGATAAGGGAGATTTTGAATCTCTGCACACACTTTTGGACACTGGACACTTTTGGATTGTGTGAGGACCAATGAATATCTGAGCGCTATGTGACAGGCTCGATGGCACAGCTGTGACCTAAGTGACTAGAGGATAAGTGAGATTTTGAATCTCTGCACACACTTTTGGACACTGGACACTTTTGGATTGTGTGAGGCCCAATGAATATCTGAGCGCTATGTGACAGGCTCGATGGCACAGCTGTGACCTAAGTGACTAGAGGATAAGTGAGATTTTGAATCTCTGCACACACTTTTGGACACTGGACACTTTTGGATTGTGTGAGGCCTAATGAATATCTGAGCGCTATGTGACAGGCTCGATGGCACAGCTGTGACCTAAGTGACTAGAGGATAAGTGAGATTTTGAATCTCTGCACACACTTTTGGACACTGGACACTTTTGGATTGTGTGAGGCCCAATGAATATCTGAGCGCTATGTGACAGGCTTGATGGCACAGCTGTGACCTAAGTGACTAGAGGATAAGTGAGATTTTGAATCTCTGCACACACTTTTGGACACTGGACACTTTTGGATTGTGTGAGGCCCAATGAATATCTGAGCGCTATGTGACAGGCTCGATGGCACAGCTGTGACCTAAGTGACTAGAGGATAAGTGAGATTTTGAATCTCTGCACACACTTTTGGACACTGGACACTTTTGGATTGTGTGAGGCCCAATGAATATCTGAGCGCTATGTGACAGGCTCGATGGCACAGCTGTGACCTAAGTGACTAGAGGATAAGTGAGATTTTGAATCTCTGCACACACTTTTGGACACTGGACACTTTTGGATTGTGTGAGGCCCAATGAATATCTGAGCGCTATGTGACAGGCTCGATGGCACAGCTGTGACCTAAGTGACTAGAGGATAAGGAAGATTGGATTGCTTTTAAAAAAGCAGTTTGCGGAGCAGTGGGTAAACAGCAATGCCAGCCTGTCAGGAAGCCTTAAAAGGCAGCCCAACAACCAACACCACTGATACACCACAATATAGCCTCCCCTTGCACTGCACACACAGTGACTGGTGTGTTGTGCAGGCCAAATTGCTATCAGCAGCAGAAGCATTTTTTTTTTCTTCTCAGCAGGACAAAAAAAAAAATTGGGATTGCTTTTAAAAAAGCAGTTTGAGGCCCAATGAATATCTGAGCGCTATGTGACAGGCTCGATGGCACAGCTGTGACCAAAGTGACTAGAGGATAAGGGAGATTGGATTGCTTTTAAAAAAGCAGTTTGCGGAGCAGTGGGTAAACAGCAATGCCAGCCTGTCAGGAAGCCTTAGAAGGCAGCCCAACAACCAACACCACTATATAGCCTCCCCTTGCACTGCACACACAGTGACTGGTGTGTTGTGCAGGCCAAATCGCTAGCAGCAGAAGCAGTTTTTTGGTCTTCTTCCCTGCCTAACGCTCTCCCTACAGAATCAGCAGCAACCTCTCCCTATACTGAGATCGGCAGAAGTAAGATGGCGGTTGGCGTGCACGCCCTTTTATACCCCCTGTGACGCCCACCAAAGCAAGCCAATCACTTGCATGCCCTTCTGAAAGATGGTGGTGACCCGTGCCTATGTCATCACGTTGCCCACAGTGTCCGTGGATCCTGATTGGCTGAAAAAGAGCGCAAAACAAACTTTTGAAACGCGACTTTGGCGCGTAAGTCGCCGACCTCGTGGCCGACCTCATCCTAGGGTCGGGTTTCGTTTCATGAAACCCGACTTTGCCAAAAGTCGGCGACTTTTGAATTTTTTCGACCCGTTTCGCTCAACTCTACTGAGCATCATTTTTTATATGTTGAAGCAAGTGCAAAATAAACCTTCACAAAGACCTAAAGACAGATTATATAACCATTGCAGATTTCTTAGACTTTAAACATAGGCGCTGTATAATGAAAATATTGATATTTGTAAAATACTGTACATTACGGATTCTGCAACATATAACAGAAAACAGAATGTGCTATCTGGTGGTTTTGCATGGAATTCTCTGATGTAACTGTGGATACAGAACAATATATTTTCAATTTAATAGTCTTTAGGTATAAGTTTCCATTTTTAGACTGTATCATGCTGGCTTCAGACTCTTTTCACACTTGGGAGTCTGTTGTGCAATCTTAGACTTTTCTGTTGCTGAGCCTGAGGTTGGGCGTCGATGTTGGTTGATTCACTGATATCCAGCTTGGCAGGAGTTAACTTTTTGATTTCTGGCTGAGGTTGCTGGGAAGTCCTTCTTCCTTTTAGAATGGCCCAGAACATTCTTGGGTGCCGATTATAGCATTTGATTACCTCTTGCAAACCGGTCCACAGTTGGAGTTTCTGTTGTTACTCATGACTTCACCTAGGTGTTTGGTGAAGTATACTGTGTTGTTTACTTCGTTATTAGTGTCGTGTTTATCCCACACGTATATTGTATTGTCTATTAAGTTAGCTGTGTGCTGTTGTTTATTTTAAACCCTGTTGTTTTCTATTTTTTTATATCCTTTGCTGTACACCTCCTGGGGTGGGGGTTGGGGGTTTAGCTCAGGGTCCAACAGGAGATAGGTACAGGTCAGTGACTTGGGCCTCCCTACCTTCAAGGGTATCCCCAAGTTAAGGACAGATAGGGCCCCCCTTTAGTCCTAGGGGCAGTGCAGAAGCCCAGTTTCCTCATCTGCTTTTTTCCCGTGACATACCCGTGACAGACTGGATACTGAATATTTCAATAATATTCTGTGAAGTCAATATTAAAATACTAATTTAGATAATAATATAATCACAAGCTTTTATTTTTACATTACATTGTCATTAACAAACAGTTTGTTTGCAAAGTCTATAGGAAGAATTTATTAACAATTTAAGTCAGTTCTATGACATAGAGCCATCAAAAATGTTTATGCACACAATGTAAGAAGAATGGTGGCCAGCACTCTAAGTAAGAAGAGTTGTTTCAGGTGCACACCGCCATGGCGGTTGCAGGTCTGTTTCTAGATATCTAACAAAGGCAGAGGTAAGGCAGCACTCATAGAATAGATGCAATTAAATCCAGTAGATGCAATTAAATCCCGCCGGGGGGAAGGGGGCGGAATGGAGCGTCGGGGAGGATTTTTTACTGTGTGAGGAGGGCTTCTTTATGTGAATGGGGAGGGCCTGTAGCTATGGAGGGTGGGGTTGTTGCTACAGAGGGCATGTTTTTAGTAGTGTAGGAGGAAACGACCAGTTGTCATTTCAATGCCATAACATACCCCCCCTTGGATGTTCTGTTAAGAATATCTACAAAACCATGCAAATTAGTGACATAAAGTAAATTACTTATTGTCACAATTCTGCAGCCCAGATATGCCCTGAGATTATGTGAAAAGCCCAGACAACCCCTTTAAATTTGTGTAGAATAACTTCTCCGCAAATTGTATTTATTGGGAAAATCCATGCTAACAGTTGAATTTAAATTTTTCCTAATCTGCTCATCTCTACAGTACAGGTGTTAATCTTAGTAGGTACAACGTTTCGTTACAAGTCTTTATCAAGTATTCCATGGGCCATAGCCTCAGCAAAATGCTTGATAAAGTCTTATGAGTGAAACTTTTCATCACCTGGAATGCATTACATCTATTGCATGAGTTCTGCCATCTTTGCACCATGTCAAATTTGCTTTAAAATGTGTACCGTTTACATTTTCTCACCAATTTTAAAAAGTAGCAAGAAAAGTATGCAGGGTTAGATGAACGTTCGTCCAACTGATTTACCATACTTCATGTCAGAAATTGAGGTAAATTGTAGCATTAGTCTGCTCATGCTAACAGGAGCCTATGATTTCCATTTTTATTGTGTAGCCTAACGTGCACAAATCTTACAGTTACAGTCAAAATTATTCAAAACCCACTGAATATTATTTTTTTAGTATTATTCAAGAACTTTCTGCTGTTTGCAATAATCCAACGGAACACAGAACAGGATCAATTTAAATAGCTTAACACAACAAATATAACAAATGGTTTCTCCAAATTTATCACAAAATGCCACTTTTAATGTCTACTGCAGTCTCAGAATTATTGGACCCTTTCTCATGGGCAGTGACCTCCAGGTCCCTGATATTCTTGTTTTTTTTTTGTGAAACTGCCTTATTTAAAATCAACCAAAGATTCTCTATTGGCCGACGCAATGCTTCAGTGTGGAGATGGTGTCATTTTCATTCTTCCTCCTCTAGACACACAACTGATTCATAGCCCTAAAAGTTTGAGTCTTGTAATATTACATCACAAAATCTTCTGTAGTTAATTTATATGGTTTTGAGCATATTGAAGTTGAGTTTAATTGTGATTTTGTGCCAGCAGAGGTGTGCATCTTAGTGATCGGGCATGGAGACCTTGCTGTGCAAACTGAAACTTCAGTTCCTACTGCCACCAAATCTTACTGCCGTTTTCTTGCAGTCATGCAAGGGATTTTTCACCACCTGAAGAATCAGAGAGCAGCCAGTGATAGCTTCATTTTTCTGCAATGTCCAATTAGTGTGTCAAATGTTTATTTAGCTTTGAACGTGCAAAATATTCTCCGAATTGTATATCCTTTTTTATCAATTTCTTGTTTATGCAAAGAAATGATTTTTTTCTTCTTCTAACCTTCTGGATCATTGCCTAAGATATATTAGGATGCAATCAAACATCATGGTGAATATACCTGTCCTAGTCAAGTTATTTGTTTTTTGTTGTTGTCAGAATTGGTTAATCAATACATAAGTTTCATTGGAGGTACTTGAGAAATCATCTGATTTACAAATGTATGCTCTTGTGTGAGATTCTATTAAGGGGGTTGCATAGGTCTGATTGTCAACATGAAAAATAGCAGTTCCACCATCGTGATTGTTAAGTTTTTCTTTACTAGGAAAATTCCCTAAAAACAGTCACCATAAAAATACATACTATGAATGCAGGGTGAAGAGGCTCGTTTTACTCAATGTGTTTCGGAATTCAATCCTTAGTGGCTCCCTATAATGCCCTGCAGCTATAACATCTTACGGATTACTACACTTTACAGAACCAAAGATAAAACAAAATGAGCAAATACCTCACAGTAAGATACTAGCAATAGTGAATGAAAATAACATAGGGTACTTAGTTAACATTGTTTTGAGCAAAAAACTTAAATGCCATCCCACTACATCATGGTGACCCTACTCTGGATGATCCTAAACTTCAGTATCTAAACCTTTCCATATGTCAATAATGTAAATGTGAATAAAGATTGAGCAGGGCTGGGGCCCTGACTATTGGACATCCAACCATGGGGAGCTATGTATACCTAATGTCTAGCTCAAAGAAATGGAAGTCCACACCCTTAGTTGCAGAAATTTAAAAAAACTTAAAGCAAAAACCACGAGAAATGGTATTTGTTCATTTTTTTTCTTTTATCTTAGGTTTTGTTGTTTAGTGGCCAGTGTGAACATGAGCGTACATGTTGCATGCATACCAAATTATATTCCACCTCATCTCTTTAGGTTTTTGCACTCTGTGCAAATGAGGGTGTGGCCTCCCTTTTCTTTGAGCTGGATATTACGTTTCTATAGCTCCCCATGGCTGGGTGCCCATTAGTCGGGGTCTTGGTCCTTCTTGGCTCTTATTCACATTTACATCATTTGACATATGGTAAGGTTTTAATACTAGAGGTTAGGAATGTCTCAAGTAGGGTCTCCTTGACTTGGTAGGATAGAATTGATATTTTCTTGATCAAAGCAATGTTATCTAAGTACCCTATATTATTTACATTCACTATTGCTATTTATATACTTACTGCAGAGTATTCGCTCATTTTGTTTTTATCTTAGGTTTTGTCTGTTTAGTTGTCTGTGAGAACATGCAAACCAATTTATATTCTGGATTATTATACCTTGTACAGTGGTAGACAGTACCTGAGCCATCATAGATTAGTATCTCCCAATGGAGCACAGTTTGTTTGACAGAGATGATTTTCATCATCAGGGTCACTGTGTAAGTCTTTCTGTTCTGTAGAGGGTATGTTCAATTGGCAGTGGGGTCCTCTCTCCTGGAGAGTGTAAACTTTTGTGTTCAGCGGGGTTCTCTCTCTATCTCTCCTCCACTTGTATCTTCTAAGCAATTACCATCTTTACAGTACAAACTTATATGCCACAAATCGAATTTTTGGGTAAAATTCAGTTAAGTCAGAAAATTTTCATTATGAAAGAGCCATTCATCTCTAGTTGTTACTATTCCATTTTATTAATAGTGTGCAGCTTTGCACATCATGGCAATGTCAGTAGTGATTAGGCAGTGACACTGTACAGGCAAATGCCCCACTGTCGAGTGGATTGATAGCACCCAGTTGTCAGTTTATTAATACATTTTCAGAGTTCTTAGAAATGATGCTTCAGAACTTTGTTTTAGAGAATACAAATATTCACTGAAACAAACTTGTCAGGAAGGCTGATAGGCCTTCTTTGTGTTAATTACTGTATCTTCATGCTTATTCTGAAATTGTCTATGAGAATACAGAAATCAACAAGTTTTTCCTACCACACTGGTGGATCTATGACTGAGGGACAGTGGAGACCTATGCTACAGATGACTGATGTCTTCTAGGGCAAGATTACATTTATAATAGCATTAGTCTGTTAATTAATTTGCCCTTTAAGAGTATTCATTTTACCTTGTCATTAATACATTTTATTATGATATATCTCCCCCATACAAAGTGTTAATAGCGAAGCTTGGAATGTATAATAAGACAGCTCAGTGGTAGATAACTGCCTGGATTATATGTGTCAGACTTATACGCAGCAGGAGTCAATTTTAGTAAGTGGTAAGGCTTAGTCATAGGTGCTATTCAACTGATTTTAAGCGCCATAGAAAATACATTTTAGGTACTGCTGATATTTTTTAAAAATACCTTTCCGGTGAAGCACTGCAAATAGTTGACCTCCGTTTGAGAACTGGATAAAAGGAATGGAAAAAAAATTATACCACTAAAAATATAATTAGAATCAACATACATGAGATACATTATCCTGAGCTACACCTCTGCAATGAATACCAACAACAAAGGACACATTGGTGCACTAAGTCTCTAAAAATAAAAAATTATTAGAATTATTACAATGAAAATAAAATATTAAAAAGCAGACTTATACAATGGAGCACCTCTTGTAAGCACTAAATATATGAAGTATTCTCTATAATTACATGTATATAATACATTTTATGAGACATATCTAACAATATACATAGCAAATGCTTGCCAGTGCCTAAGACATTAACTCATAGGGGAATAAGTGTTCACAGAAAAGGCATTGAACTAAGGCTACTTTCACACATCAGTTTTTTGCCGTCAGGCAGGATCCGGCTATTTTTAGAAAAAACGGATCCGGCATAAATTTTGGAGAACTGTAGAAACGGATCCGTTTTTTTGCTGGATCCGTCTAGCAGGTTATATCTGTTCCTGGGGGCTGGCCAATTGGATCTGAGCATGCGCAGACTTAAAAAAACCGGATCCGGTGGCTGGATCCGTCTTTTTCTGGATCCGGCGCATTCCGGCGCCCATAGACTTTCATTGTAGCAAAAAGCTGGAAGCGCCGGATCCGGCGCTTCCGGCTTTTTCGCCGGAGACAAAAAACGTTACAGTAGCCGTTTTTTCCAGACGCCGGAATGAGACAAGTTGCCGGATCCGGAAAAAAACGGATGAAACGCAATGCCATCCGGCACGATCCGGCGCTAATGCAAGTCAATGGGGAAAAACTGGATCCGGCATTGCATTTTGCCGGATCCGGTTTTACAAAAAAAAGCCGGATCGCGCCTGAAGGCAAAAAACTGATGTGTGAAAGAGGCCTAAGTGAAATACTTACATATTCCAATGCACGTTTGACCCTTGCTTTGTCAGTGGGTGTGTCATAAAAGCGTAAGGAAGGTGACTATACATAGGTAAGTATGTAAAAAAGGTGCAAGAAATGACTTAGTACATAAAGGGAACTAAAGTGCATATTATAATACTATGAAAAGAGCATAAAATGCATAGTATGATGACTGTCGACTATGGAAAAAGTGCACGTTTGAATGAAATATGGGGTTGGATCTGCAGGGGGGTGCAGAAAGCTAATGCCTATTGCCATTTTCATACATATACATAGATCTCAGTAAAAATAATAGAAGTATCATGGGACATACAGTATAGGATTATGTAAAAAATGTAAAAGATGCATAAAGTGCATACTATCACAAAACTCCAATACATAAAGTGCATGCTACCACAAGAACCCAATACATACTTTATCCATTCTAGTGTTGACAACAAGTCAGGCAAAAGAATTAAGATTACACTAGTAGACCCATGGATTAGAAAAGCAAGTGTTAGGGAAAACAATGCATATTCCATGATTTCAATTTACACCCAATACATTGGTGTTGAGGAGTGGTTGTACCAAAACTTTCAGGGAAAGAAGACACCACTTCTTCATTACTAATAGTGGCACAACATCAGAAAACTAGTAAGACAATAGAGGTGGGTCCACTATCTGATGATGTCAACCTTCACTCCATGTAAATGTGTTGAAAGTAACGACTGGAAGTCTTTAAAGATAACTTGCTGTAACTTTGTCAACATGACAGACATCACCTGGAAGGCTAGTCGGATGCAACAATGGTTCCAATTCTTGAATGATAGCTTACTGTGACCTCATAAACTTGTGAGACATATCCAAAGAGCTGATATGATGCAAAAGTGGATTCAAGTCTTTAAAGATAACTTGCTGCAACCTCATCAACGTGAGAGACATACAGTGGGGATAAAAGTATTTAGTCAGACCCAAATTGTGCAGGTTCTCCCACTTAAAAAGATGAGAGAGGCCTGTAATTGACATCATAGGTAGACCACAACTATGAGAGTCAAAATGAGAAAACAAATCCAGAAAATTACCTTGTCTGATTTAGCAAGATTTATTTTTAAAATTATGGTGGAAAATAAGTACTTGGTCATTATCAAAAGTTCATCTCAATATTTTGTTATATATCCTTTGTTGGCAATGACAGAGGTCAAACGTTTTCTTTGAGTCTTCACAAAGTTAGTACACATTGTTGGTGGTATTTTGCCCATTTCTCTATGCAGATCTCCTCTAGAGAAGTGATATTTGGGGCCTGTCGCTGTGCAACACGGAACTTTCAAATCCTTCCAAACGTTTTGTAAGGTGTTGAGATCTGGAGACTGGCTAGGCCACTCCAGGACCTTCATATGTTTCTTACAAAGCCAGTCCTTCATTGCTTGGGATCATTATCATGCTGAAAGACCCATCCATGTCTCATCTTCAATGCCCTTGCTGATCGAAGGAGGTTTACACTCAAAATCTCATGATACATGGCCCCATTCATTCTTTCATGTACACAGATCAGTCGTCCTGTTCTTTGCAGATAAACAGCCCCAAACCATGATGTTGCCACCCTCATGCTTCACAGTAGGTATGGTGTTCTTTGGATGCAACTCAGCATTCTGTCTCCTCCAAACATGAAGAGTTTTGTTTCTACCAAACAGTTCTACTTTGGCTTCATCAGACTATGTGACATTCTCCCAATACTCTTTTGGGTAATCCAAATGCTCTCTAGCAAACTTCAGATGGGCCCGGACATGTAGTGGCATTAGCAAGGGAACATGTCTGGCACCGCAGGATCTGAATCCATGGCGGTGTAGTGTGTTACTGATGGTAGCCTTTTTTATGTTGGTCCCAGCTCTATGCAGGTCATTCACTAGATCTCCCTGTGTGGTTCTGGGATTTTTGCTCACCGTTCTTGTGATTATATTGACCCCACGGGGTGAGATCTTTCGTGGATCCTAAGATTGAGGGAGATTATCAGTAGTCTTGTATGTCTACCATTTTCTTATAATTGCTCCCACAGTTAATTTAATCACACCAAGTTGCTTGCCTATTGCAGATTCAGTAACCAAATATCATTAAATTGTTTGACCTGCAGTCACCTTTATTAATTCAAAGGTTGTTTCTTACAATTTGTAAAACCCTCCTTCAAGTTCTCCAAGATCTAAAAATAAACATATAGGTTGTCTTTGTCCTTTTGTTCCAGTCCCTTCTTTACTTTTTGGCACAATATGTTGTCTTTAATGACCTCAATAGAAGTTTCACCACACTTCCTTATTTTTCTTACACTTTCTATAAATGCGCTTAGTGTGATTTACCATAACTTTTAACTCCTGTCTTGTGTTATCAAGATACTAAAACAAGTAAGCTTTTCTACATCTGACATCATAAAGCAACAGGCACCTGTTTGCTGTTGGCGCTTAACCAAATGGCTAAGTAATCCAATTATTAAACCCATTTCAGGAGTGTCTAAAACTTTACTGACTAAAAACTTTAATTTGGTTATTTCTTGCAAAGTCTATAGCCATAACAGGGGTATTTTATAATAAAAAAAATTACAAAATTCCCAAACTCTGTCCTCTGGTTTAGCTTTAAGCTAAATCTACTGTAGTAATGATGACATAACCCTGTCCAGGCATTTGGCTCACAGAGATTTAATTTTCAAATTGAAGCACTGTATTTAATAAGGTAATCATGATTTTGATATATTAAAATATAAACTAAGCCCTACTGTTTGCCAACAAAGTACTACAAAAAACTGGAATTTGAGTGAAAATAAGGATGATAAGATCAAATCATAATGGTGAAGGTCTATTGATCACTGAATCAAAGGGGGATTAGTTCTGTCCCACTTCATCTGAGGAGTGGAGTGAGCTGAAGACTCCTAATCAGTCAACTATGACTAAAGGCTTAGAACAGTTACTTGAGTCTGCTCTTTCGTATAGTGAGGGTCCCAGCATGTGGAACCCTACCAGTAAATGTTAAGGCCCCATCACACACAGCGATCTCGCTAGTGAGATCGCTGATTTTGTGACGCCACAGCGATCTCACCAGCGAGATCGCTGTGTGTGACGGGGATCAGCGACAGGCCCCCCTGCTGGGTATCGTTGATCGTGCTCAATCGGCCTGGGCCATTTTTCGATCGCTGGTCTCCCGCTGACCTGCACGCATTGCTGCGTGTGGCAGTGAGAGACCAGCGATCAGCGATACTGGACGCTGGTTTCTAATGTAAACATCGGGTATCCAGGAGCCGCGGCTCCTGGATACCCGCTGTTCACCATGGAAACCAGAGTACACGCTGGTTTCCAAGGTAAACAGTGGATATCCAGGAGCCGCGCGGCTCTTAGGCTGGTTTCACATTTGCGTTTTTTTGCGCTGGAAAAAAACGCATACGTGCGCATGCGTTTTTTCCCCTATATTTAACATGGGTGCGCATACCTGCGCGCTGGCATGCGCACGTATGCGATTTTCATGCGCTGCGTTTTTTTGGGGTGTGCGTTTGTATTTTACAGACGCAGCATGTTGCATTTTTTGGCCCTGCAAAAAAGCGCATGCGCACGTATGCACACGTTTTGCGCTAAAAATGGCCATTATAGCCTATGGATGCGCATACGTGCGCACTGGCATGCGCATGTATGCGTTTTTTTAGCGCTGCGTTTTTTTGGTGGTGTCCACTTGTTGTACTAGTTATAATCTTCTAAAGTCAAAAAAAAAAAGTCTATATAAAGGAGGTGCCTGCCAAAACTCTGCCACTACTACACTGACAGATTGGAGAGCAGACAGTCAACAAGGAACCCGTCTTCTATCAGCGAAGAATGTGAGTATATTACATTATATGCCTGTCCTTTTAAATTATGTATGTACTAATGATTTTTATTATTTTTACATGCAGTATGTCTTCAGAATCCGAGTATTGCCCATCGCGGCAGGAATTGGCGCAAGCAGACCGTGAGGTGATTATTTTCGTGCATCTGGTAAGTATATCTGCTGCTTCTCCAAATCTCTTACGTTTTTTTCAACTTTTTTAAGACATCGTCATCATCATCTTCTTCTGCGGACGGGACTAGTGAGGGCGAAGAGCAGGAGCAGCGAAGCCAAGTCCCGGTGGTGATACGGAATGTATGTATCAAATGATTTGTAATGTTCTTTATTTTTTATCTTCTATTTTTACTCTTTTTTATGTTTCTTTTTTTGTAACTTTTTATTCAATTTAAATTTGATTATTCTAATGAATGTGTTTTGTCTAGGTTCCACAACGGGATGAAGACGTCTACCTGGATAATGAGCAGCTCATCAGCCTGGTCCAGGAGCGTTCGCCGTTGTGGGACAGCCGTGACCGGCTGCACAAGGACATTGTGGTGACCCAGCGGCTATGGAATGAGGTGGCCGCAGCGTTGATGGATGGCTGGGACAGCGCCACAGCATCCTCCAAAAAGGCGTTTAGTGAGTATTTCCCTGCTCTGTATTGTGCCGCAGTGACTGTTGTCCTTGACGGCACTGTTGGGTTTCGTGCTAGGCATATTCTAGCAGGAAACCCAACAGTGTCATCGGGGTCTACAGTGACTGCTTTGAGTATTGTATTGCTACATTGTGCCGCAGTGACTGTTGTCCTTGACGGCACTGTTGGGTTTCATGCTAGGTGTATTCTAGCAGGAAACCCAACAGTGTCATCGGGGTCTACAGTGACTCCTTTGAGTATTGTATTGCTACATTGTGCCGCAGTGACTGTTGTCCTTGACGGCACTGTTGGGTTTCGTGCTAGGTGTATTCTAGCAGGAAACCCAACAGTGTCATCGGGGTCTACAGTGACTGCTTTGAGTATTGTATTGCTACATTGTGCCGCAGTGACTGTTGTCCTTGACGGCACTGTTGGGTTTCGTGCTAGGTGTATTCTAGCAGGAAACCCAACAGTGTCATCGGGGTCTACAGTGACTGCTTTGAGTATTGTATTGCTATATTGTGCCGCAGTGACTGTTGTCCTTGACGGCACTGTTTTTTTTTAACAACAGTGGACAAAGTCCGAACACGTTGGCGTTCGATCAAGGACCACTTCAACAGTGATGTTCGTGCTGAGGGCCAGGTTCGCAGTGGATCTGCGTCAAGGACCAGAACTAGATACCGTCACTATCACGCGTTGCAGTTCCTAAGACCGGTCCTTGCCACGAGATCGTAAGTATTATAAATTTTTGGTTTTTATTTTTATTAATCTGTGTTTTTCTAATCCACAGCTGATGCTTCTTGTAAAGGCATGGTAGTAATGATTTTCCTTTCTTCCACAGCACCTGGAGCAGCACCCTGCAACCTGGCCCTGGAGCGGTCCTTCCTCGGACGTCCTCTGACCCGTCCCAGCCATCCGACAGCCAGGAAGCACCTTGCAGGTCAGCCACACACACAGCTGGTGACCAGGAAGCTGGGCCATCAGGTGTTCCCCTGTCCCAGGTCTCTGCCACTGGTTATGCGGGCACTACCCGCCAGCGGCAGAGGGCCTTGGACAGGAATGTCTTGCCCGAGTTTATGCATTTGAGCGAGGCCTTTAATTCCAGCCTCAAGTCACTGTCCGACAGAGTTGAAAGCGGTTTTGCACTCATGGAACGTGGTTTTAACCACTTTGAACACCGCTTCAATTCTGTAGAACAGCGCCTTGACCGTCTGGAGGCCGACCTCAACAGACCAGCACACCATTTTTTTAGTAAGATTGAAAAGGGCATGGCGGAACACCTTAGTCCTGAGCAACAGCTGAATGTGCTGCAGGCCTGCAACAATGCTTTCTTGCAGGCTATGCAGCATAATCGGTACGGTCAGCAGTCAGTGGTGTCATTTCCACCTGTGCCACCATTGACTCGCTTCACCTCACTACCGACTTGTGCTGCATACCACTGCACGGACACCTCTATTCAAAGCCAGGACACCCACCGTTACACCACCACAAGTCTGAGTGCAGCTGATCACTTCACCGACACCACCATGGCAAGCGCTGCTCCTGTCTGGAGCACCACCGCCACTCCCATGCATGCGTGGAGCTCAGCCACCACTAGGCAAACATGGAACAGCCCTGCCGCTACAACAACATGTAGTAGCCCTGCCACCACCACTCTGCAAACCTGGACCATCACTGCCGCCACCAGTCCTCCTGCAAGGACGAGCACTGCCAACGAAGAGCAGCAGCAGCAGCCACCTCAGCAGCAGCAGCAGCCACCTCAGCAGCAGCAGCAGCCACCTCAGCAGCAGCAGCAGCCACCTCAGCAGCAGCAGCAACCACCTCAGCAGCAGCAGCAGCCACCTCAGCAGCAGCAGCAGCCACCTCAGCAGCAGCCGCCACCTCAGCAGCAGCAGCAGCCACCTCAGCAGCAGCAGCAGCCACACCAGCAGACGGGGGACCTACACTCAATATTTGCCCCTAGTTCAAGGCGAAATCTATCAAGGCGGGCATTGGGCCAAAGTCGGTCCAGGCACACAAGCCTACGGCGACATGCCATTACAACTAATGTACCTGAACAGATTTCCTCTCCTCCAAGTGTTCCTAGTTTAATTCCCTTAACTGGACTACCTTCCCCCACAAGTTTTGTTGCCCCTTCCCCTCAAACACCGTCTTCAACTGCAAGTGTTGCATATTCCCTGCACACCCCCAAATTGAAACCATCTGCCCCCAAACGCCGGAAAAAATAATTTTTTGGTTTATTTTTGTGATTAAAAATAAATTTACATTTGTGGTTCACCATTACAAAGTTTCATTAATGTTGTTTGCGCCGCTCACACACACTGATGGGTAAATACATGTTAAAAACCAACCCAAGGCCTAGTATAGTCATATGTGAAATAACACGGACTAGTATAGTCATACCAAGGCCTAGTGTAATAACTCGAGTTTTACCAACTTGGATCTGGTTTCATGAAAAACAAACTGTTGAAACTTGTCTAAAAAATAAGTTTCTTTCTAGTTTCACCAGTTTGTTTTTTGTGAAACAAGATGCTAGTTGTTAAAAATCGAGTTATTACAGTAGGCCTTGGTATGACTATACTAGGCCGTGGTATTTCACATATTACTATACTACTAGCCCCAAGGCCTACTATACTCATATTTGAAATACCACGGCCTAGTGTAGTCATTACAAGGCCTAGTGTAATAACTCTAGTTTTACCAACTAGAATCTGGTTTCATGAAAAACAAACTGTTGAAACTTGTCAAGTTTCACCAGTTGGTTTTTCGTGAAACAAGATCCTAGTTGGCAAAAATCGAGTAGGCCTTGGTATGACTATACTAGGCCGTGGTATTTCACATATGACTATACTAGTAGGCCCAAGGCCTACTATACTCATATTTGAAATACCACGGCCTAGTGTAGTCATTCCAAGGCCTAGTGTAATAACTCTAGTTTTACCAACTAGAATCTGGTTTCATGAAAAACAAACTGTTGAAACTTGTCTAAAAAATAAGTTTCTTTCTAGTTTCACCAGTTTGTTTTTTGTGAAACAAGATGCTAGTTGTTTAAAATCGAGTTATTACAGTAGGCCTTGGTATGACTATACTAGGCCGTGGTATTTCACATATTACTATACTACTAGCCCCAAGGCCTACTATACTCATATTTGAAATACCACGGCCTAGTGTAGTCATTCCAAGGCCTAGTGTAATAACTCTAGTTTTACCAACTAGAATCTGGTTTCATGAAAAACAAACTGTTGAAACTTGTCAAGTTTCACCAGTTTGTTTTTCGTGAAACAAGATCCTAGTTGGCAAAAATCGAGTAGGCCTTGGTATGACTATACTAGGCCGTGGTATTTCACATATGACTATACTAGTAGGCCCAAGGCCTACTATACTCATATTTGAAATACCACGGCCTAGTATAGTCATTCCAAGGCCTAGTGTAATAACTTGTAAGTTGGAATGGAGCAGATTACATTCATCCACTCAATGCTGACTTGTATTCCCCATGGACATTGGGGTTGGGTTTTGAGGGTTGTGTTTTGAGAAAATCACATACTTTTTTTTCAACTAGTTGCACAATTTTCTCTTGAAAAAAATTGGTTTCCTGATTCATGGCCTGCAGCTTTGCTCGTTCCAATATATTTCACGCAGACTAGCAATGCTGCATTTTAACTCATATGTGTATTTACCTGCCCAGGTGTGTGAACATCAAAAAATTAAGTTATACATGGGAAGTTTTTTATTTAATTGGAGTTTAAAAAATATAGTGCACTCAGTAATGGTATCAAATAAGGTTTTTTATTACCATAAACAAACAAAAACATTACACCATTTCATCTTGCCAGTGCACCCGTCCTACATCAGAAATAAAGTAGGCCGCAATTTGGTCCCTCATTTGGCCAACTTCAACGGATGACCTGAGAGTGTGCTGAGTGAATTCAGGCAATGGGTTAGGAGCATCATCGTCCAGTTCAAAGGTCGGGTGCTCTTTAGCCATCACAAAGTTATGTAGAACCACACAGGCCTTCACCACCTCATCGACTGTTTCAAGTTTAAGATTAATGGCCGTGCCCAGAATTCGCCATCTGGAGACAAGAATCCCAAAAGCACACTCGACAGTTCTTCTGGCCCTGGTCAGCCTGTAATTAAATATTTTTTTGGTGTGGTCCAAGTCCCGGCTGGAGTAGGGTTTCAGTAAGTTTCCGCACATTTGAAAAGCCTCATCGCCAACCATTACAAAGGGCAGTGGCGGAGCTTCGGTGTGAGGAAGAGGCCGTGGCATAGGGAAATTAAATTGGTTGCCATACAACCTCCGGCCCATGTCTGAGTTTTTAAAAGCCTGTGAGTCATTACCACGGCCAAATGCTCCAATGTCCACTGCTACAAACATACATCCGGCATCCGCAATCGCCATGAGTACTATTGAAAAGTACTTTTTGTAATTATAGTACTCAGATCCCGTTCTTTGGGGTTTGATGATCCGTATGTGTTTACCATCAACAGCTCCCAAACAGTTGGGAAAATTGCATACTGTCCAGAATTTGTCAGCAATTTCCATCCACTTTTCAGCGGTGGGCAGGGGCATAAATTCTGGACAAAGAACATTCCAGAGAGCCCGGCAGGTGTCAGCAACAATTCCAGACAAGGTAGAGATTCCAATACGGTACTGGAAGTGTAGTGAAGATAGGGTTTCTCCAGTCGCCAGGAATCTGTGAACAGACAAAGAAGTAAAATTAATATTTATGTATATTATTTTAAAAAACTATAAAATAAAATATTAGTACATTCACGAAAACTAATTACCCAAGGTTTTGAATACTAAATTTTAAAAAAAACCATCAGACCGCACCCCTTGGTTTTTAAAACATACCGTAATGTCACCAGTAGCCGTTCCTCAGGAGGAATCGCACGACGGAGCTGTGTGTCCTGTCTCCGGATGGATTGTTGGACACGAGCAAGCAAATCCATGAAACTTTCGTGGGACATCCGGATATAATCTGTAAATTTCTCCGGGTTTGACTGTAGCTCGCTGTAGAGGGTGTGGTATGCCCCACGGCTCTCCCGGAGTTCAACAATCGGATGTATCCACATACGCCGCCGTCTTCGCTGCCTCTCTCTCTTCCTTTGTTCATGGCAAGCAACTGCATACGCCTGAGCCATCGCGATGTCCAAATCCAAGTTGAAGTGAAAACTCTTCCAGCGTAGATCCATGGTCACGAGAAGAATCAAGCAAATGTGAAGAATACTGTAGACAGGGTCTATATATTAACATACCACACCCACAATGAAGTCCCATTGGTCTTGTGTGTTGTTGAATGGTTGTTTTTTCTTTTTTGTGGGGTTTTTCCAAAATCTGTAAAAAAACGCAAACGCACAAAAAACGCATACAAACGCACAAAAACGCTGCGTTTTTTTCCTGCATGCGCATAAAAATGCTTGAAAAAAACGCAGCGTTTGTATGCATTTGTATGCGTTTTTTCAATGCGTTTTTTTGCGGGAAAAACGCGCTGCAAAAAAAAGCAAGTGTGAAACTAGCCTAAGATACTCGATGTTTATCTTGGAAACCAGCGTGTATGCCGGTTTCCAAGGTAAACAGTGGGTATCCAAGAGCCGCGGCTCCTGGATACCAGATGTTTACATTAGAAATCAGCTTGCTCGCTGGTCCTGATCGCTGGAGGGGCTGTTTATGTGACAGCTCACCAGCGATCAGCCTAACGATGTCCCAGCGATCCCATCCATGTCAGATCATTGGTGGGATCGCTGGAACATCGTTATGTTTAACGGGGCTTTAAGTTTGAAGATCATCAGAGAGGAGATTTGATATTAACTTTAAATTTGGAGGCACTTTTCATTCTACTGTAGTATGTTTGTAAAAGCTATGTATAGAAAGAATGAAGCACTCACCAGCTGAGCTGAAAATGTATGTGTCCTTTTTTCACAACTGTGCCATGGACAGATAAATGGACAAGCAGGACGTGGGAGGAATGCAAGGGGAGGTGAATGCCGGACAACAGCCGTTTCACGATTACTCGCTTCTACGGGTCCAGGTGACCTAAATTTTCAGCTCAGCTGGTGATTGCTGCATTCTTTCTATACATAGTTTCTGGACATTTCATGTTTTTCATGCAAGCACCCCTCTTTTGACTGATTACGTGTACCGCTAAAGTTCAGATAATCAGCTCTCTCTGCCTGCAGTGGTGATTTGTGTGCCCTAGTTTGCCGTTCATCTTTTTTGCTTTTTCTGGATTATGTAGTATGTTTGCTCTGTTTTATGTAATTCATGTTATTAATGAGTTTGAAACACTTTTGAATTAATTCCATGCATATAAAGAAATAATTACAACATATTATGGGCTAAATTTTATTCTGTTTTAGAATCTACTGTAATTATTTCATCATGTAAAACAGAATGCTCCACACATTTACAGAAATAAAAATGAAAAGAAAATTTTATATACATTTTACAGCATGTTTATTCACAATGGAAAGCTTAAGCCATGAAAGAAATGTGCATATAATTTTTGGGGGCTGGTGGTGGTGAGGAGGACAAAAGCAGTAACTAAAAATGATTTTATACAAAAATATAAAAATTAATTATTTCATTGTTCTAATACTAGAAAAAGAAAGTAATGCACTTAAGATTGAACATAAAAACACCAGTTGTAAGTATTACATTCTTTCAATGTACCTTCAAAATAATACTTATTGCCCTTTGCTAATCCATCTGCTAATTCATATTTTACAGTGAAATACAACATTGGAAAATTCATAGAAGAATAGAAGAGATAATATAAATATTGAATGACACAAGACCTTTGTGACACGCGATCTTCGGGGAATTAGCATTACTAAGTACACTGAATTATGAGCAAGGAATTGACAGTATGTACATTTATTAAATGAGCTTTCAACATCATATAAAAACTAGGCAATAAATGTAAACATCCACAAAGAGTTAATTATCTAAAAATATTAATGCCATTGGCATATCACAAACCTAATTTACAATGTCAAAAAGTAGCTTTGAAGAGGATTTGTTAGTTGCCAAAAATATGTAATTTTTCAGCTGATGCCATTGTTGTCTTGAGTCTGGCATTGTTTTTCTTGGCTTCCCATGTCTCACCATTCCTGGGATAGGGTTCACTTTTTCCTGAATGTAAATAATCCTTCCTGATCACATAGTGCATGGTCCATAGCTCTGCTCTATCAGAGTTATCTTGGGGATAACTCCCAGATGGCTTAGAACGTTAGACTCATACACAGAGAAAAGGGGAATATATTTCAGGAGTTTAGAGGTGCAGGAACAAAAATAAGCAATGCAGATTCAGGACATTGATATTTACATATGGTAAAAACAAATACATTTATGGAACCTGAGAAGCCCTTTTTAAAGCAGAAATCACAAATGCAGTTTTTGTAGCATTTGAGCCAAATACAGGGGTGGATCAAAGAGGAAACGTTTATAAGAAAAATCTATACCTCTAACTTCTTATAACTATTCCTGTGCTTGGCTCAAAATAATGCATCAAAAGGTGCACATGGGATCTTGGCTTAAAATGGCTTGCAGGAATTAAATGAGAGGCTTCCACGTATGATCAGTATGAAGAGGAGACAGTTAAGACACTTGGACCCCACCAATCACCCAATAACTGAAAATCCTGATAGACATTTCTTTAATCTTAACAGTGAACTAGACAATGCTGTGGTCAAGGGAAGATGGTATTTATTTTGATATTTACTAATTGGCATTGAGTTCTGGATCACTGTGGGATGCCCGGGAATTCCAGCGTGAGCATAATAATGGACATTACTAGTAAGTGACATAACTTCTCTGTAAATCAAATTTCCTGGGAAACAAAACAGGAAAATAGGTGAATATTGTAATTGGAATATTGCATGATCCGCATATCATTACTGTCAATCTATCATGTCTTTTTGAAAATATAATTTATCTGTACTTTGCCACAGCAGTTTGCATGCTGTATAGTGTACATCGATATATATATATATATATATATATATATATATATAATGTTGTATTCCTGTGTTGCTTGGCAATGCAATGCAATTTGGAATTAACTCTGAAAAAAGAGTGTTATGCACTTTCCTGTCATATCCAATCAGGAACCCATGTTGCTGGATTAAAGGAATTTGTGTATTAACATTGCACAGATTATATAATTGTCAATGGAACAAATTGACAAAATCATTAGCTATCAGTCTACAGTTAGTGGGCCAGTGTCAGATGGCTAGGATTGTGGCAAATTATACAGGGGCATGGTAAGAATGGGCGTGCGGAACTCCAGATGAAGTGTAGTTTCATCCACTTCAATAAAATAGTGCAGTGCAAAAAAATATACATTTAATAGACCACAAGTTATTATCTGGAGGACAAAATAATAGGGAAATATGGTTCTCCTAATGCGTGTGGGTTTGGATACGGTCCAACTCCCCTAGTAGTCAAATGTACAAGAGTCCGGCACTCCCAAGTATTTGATGTAGAACAAAAATCTTTAATTGTTTGGTCCAATGCAGTGTATAATTTATGGGTCAATTTCTCAAACTTACTAATTATTGTGGGACCACATGGATCATGCTATAGAGGCTGTGCTATGGGATGGGAAAAGTTGTTGGGAGTAAGGTTCTCTATAAAGAGTTCCATGTAGTCTCACAATAATTCTGCATGTTTGAAAAATGTCAAGTTAACCAAAGCGTCACGTAAATTATACACTACATTGGAACATACAAGATTTTTTCCCAACTTCAAATACTTGACAGTACCGGATTCTTTTTCATTTAAATAGCAGGCAGAGATATACAGTAGGTGACCACATACATGGGGGACAATGCTGAACTCTAGAGGAACCATTAACAGATCAAATCATTCAAAGAGTATTGCAAGCTTTAGTCTGTGTTAAAAGAAAAGATGAATTTGAAAAAAAAAGAATAAAATGCCTACTAGACAAACTAAACTGATACTTTAAAATAAATACGCTGAATCTTCATGTCTCATTTGTATGAATGTTGTAATTCTTTTCCTTCAGATATTAAACTTGCTGATGCCTCATGAGTATTGCTTTACATTTTTTTTGGACTAGCACAGCTTTATGAGTTTTAATTAAAGATTGCATAAACATTAAACCTAATCACCTCCTGTCTTTTCTCCACTTTTATTTATACATGTTTGCGTGTATGATTTACATTTTGAACCATTCGCAAACTATAATTATTTGTTCACTTCTTGATAAAATTAACTAGCCCTTGATACATCATGTAAAAAATGTTAGAAAATTAAGTTTTGGTAATAACATACAAACAGTCAGAAAGAAGTAAATCCAGTAAATCCATTTTAAATTATGGATATAAACATATTTAAAGTTTTAATAAAATTGATAAGTTATGTACATAATGCCAAACCAGTTCATACATTGTTGATATTTCATAAGATATGGTGACTTAAAATGATAGTTGAATATATTTAGTTGTCTTCTTAACCCATGTAAATTATTGCTGATAGAGTCTTAAACAGTTCCAAGTAGATAACTTATGGTTGTAGTATGTGCCTTGGCATGCGGTGATGGTCTGACTTCCCACGTGACTTACGCTCCTGTGGGTTTATATGTTTCCATTTATTTGGAGACATTTTCAGTTTTCTCTTCCTTTTATCTGTGCACCATACCTTTTCACAATATTCCTCCACTTTTTGAAAATTACTATATCCAATCAACTGCAAGAACTCTTTATACCATTGTTTAGATGACTGGGGAATGCTTGGCTGACCAGGACATGGCATTTTTGGGAGTGTAACTTCTTCTTCTTCTTCTTTGTGGAACATGTCATCAACACGTTCTTCTTCAAAAATTTCCAAAGTCATTTTTCTAATTGTATGGACATAAGAATTCTCCACAGTTTGGCAATAATATGTCGCAGCATCTGATTTTTGCAATTTTAGAAATAGAAGTCCAAATGCTGTTTTTATAACTCTTTCACCTGTTTTGACCTAAAGGAAAAAAATGTAATGTTCTCATCACTATAATAATTGCTTTAAAAAATACTTAGACTAAGAATGTATACATTATTTAAAGGGCTTGTCTAGGACTTTAACATAGATGGCCTATCTTTACCAATCCTATTTTAATCAATAGGGGATGGATGTGCAGAAGTTGGCCGCCACCACTATTTAGTCGATGGAGCTGTGCAGTGCAGCTCCGCAACTGAGCAGTTCCGGTAGATACCAAGAAAAGCTGAATGGGGGGGTCCCGGGAGTTGCACCCCATACCAATCAGACATTAATGACTTATCCTAAGGATAGGCCATCAATTATAAAGTTGTGGACAACCCCTTTAAGGACTATGAATATGAGGTGCAGCACCAGTCTGTGGGTAGAAGTGGCATTTCATATAGTACAACAGCATAACTTTCCAGATGACTTTCAATCAATTGATAATTACAAAGTTATATTAAGAAACTAATTTAAAAAGCAAATATTAAGTTATATTTACAGTAATTGCAATTTTAAGTTATAAAATATAAATGTACTAGTCTTTCCAGGAGCTTTCTAGATATTAACCCTTTGTGTAGTGTAAGTCATACAGTGATGTGACTTTTTTTTATACAATTGGGCAGTGAAGAAAAAATAGTTACATTTGTACCACTAAAATGTTGTTTAAGCCCCACCCATCTACTATATAACCATCTCTATATTATATATACACAACAATACAATGTACAATATAAACCATATATTTATAGCACCATACTACTGTATATACTACTTTATGCTGTATACATCACATAGGATACAACAGCACTGCGGTATATACATCATAGGAGGCTGTGTGGCATATACATCACAAGAGACTAAGTGCGGTGTATACATCATAGGAGACTGAGTGTGGCACTTACATCATAGGAGGCTGAATGCAGCACATACATCATAGGAGATTGAATGTGGCACAAACATCATAAGATGCTGAGTGCGGCACATATATCATAGAATTCTGAGTGCAGCACATACATTATATGATGCTGAGTGTGGCACATACATTATATGATGCTGAGTGTGGCACATACATTATATGATGCTGAGTGTGGCACATACATAATAAGATGCTAAGTGCAGCATATAAATCATAGGGGGCTGAGTGCGGCACATACATCATAGAAGGCTGAGTGTGGCACATACATTATAGGATGCTGAGTGTGGCATATACATTATATGATGCTGAGTGTGGCACATACATTATATGATGCTGAGTGTGGCACATACATTATATGATGCTGAGTGTGGCACATACATTATATGATGCTGAGTGTGGCACATACATAATAAGATGCTAAGTGCAGCATATAAATCATAGGGGGCTGAGTGCGGCACATACATCATAGAAGGCTGAGTGTGGCACATACATTATAGGATGCTGAGTGTGGCATATACATCATAGGAGGCTGTGTGGCTCCGCTCCTGGCACTTTAACCCCTAAAATGCTGTGATCAAACAAGAATGCAGCATTTCGGGAGCCAGCAGAGGGCTGACAGCCCCTCTGCTTTTGGATCGGAGACCTTGCAGGTGTGACACGGGATCCCAATCATTGCCATGATGACATCAGGGTCACCGGAGCTAGGAAACATGCTGATCATGTGCACTGCATGATCACCAAGTTTCTCTGTCAGTGCAGAGCTGACAGTTTCTACAGCATATGAAGGCTGCTGCATCCCCATGCTGTAGAAGCGATAAGCCTACAAAAAATGTTTGCCCCATAGTGGACTAAGGGAAAAAGTTAAAAAACAGTAATTTTTTTTAAATAATTGCAAAAATATTTTTAAAAAATCAAAAATAATGAAAAATTAAAAGATATTGTATCTATAAATAAATATTGAATAAAAAAATATAAACAATAAAATTACACATATTTGGTATCACCACGTCCGCAACGACCCAACCTATAAAACAGTCACACTAGTTAACCCCTTTATTAAACACCATAAAAATAAATATAAAACAAGGCAAAAAACAATGCTTTATCATCACACTGCTGAACAAAATGTGGAATAAAACGTGATCAAAAAGATGGATATAAATAAACAAGATACTGCTGAAAACATCATTTTGTCCCACAAAAAACAAGTCACCATACAGCTCCATCAGCAAAAAAAGTAGAAAAGCTATAGCTTTCAGAATAAAGCAATACAAAAATAGTTATTTTGTCTATAAAATAGTTTTTATTGTGTAAAAGCGCCAAAGCATAAAAAACTACATAAATGGGGTATCGTTGTAATAGTACTGACCCGAAGATTAAAACTGCCCTTATTAATTTTACCACAAATGGAATGGCATAAACCCCTTCAAAAAAAATCCTGAATTGCTAGCTTTTGTTTATTCTGACTCCCAAAAATTGGAATAGAAAGCAATCAAAAATTGTCATGTGCCCAAAAATGATACCAATAAAAACGTCAACTCGTCCTGCAAAAAACAAGCTGTCACAGAACTCTGTGGGCCAAAGTATGGAAAAATTATAGCTCTCAAAATGACAGCAGCCAAACATAAATACCTGATATAAATCTGGTATCGCTGTATTCGCACTGATCCAAAGAATACAATCGCCTAATCACTTACACCACACGAGGAACTGCTTAATGAATAAATAAAAACAATTCTTCACCTGCTGTTGATTTTTTCATTCTTCCTCCCATAGATTGAAGTAAGGCTTTGGTGCACATTAATCATGCTCTCTGAATTGGAATTTCCATGTAAATGTTTGAAATACGTGATTCAGATGGAACCTCTGATGGAAGAGTCCCTATAATGAGGCTGATAGAGGCACTGTGCATGCCGTCGGACCTGTGATCCAGCGGTGTCCATCTTTTTAGTGTCAGGAACACCGCACTGCACTTGCTCACTGAGCCAGTGCGAGTGTCCTGAGTACAAAAACTGTGCTCAAAGATACCTGTGGATCGGGGCAGCAGCGGTGAAGATGCATGCTCCAGGCTAACAGGACCTGAAGCACGTGACTGCTGGGGGCATGGCTTAAGCTCCAGAGAGCTAGGAGCTGAAGGAAAACTCCTAGAAAGGTAACTACGGGTCAAGTTACCAAGGGGCAGAAAACCAGAGCGGGCAATAGACGGTACAACAGGGACAAACTGTAACAGAGTAACAATAGCCAAGCCAGGAGGTCAGAACCAGGGAAGACAGTAATACCAAAATGTGAGACAGAGAACAGAGTGAGCGGACAGACAGGGCCATACACAGGAAGCAAACAAGCAATGCAGTATACACACACACCAGGGGTCAGACACACAGCCAGAACAACAGTATAGCTGACAGGGAATCCTAGTCTGGAGTGAGTATAAATACCCCTCCCAGATCCAAAGGGAGGCCAGCAAAAGTTAACCCTGAGAGAACAGGACATTAACCATGTCCTATACCATGACATTTAGGATTGCATAAAAGTGCCACAGTTTTCTGCACTTCTGAAGAGAAGAACACCGCTGAACAGAGGCCAGACGGAGTTCAGAGTAACTCTGCTGCCTCAATATAGTGGATACCTCAGAGGTTTCATCTGAATCACGTCACTCAGAGATTTAGATGGAAACTCCAAAGTGAGTGGTCAGCGTAGAGTGCCGGATAATGGTGATCCAAAACGTTATGTAAAATGTTCCCAATAAAAGCTTCAACTCAATCCACAAAACCACAAAAAAGCAAGTCCCCACTCAGATCTGTCATCTGTTATGGAAATATAGGGGGCTTCCACGTTACTGGTTGTACAAAGGCTCTGGAAAAGCGAAATGGCTCCTCACCTACCAAAAGAAATGCAGCAAATTCTGTGATCCCAAATACAAATACCCCCTTCCTTCTGAGCCCCACAGTGTACCTAAACCATGTATATTATCCATGTTTGGTATTTCTGAAGCAATAAGAGCCCATCTAACTTAAGGGTGCATGCCTCCAGAAGCATGGACTGGGCATAATGTACTGGTGAGTGCAATGTACTGGTCACTACACCTGTAGATAAATTCCCCAAGGAGTATAGTTTCCAAAATGGGGTCACTTGGGAGGGGATTCTGCTCTTCTAGCAATTAGAGGTTCTGTATGTGGGGTCCGTAAACTGTTCAAGGAAAATCGAATCACCACTGTGGCTAATCACTGAGTTCAGTGGCTGTGCCGAGGAATTCAACACAAGCTGCCAAGCTTAAGTGATTGGTTACAACAGTGATTCCCGCTGTCAGAGTGACATCACTTCAGCGAAAACACTAAGATCCAAGCAGGAGTGGTGAGCAGGCACTGGACCTGGGCAAGGTAATTACCTGCTCAGTTATCAGGGGCGGATATAAAACTAGTGAGACTTGTGCAGAAGCACAGGGGTTCAAGAAGAAAGGGGGCAAACTTCTACCACTACAGCAGGCCGGATTGTGCATTATGATGAGTTATTGGACTTCACAGGACCCATATTATGTATGTGTCCACTTCTTTTAATTATTTTAGGTGTTTTAGAACATTTAGGGTCCATTTCCTGGAAGTGGAAAACCCTTTCAACAAGATTTTCATCATAACAGCACTCTAGTTCCATACCAACAAATAAAAAATGTATGAACTACATACATCTTGTGTAATTATTTTCTGACTATAAGATGCACTTTTTCACCCTCAAAATTTGGGATTAAAATGGGAGTGTGTCTTATAGTCTGAATATAGCTTCTTGGTGGGGTGGCGGTGGAGCAGGGTCACAAGATATATGGTTGCGGCTGCAGGAAGCCAGCGAAGGCAGGAGTGGGGCGATGTTGCAGTCCCTGGGCTGTGAGGAAGGGGTGTCCCGGCAGTGCGAGGCAGGAGCCATTAATCTCCAGGCAGTTACCTGCTCCTGCCTCCTGTGACCCTGTCCCACTGCCGCCACATTCCATCCCCCAGTAAGCTAAATTTGCACTACAAGATTGACCCCATTCTCACATTAAAAAATATTTTTTTCCTATTTTCCACCTCTAAATTTGGGATGCGACTCATGGTCCGGTGCATCTTATAGTCCGATTATAGTCCAAAAAATATGGTAATTGTATTTGGCTACTAAATTTCTACAATATTTCTATCATACCTCATCTTTCTTTGCTTCATGAGCTTTCTGCACAAACCAGATGACTTTAGATTGTAAAGATCGAGGCATACACTCCAATAAAGTGCTGTTATGTTCTACACCATATGCCGTGTACTCCTCAGTCTTTCCTAGACTTTCACCTAGACCATCAAAAGAAAAATACAAATAGAAATGTGAAATTCATTTGTTGTTATCCTTAAAAATAGAAGATTCAAGTTTTTATTTTGGAATCCTCTAATATGATATTGATGACTAAATTTTCTATGTCCTCAGATGTAACATTTTTCAAAAGAACATTTATCAAACGTTCAGTATTTGATCTGTTTTTTTACATGGATATTTGTAAGCTAAAACCAGGAGTGGAACAATCAGAGGAAGAGAATAATATAAACACGTCACCTCTTCTGTATTTATCACCTACTCCTGGTTTTGTCTTACAAATACTGAGGTAAAATACTGACCAAATACTGATAGTGTGAACATGGCCTAAAGGTTTTTATGCAGTCTGTGCAATGCAGCTGCTCTACAACACAGTTTGCATAGACAAGCCACAACACCATGGTAGCTTTGTCAGTATTATTGACGCTTACTTCATTGTTATTAAAGATTCAAATGATAACATATATTTGGAAAGTCGTTTTAATTTTTATTTCACCTTTAAGTACCATTGTAATATATCTTTTCAGAGCAATATGCATCTTTCTTGCCAGAATTGGTCGGTTATAATAAAAATTCTCAATTCTGAGGTAAAATCTGTATTCAGTGAAGACAGACTGTCCCATTATTGAGATAGGAGATGAGAACTGCTACTGATGAGATTCTTTAGCAAGCTGCAACCCAGTTGCATATTAAACCAAACACCAAACACCAAATTTGGTGCAATAGATCACACAAAGAAAGCCACTCCAAACCAATATGTAGAATCAGGAGGATAAGGAGTATAACTAGTTTAAGTAGTAATTTTTAATCCACAAATTTTTAGACAGTCTATAAAAAGTGTATGAAAAAGACCGACAAACAAATAACATCCATGAGTTATCAAAGCAGCAAGTAATCAGGAAAAATATTCCAAGTGCTAACAGGTAAGAGCAACCCAAAACAACATACATTGTAAAGTGTCTCAAACCAAGTGGAACTAATTAATTTATCATTATCAGACAATGAAACTCAGACTGTCATTAAAGGGAATCTGTCACCCCATTTTTGGCCTATAAGATGCGGCCACCGCCATCAGGGGCTTATCTACAGCATTCTGCAATGCTGTAGATAAGCCTCCGATGTAACCTGAAAGAGAAGAAAAACAAGATAGATTATATTCACCCAGGGGCAGTCCCGAGTCCAGAGTGTCCGATGGGTGTCACCGTCCGGTCAGGCGCCTCCTATCTTCTAGAGATGACGTTCTCTTCTTTGCTTCCCATTGCGGCACTGACGCAGGTGCACTATTGAGGGCAGAGCAGAGTACTGCAGTGCGCAGGCGCCGGACCTCTCTGACCTTTTCCGGTGCCTGCGCACTGCAGTACTTTACTCTACCCTCAACAGGGCAGAAAAAGTACACCTACGCAGGAGCTGTGGCAGAAGTAAGAAAGAGGACGTCATCTTTAGAAGATGGGAAGTGCCAGACCGAGACACCCACCGCACCCGCCCTCGCCCCCCGGTGAGTATAATTTAACTTGTTTTTCATATCTTTAAGGTTACATCGGTGGCTTATCTACAGCAATACAGAATGCTGTAGATAAGCCCCTGATGGCGGTGGCTGCAGCTTATAGGCCAAAAATGGGGTGACAGATTTAAGAACAGATGGCAAGTGCCCAACGCGGGTTTCGCATGTTCAATTATCGTTTTCTCAAGGGGGATGGATTAACCATTAGCATTTGTTGGAATATTTTTCCTGATTACTTGCTGCTTTGATAACTCATGGATGTTATTCGTTTGTTGGTCTTTTTCATACACTTTTTAATGACTGTCTAATATTTTGTGTATTAAAAATTACTATTCAAACTAGTTTCTACTCCTTATCATCCTGTTTCTACATGATACCATTCTATGTAGATAGGAGGTAGAGGAGCTCTTCCTCTAGCTCCTCCCTACTCCGTTCATGTAGAATTGTATCCGCCATCTCCTCTCTCAGTAATGGGACAGTCTGTCTTCACTGAATACAGATTTTACCTCAGAACTGAGAAATTTTGTTAATGAATGATCAATTTTGGCAGAGAAAGAAGCATAAAATATATTACAAAGTTGCTTATTTGCATGTGTACTATTGGTTTATGAAATGAAAATGAAAATGACGGTTACACATATAGAGGAATCCAATTAAATTTGGCTCAGTGGAAAGCCATGTTTCTTTGCAGCATGTGATCCTGGGTTCAAATTCCACTGAGGACAACATTTGCATGGAATTTGTATGTTCCCGCCAAGACAGCGTGGGTTTCTTCCCACACATCAAATACATAGTAATGGGAAATTTCGATTGGAATGATGTCTGTGCAATATGATACCTTTATGTAAATAAAATAAACAGTCCTTCGTAGTGATCTACCAAGTTTTATGTATATGGAAGCATCGCTAGTCTTTACTGTACAGATCACCCTTTGCCCTTGATGACATTCAATGACAGTTATGCTTTTTTAAAAGTATTTATACTAGTGGAAAAAGCATTGCCATCCAGAGCCTGAGTTTATGGATCTGTAATTCAGGACTGTACACACTTTGTGTCACCATACAAGGTCTCAGCATGCTGCAATAGTTATCATATGATAGCACTGACCTAGAAAGGAGAGCACAGGAAGTGATGCCAAGGCAGTAGGGCTGGGAGCTAGGTTTACATAACATTTATTTAAAGAGGTGGAAGAAAAGAGCACATGAAGACCATCAATGTGAAACGCATCCTCGATACATGTATTGTGTTATGACTTAAGATTAGTGTAATTACAAACTATAAGAGATTTGTTGTCTCATGCTCTTGATCAGATGATAAAGAGGAAAACCTTTTCCAAAGATAATTTGGTGTAGAAGTCCTGTAAAATGCCACATAACATAGATTTCTGTTTTACTTTTAAAATAGGGTTCTCTAGGGGTTTATTAGCACTGAAATAATTAAAATCATATATAGGTTTGCTTTTATGTCCCACCATCTTTCCAAGATCCGAGCTCCGGCCTGCGGCTGTCTTTAATTCTACTACAAGGACATTAATATCTCCCTATGTGATAGCATTCCACATGAATAAGGATATTTACGTAATTGTTAGATGCCTTTAACAATGTAAGATTGTAAGATGACAAATGTGCTAATGGCTCTTGACTAAATGTATCTGTTTGATTGTGCTTAATGGATTTATTTTATGACACTTAACTATCCAACTATAACTTACCATTAAAATGTTGTCCAGAACATTGCTGAGCTGCATTTCCATGTCGAACATCTTGTCTTCTGAAACGTCTGACAAAATGATGCCATTATATACTTGCCATTGGAAAATATTATAGAAACATTCTGGAATTTTTATTATGTATATTTTGAACTTAATTGCATTCAAAATAATTAAAATAAATATATGATATCTGTCACCTATTACTACTATCACTAACTATGTAGTTACATTAACAGTATGCTACATGTTAGAAAATACAGTATGCAGTATTACATAATACAGTATTTGACCAAGTAGCAAATCTCGGATCATTTCCGGCAGACATGTTGGAGGCTACTATAGTATTAATACCTAAAGAGAAAGGTGAATCAGAGAGTGTACAGGCTTATAGGCCCATTTCTCTGATCAATAGAGACATTAAAATATACTCCAAGATATTAGCGGAAAGACTTAAGCATATTTTGACTCACTAGATCAGAGAAGATCAGGTGGGTTTTATCATTGGCAGGCAAGCGTCTGACGGCACCAGACAAGTTATAAGCCTACTTAGTTTGGCCAAGTCCACTAACGTTCCTTCTCTCTTTTTAACATTAGATGTGGAAAAGGCATTCGATAGAATCAATTGGTTGTATCTCAAGAATGTCTTGCTCATTGTATTCTAATCGTAATGCCAAAATTTACATAAGCAATCATCTATCCAAATCCTTACAATCACCAATGGTACTAGGCAGGGTTGTCCCCTTTCTCCCCTACTTTTTGAAATGGCTATAGAGCCACTAGCTGAAAAAATTAGAACAAATCCTTCAATCTCTGGTTTCAATACTAAAAACCGTTCACACAAATTGAGCCTTTTCGCAGATGATTTATTTGTTTCATTAACCAATCCGCTTAATTCCATAGTAACTTTAATGGAAGATTTAGGGCAATTCTCAAAAATTTCATTTTTCAAAATAAACACGCAAAAATCTAAAGTTTTCCCTTTCAATATACCACAAAGTGATATCACAGTAATTTTAGAACGGACCAAAATTTCAACTGGAAACAAAAAGTTTAACATATCTAGGCATCAACATTACCAAAAATGTAACACAAATTGTCCCTGCTAACATTGAAAATCTTCTAAATACCCTATCTAAGGATTTTATCCGTTTTGACCTCATAGATCTCACACTTATGGGCAAAATTTTAGTTGTGAAATCAATCATATTGCCCAAAATTCTCTATATCTTTCGGTCTGTCCCTTTGAGGATTAGTGCAACACTCTTGCATAAAATATAGAATCTGATAAAATTGTTTGTTTGGAAAAACAAGAAGCCTAGGGTTTCTCATAACATATTGTTTAGGGGTAAAAAGAATGGAGGTTTGGCGTTACCAAATATTGAGGCTTACTACCAAGCGACTCTTGTCAAAAATAGTATACCTTGGTTTACGAAAGGGGTCTGTCCAATATGGTTAGATCTAGAGCTTGCCGGTAATAATTATAAGTCTCTACAGGACACTTTCTTTAGTTACCTATTAGAGCTTAAGAAATCATAAACATCCGATTCTAGATGCTATATTTGGAACCTGGTTGAAATTTTCCAGATTAAAGAGGAAAGAAGACAGAACTACCACCTTAAAAAATTTCCCTTTTGAACTACTAACAGAAATATACCAATTCTCTCTACCCATTGTGTGGTCAGACCTAAAAGTAACAAAAATAGAAGATATATGGGATGGCTGTCAGATTGTTTCATTCTCCAATTCTCCAAGATTAAGGAGAAATTTCATGTACCCTCTGGTGAGTTCACGTCTTATCAGATATTAAAGGATATTCTCCAAAAAGTCTTTGAACCTAGATGCCATTGCCTCGTTGATTGGTAACATTATCCCTAAGACTAAATGGTCTCTTAAAAACATTTATTCCCAACTTAATGGAGACATTACTTTCTCCAAATAGGAGGCAGACCTAAGAATGATTTTTAGTCTAGAACAATGGGAATATGCTATTAACCACTCATATAGCTCCACTGCCTCCATGGCCTTGCTAGAAACATATTACAAAGTGTTGGTCAGATGGTATTACACCCCAGCGAGATTGGCCCATATAAGTCAGGATGCTTCTTCTTTATGTTGGAGGGATTGCCTTTTACCAGGGAACCTTTATCACATTTTTTGGACTTGTCCTAAGCTGAAACCATTATGGTCAGATGTTAAAGATCATGTGGACAAGTTATCACAAGTTAAAATTAATGTTACTCCCCAGATGGTACTGTTATCAATGGACATGGAACAGGTGGATGCTTCAATAAAGTATGTGATGTATACAAATATGATAGCTTTTTGGTGGAGGAAACCTGACGCACCACCTTTTTCCAACATTGTTGACACTTTACACTTGCATAGCCAGATAGAAGAAAGAATTGCTCTCAATAACAATAGCTTGAATAAATACCATCTAAAATGGGCTGTTTGGAACTCTATCTTTATGTAAAATTGTTCTCACTCTGGGAACGGTACTATTTTATGCATTAAGTCTGGATTGTACATTATGTTTATCCTGTATCAATGCGGAGTTCTTTATTTTTTATTCCCTTTTCCCTTACCCTCTTGTTACCCCTTCTTTCCCTTATGTATTATAAAATTCAATAAAAATATTTGAAAAGAAAGTACAATATGCAGTGAAACACATAACAAAGATAAGACATATTGTATTCTTCTGGACTTTGGGTTTTTCATAAGCAAGTAAGCAGGGGATTTTCTTTTAACTTGGATCAACAGATTCTGAGCTGTGTGGATATTTTTCACTTGATCGATCTCCCACTGCTGTTTCAGAAGCATCCCCAGTCCCTACCAACAAGGAGGAATTAACTACTCAACAAATCACTGCTTAGATTGGTCACTCTAGCCAGTGATTGTCTAAACGATCTTCTCCTGTGTATCCAGAGCGACCGTAAAGTAGAGTCCAGCAGGGACTCTCAGGAGAAGGATTAATGAAGCGATGGGTTTCACTGTGCTGCCGAAGATATTAGTAGAAGAAACCAGGAAATATCTGTAGATGAAACCAACAAACCATGGATTTTTCTGAGTGGTTTATTGTTAACGGGGTTCAAAGATAAAAAAAAAACTTCTTCATCAGGAAAAACCACTGGTGGTCTTCAGGTTTCATCTACCAGTATGTCATGATTTCTTCAACTGGTATCTTCATAGTTTCTTCATCTCGGATAAACTTGTGGATTTGCAGCAGTCAACATTTTCAAGCTGTTTGAGCTATTGTGCTTCACAGAACTCCATCAGGTGAGCAATTACCAACTACCTGATCCCCTTTATACATTGGATAAGACCCTATTGAGCTTTTCTTCTTCCAGCTTTTTTTGCTCAGCAGGGATTCCTATTTTATGTTTTCTTACATAAGAAAATGCAAATACGTTTTTAAGATTTTCATCCTGTACCTACCTCTTAGAGTGTGTTCCAATAGGAAAGTATCTTGTGCAGGATATACCATCCCAAGCACAGTAGGGATCACGTGCAAGGCAACAGTCAGCACAGGCTGTGCCATACATTTCGCACTGATGAAGCTTTACTTGGGCCACACTTGATTTGGATCCAATGTACAGTTGCTGCTGTAACAAATAAAAATAGACATTTAATGGAGGAAGAAAGAGTCTGCATATTGAATTGGCTCAAATATAATAAACTGACTATTTCATAAGAAATTCATGTACTTTCAGAAAGGGAATGTTTCATTAGAAAATTACCAGTTGTTTAAATTAAGTTTTTAAACTTTTTTTATTTTCCAAATCACTATTTTACATAAAAAAAATTCTTGTCATTTTCATACTGGCTGTTAGACCCTATTATAAATTTATACATTTTATCCTGTACAGAAGCCCTTTCAGAAATCTCATTATCATCACAGACAGAGTTTGTAATCACAGGTAGCACCTCTCTCTATATATAGCAGTTAACATAGAACTACCATCCACAATAGGTGAATTCTACATGACTAAGTATACCAGTGAGGCAAATTTATCAGATTTGAAGCTCAGAAGGTTTCTATGGAAAATATAGAGTCTATTGTTGCTAATATCCTTGTTCTGTACAGGAATTAGGAGTCCAGTATTAGGCCTAGTGTGAAAATTTGCAAGATCTTTCTTATAGCAATTGAGCTATGAAAAATAAAAAAATATATCAAAATGTTTAAAAATACAGGTAACATGAAATTCACATTTAAAGCATAGATCATTTTCTAATTACACACTTCTTTTAAAGAAAAGTAACATTATAAGGTTTTAAGAAGATTAAACTTTTTTTTTACTTAAAATTGGACCTTTTGCCTTACATGTTCATTTCTCCTTTTCTTTGAGCCAAAACTGTATAGTGAGATGAATTTTCTTGTCCTCACCATCACCACTTATATGCAGTATCTAAATCAAGGTCACTGATAGAGTATGTGTTCTCATTTAGATTTTTTCTCCTCTATTTTCCTCAAAACTGTCATTTATAATGATCTAGTTATGTATCTGCTTAGTATGTTTTATAATACTTACTCTTTTTGCTGAAATCTCCATTTCAAGAATAGGCTCCGGAATCTGAAAATAATCAAACAAGATAAAAGGATAATACAAATTACACAATATTTCGCCATGATGCTTATATTTTGTTTTGTGGAATTTTTCTAGGTATAGTATGGTACAATATGGAGGATATTCCATGAGAATAAGCTTTAACCCCTTAAGCCCCAAGGGTGGTTTGCACGTTCATGACCGGGCCAATTTTTACAATTCTGACCACTGTCCCTTTATGAGGTAATAACTCTGAAACGCTTCCATGGATCCCGGTGATTCTGACACTGTTTTCTCGTGACATATTGTACTTCATGTGAGTGGTAAAATTTCATCCAAATAACTTGCGTTTATTTGTGAAAAAAAGGAAATTTGGCGAAAATGTTTAAAATTTCGCAATTTTTCAACTTTGAATTTTTATGCCCTTAAATCACAGAGATACGGCACACAAAAAACTTAATAAGTAACATTTTTCACATGTTTACTTTACATCAGCACAATTTGCAACACCATTTTATTTTTATGGACCACATCACATTTGAAGCCACTTTGAGGGGTCTATATGATAGAAAATCCCCAAATGTGACACCATTCTAAAAACTGCACCCCTCAAGGTGCTCAAAACCATATTCAAGAAGTTTATTAACCCTTCAGGTGCGTCACAGGAATTTTTTGAATATTTTCACAAAAAAATAATTCAGGTCCAATTTTTTTTATTTTACCAAGGGTAACAGGAGAAATTAGACTACAAAAGTTATTGTGCAATTTGTCCTGAGTACGCTGATACCTGATATGTGGGGGGGGAACCACTGTTTCGGCGCATGGCAGAGCTCAGAAGGGAAGGAGCGTTGTTTGACTTTTTCAATGCAAAATTGGCTGGAATTCAGATCGGACGCCATGTCACGTTTGGAGAGCCCCTGATGTATCTAAACAGTGGAAGCCCCCCACAAGTGACCCCATTTTGGAAGCTAGACCCCCCAAGGAACTTATCTAGATATGTGGTGAGAACTTTGAACCCACAAGGGCTTCACAGAAGTTTATAACGACCGGGCGTGAAAATAAAAAAATCGCATTTTTTCAACAAACATGATCATTTAGTCCCCAATTTTTTTATTTTCCCAAGGGTACCAGGAGAAATTGGACCCCAAAAGTTGTCTTCCAATTTGTCCTGAGTATACTGATACCCCACATGTGGAAGAAAAATACTGTATGGGCACACGTCGGGGCTCGGAAGGGAAGTAGTGACGTTTTGTAATGCAGACTTTAATGGAATGGTCTTAGGGTGTCAGGTTGCTTTTGGAGAGCCCCTGATGTACCTAAACAGTGGAAACCCCCCACAAGTGACCCCAATTTGGAAACTAGACCCCCTAAGGAACTTATCTAGATGTGTGGTGAGCACTTTGAACCCCCCAGTGCTTCACAGAAGTTTATAACGGCCGGGCGTGAAAATAAAAGAATCACATTTTTTCAACAAACATGATCATTTAGTCCCAAATTTTTTTATTTTACCAAGGGTACCAGGAGAATATGGACCCCAAAAGTTGTTGTCCAATTTGTCCTGAGTACACCGATACCCCATATGTGGGAGAAAACTACTGTATTAGCACATGTCGGGGCTCGGAAGGGAAGTAGTGACGTTTTGGAATGCAGACTTTGATGGAATGATCTGCGGGTGTCATGTTGCTTTTGGAGAGCCCCTGATGTACCTAAACAGTGGAAACCCCCCACAAATGACACCATTTTGGAAACTACACCCCCTATGGAACTTATCTTGATGTGCGGTGAGCACTTTGAACCCCCCAATGCTTCAGAGAAGTTTATAACGCCCGGGCATGAAAATAAAAAAATCGTATTTTTTCCACAAACATGATCATTTAGTCCCCAATTTTTTTTATTTTCCCAAGGGTAACTGGAGAAATTGGACCCCAAAAGTGTTTGTCCAATTTGTCCTGAGTACACTGATACCCTATATGTGAGAGAAAACTACTGTATGGGCACACGTCGGGGCTCGGAAGGGAAGTAGTGTCGGTTTGGAATGCAGACATTGATGGACTGGTCTGCGGGTGTCATGTGCATTTGGAGAGCCCGTGATGTACCTAAACTATTGAAACTCCCCATAAGTGACCCCATTTTGGAAACTAGACCCACCAAGGAACTTATCTAGATGTGTGGTGAGCACTTTGAACCCTCAAGTGCTTCACAGAAGTTTATAACGCCCGGGCATGAAAATAAAAAAATCATTTTTTTCCACAAAAATGATATTTTTGCCCCCAATTTTTTATTTTCCTAAGGGTAACAGGAGAAATTGGACCCCAAAAATTGTTTTGAAATTTGTCCTGAGTAGGCTGATTCCCTATATGTGGGGGTAAAACACTATTTGGGTGCATGGCAGAGCTTGGAAGGGAAGGAGCACCATTTGACTTTTTCAGTGCAGAAATGGCTGGAATTGAGATCAGATGCCATGTTGCATTTGGAGACCTCCTGATGTGCCCAAACAGTGGAAACCCCAATTATAACTCCAACCCTAACCCCAACACACCCCTAACCCTAATCTCAGCCCTAACCCTAGCCCTAACCCTAGCCCTAGCCCTAGCCCTAACCCTAGCCCTAACCCTAGCCCTAGCCCTAATGGGAAAATGGAAATAAATACATTTTCTTTTAATTTTATTATTTTTCCCTAACTAAGGGAATGATAAAGGGGGGTTTGATTTACTATTTATGGCGGTTTTTATTTTTGGCAGCTGTCATACGCTAAAAGACGCTTTTTATTGTAAAAATAGTTTTTGCATCACCACATATTGAGAGCTATAATTTTTCCATATTTTGACCCACCAAGTCATGTGAGGTCTGATTTTTTGCGGGACGAGCTGACGTTTTTATTGGTATCATTTTCGGGCACGTGACATTTTTTGATCACTTTTCATTCCGATTTTTGGGACGCAGAATGAACAAAAACCAGCGTTTCATGAATTTCTTTTGGGGGGTGCGCTCACACCGTTCCGCCTGTGGTAAAATTGATAAAGCGGTTTTATTCTTTGGGTCAGTACGGTTACAGCGATACTTCATTTAGGTCTTTTTTATGTTTTGGCGCTTTTATGCAATGAAAACAATTTTATATAAAAATAACTATTTTTGTATCGCTTTATTCTGCGAGCTATAACTTTTTTATTTTTTTGCTGATGATGCTGTGTCATGGCTCATTTTTTGCGGGACAAGATGACATTTTCAGTGGTACCATGGATATTTATATGCGTCTTTTTGATTGCGCGCTATTGCACTTTTTGTTTGGTGGTATGATAATAAATCATTATTTTTTGCTTCATTTTTTATTTTTATTTTTTAAGGGGTTCGCTAAAGGGGTTAACTAATGGTACAGTTTTATAGGGTGGGTTGTTACGGATGTGTTGATACCAAATATGTTTACTTTTATTGTTTTTTTTTATTTCCAAAAAATGAATTTATTAGGGAATATTTTTTTTTTATTATTTATTTAGCGATTTTTTAAAAAATTATTTTTAAGCTTTTTTTTTAACTTTGTTACATTGTCCCAGGTGGGACATCACCGTGCTGTGACAGATCGCTGATCTCTCACATCACAGATCACTGTGACAGATCAGCAATCTGTCACAGGCACTACACAGGCTTCCTCCTTGCATGCGCTTTGCAGGCATGAGGAAGCCAGCTCCCTGCAGGCCCCCGAAGGTCCCCGTCGCCATCTTGGATTCGGGGACCTGCAGGGATGGAGCCCCCCGCAGCAGCGCTGCACATTGTGCTGCTGTGGGGAGCTCAGGGAAGCACAGAGGGAGCCCCCTCCATGCCGATGCTTCCCTTTAACTCCCAGTACACCGCGATCGTGTTTGATCACGGTGTGCAAGGGGTTAACATGTCGGGGGCAGTCCGTGACCGCCCCTGACACATTTTGCCGGGTGTCAGCTGTGATAATCAGCTGACACCCGGCCGCGATCAGCGGCGCTCACCACGTGGGCACCGCTGATCGCTGTGACGTACTATCCCGTCCCTGGGAATTAAGTCCCAGGGCACATGGATGGGATAGTATGTCACATGGCAGTAAGGGGTTAAACAAGTACAACGTGGCTGGAAAACCTCAGTTAACCGGACACACATAGACTAGACTTAGAAGTGTTTTTGATTTCCATTAAAACTAATATAATATGTCCTAAATCTGTTTTTCTGATTTTCACAAGGTCACATTCCATCACAGCCAGGAACACAAACCTATGATTCATGAAAATGATGTAGTATTGAATTGAAAATTGTAGAACTAAAGCTCCAATCTTGCAATAATATTAGTTATCAGGATCAGGTTACCTTAAACATCCTAAGTTCTTCAAGAATAACTTCCTCCATTGTTTCAGTTTCTTGATTGTAAATGGTGATAGTTTTCAGGACAATTCCATTGTCTGTTTCAATGGGAATTAAAGTAGAGAATAAATTTAGATAATACTGGAGTAGTAAAAAAAAAAAGTGCTAAAATACTGCATGAGAGAAGCGGTTCACTTTTATTGAAAGTACCAAAAGTTTATAACAGTAAAAATTATGATGCAAATTATACCAAATGATGAATTGTTTTTGTATAATACGTAGAGATTAATGTATAGAGCTCATTTTCATTGTAGCATGAGTGATTATGGTGGTGGAAAAAAAACTCAAAGACCTCCATACACTTTAATTCGACTGGCATTTATTGTTTTGGAATCTCCCATATTCAGGAACCCTTGACTCCACCCTCGATGTGTTCTCTTGGCTCAGCAGAGTGCTATTGTGCTCTCTATGAGAGAGTAGTTGCAGATTCCATTGGCAGCAGCTGCCAAATGTCCTGTTATTCACGCCCATAGAGGTGTGATTGACATTGCGGAACATGTGAGAATTCAAGAGCAGGGAGAAGGAGAAAAAATATTTGCTGAGATGTCAATCACAACGCTAAGGCCATGATGATGGTGGATTCAGCTTGCCAGTCCCACTATTGGCTGCCTCTGTGAATAACAAAGGACTTCCCAATTATTGGGTGCACCAATAATACACTTTGTTTTTTTTATTATTATTTCCTGCAACATTTGGCTATTTTAAGAACATGATTAGAAATGTAACTAAGATGCTAATACAGTGCTGATAATTCACTATAGGTGTAAATTCTACTGACAGGTCTCATTTAAATGGAATCTGTCGATGTTTGCTACCTAATATGAGAGCAACATGATGCTGCTTGCTGTAGTGGCATAGTGCTATAGAAAATAATATAGGGTACTAAACATGTTTTTTTTTTTAAAATTAAATGCAAAAGCCATCGCACCACTTCACGGTGACCCTGACTTGCATGGTTCTAACTTTAGTAATAAAACCATACTATTTGTCAAGTGAAATGCATGTGGGTAAGAGCTCAAAAGGACTGGACCCAGCTAATAAACCTACAGCCATGGGAGACCACCTCAATATAATGTCCAGCTCAGAGAAAAGGCAGGCCACACCTTTATATGCACGTGGTGCAAACAGACTGAAAAAAAATGAAGGTCTAAACTGGAATACAGACTGGTGTGCATGCAGCATGTAAGTGCATGTTCACACTGGCCGCTGAACAGAAACAAAAGAAGACAGAAACATAATGATTAAATACCCAGCAGTAAATAAATAAATAGCATAGTACATGAAAACAATATAGGGTACTTAGCTAACATGTTTTTTGACAAAAAATGCAAAAGCCATCCCACCACTTCACGGTGACCATGACTGGGTCTGCATGCACAGTAGTTTATATTCCAGTTCAGACATTCAGTTTTTGTTCAGTCTGTTTGCACCACGTGCATATAAAGGTGTGACCTGCCTTTTATCTGAGCTGAGCATTATATCGATGTGGTTCTCCATGGCTGTGTGTCTACTAGCTTGGTCAAGTCCTTCTCAGCCCTTATCCACATGCATGTCACTTGACAAACAGTGAGGTTTTTAAAATTAGAGTTAAGACTATCCCAGTCAAGATCACTGTGAAGTGGTGGGATGGCGTTTGAATTTTTTGAATCAAAAAACATGTTAACTAAGTATCTTATAATAATTCTAGACACCGCCCACCATTCCAGCAGTAAGCAGCACTGAACATGAGCTCCTGAATTTTCATCACTTTATACCTTTTAATGAGGAAACTTTAGGACACAACCTGGAAAAATTCATCCCTGTGGAATACAGAAGTGAGCAGGACGGAGCCAGACTAAAGATTTTTATGAAAAAGGAGGAAAAATAAGTTCTAAAGTACAAAACAAGAATCTCCTGGAGGACAGACAGCAACCACCAGGCAGCACCAGCTCTGACATCCAGAGGACAGCAAGCACCCTCAGGTAGGACAATCCTCAGCCTCACCACACTCATAAACTTGCTAGAACTTAAACTATCAGAAATAAGAATTTGAATTATAAAAATGGAAAATGTTAATTTGGAACAAGAGAAACAGAACAAAGTAAATGCTGATAGAGAGCCAGAGACACAAGGCAGCAGGGGGACAAAGATCCTGGAGATAACATACTCTGAAGGGCAGAAGAACAGTCATGCAAAGAAAGCCATAAAAACTGCCACAATTAGAGAAAACCCAGAGATGCTCTATGCTGACTTTACATCTAGTGAGGAAGATAAAAGGAAAACCAATGTGTTATTCTTCACAGAGCATCTCCTCGCCTGGCACACCGCCCTGTGCAAGCAATATCAATATACAACCAAATCTGATACCAATAAAGGCGGGCAAATCAGAGTCAGAAACCATAAAGACGATGAGTGCAGCTCATTTACCATCACTCTGTACAACAGTGGCACCGTCTAGGTACAAGGGACAGAGGACAATCTGGAGCAATTTGAAGACAGATTCCCTCACATTAAACTCCAGGCCCAATCTCACAAAGAACAACAAACCCCAGCCACCTCTGATATCTGCACCATTACAGCCACCTCTGATATCCGCACGCCTACAGAGACCTCCAGAGACACCGCTGCCCCCAATGCTTCACACCCCTCACCCCAGATCCTCAGAGACTGTTTCTCTCAACTAGAAATAGAATTTGTACAATTTAAGGAAGACCATCTGAGAAACACTGGTGACAGAAATGCTAATGACCACATAATTAATGAGATAAACAAACTGAAGTGTGAATACAGGTAATCCCTTCCGCAATGTGTGAACTGCAGAAAGAAAATGCTAGGCTGAGACAGGAGATAGAAATACTGAAACCACCAACACCTGGATATCTGAGCCAGGAGGGGGCCATGGAAATGAGGAGTGCAGAGGACATGACCTCCACTGGCCAGGAGGCTGAGAGGCCAGGTAACCCCAATATGGAGGAACCGGAGTCTAATCAAAGTGAGCCAGAAATAAGACCCATAGACGAGAGAAGAGAACCTGCTACCAGCATAATCTCCAGCACAGACCCCCATCAGCAGCCACATCCCCCACCACCATTATCACAAAGTCCTGACACCATCCTCATAATGGACTCAAATGGGAAATACCTGAATACAAGGCGGCTATTCCCAGGCAAAAGGGTCAATAAAATCCGCTTTGCAACTATTGAGCAGGTGACAGCATTCATCAATAATCCACGGTTTTCTAACCCAAACCAAATCATTATACACACCGACACAAACAATCTGCCAGACCAGCACCAGCAGATCTCAGGACAACTGGCCCAACTAGCAAAGATGGCACAACTAAAATTCCCTGACAGCAAAATCATTCTGTCATCTCTGCTCCCAAGAAAGGATATATCCAACCACACCATCCAGAACATCAATATGGACCTAACAGCAAGAATTAAATCTGTGCCAGGAGTGATTCTGGCACAACACCCCTCCATAAATCACCATCACCTCTATGACAGTAAGCACCTGAACAAATCAGGGGTCAGCCTTCTGGCCAAAGAGCTGAAGGACATTGTACTAAACAGGGACCACCCTAGGCCTGGATCCAACACCAACCAGAATCCCGTGAAAAGACCCCCGACAATAAGGAAAGAAACAACAATGATATCAAAGTAAGCTAAAAACATACACCCTCACCCAAAATTGGACCATCAGAGGGGGAGACCACCATGGAGGAGTTCACCGACCTCACACAGAGCCATTCAAAACAGAGGCATCCAGAGCAGAGACATACAGAGCAGAGATATGGAGGAGATAAAGAAGCTGCCCACTATTAGCGCCTGGGCAAAGTTCTCATCTTTGGAGACCTCAATGCAAGAACAGGGAGAGAAAACGACTTCCTGACCACGGATGGGAGCATCTACATATTTGGAGCAGAGAATGACGGCCAAGACACAGTAGTCACAGAGAGAAACAGCTATGACAGTACAGTCAACAAAAGTGGTAAAAAGCTCTTGAACGTATGCAGAAGTTTAGGACTTCATATTCTTAATGGACGAACCAAAGGAGACTCCTTAGGGAGGTGTACACTAAACTCCTATGTAGGGAGAAGTGTAGTAGATTATGCCATTACAGATATGAACCTGGCAAATATCAGCGCCTTCATAGTCTCCCCAAAAACGCACCTGTCAGACCAAAGCCAACTTCTTCTGTACTTGAAATCTACAGAGAAACCATCCACTCAAAAGCCTCAGCAGAGCAGCCTCTTCACCCGGCCTCCATCCTATAAATGGCACAAAATGTCGGCATTAAAGTATAAAGAGGCTCCCAGCAGACCTGAATTACAGAGGATGCTCCACCACTTCTACAACTACGAGTACCAGCCTAACCCAAAGGGAGTGAGTCAAGCTACAAAAGACCTCAACAATATATTCTATGCAATGGCCAGACTGTCCGACCTCAAAAAAGTCAACTACAAGAGACCAAAAGAAAAACAGATCAACGGATGGTTTGACAGAGAATGTACAGCCATATGGAAGACCCTGAGAACAGCCTCAAACAAGAAACACAGAGACCCCAACCTCCCGGGTCAAAGGGAAGCCTATGAAACCATACAAAGGCAGTACAAAACCATCCTCAGGAGGAAGAAGCAGAGTTACATCACCACCAAACTTAACCAACTCCAAGATGCCCTCCAAGACTATTTTGGCCAAATGTGTTTTTTTGAATTTTTGAATTTTGGAATTTTTATTCCTTATGTGAGCCGGTTAGATTTAGTGTTAGGGACTCACAATATCTGGGGACCCTTGACGCTGGGTTGTGAGCTTATCTGCTTTGGCCAAAATAGTAACTAATACCCCATATCTATTTATCTTTTTGCACTTTTTATCATTTTTGCAGGATGCAGCTAGAGCCTTTCATGTTGGCTTGGTTTTTTTCTTTGTGATGCATATGTATGCTGCAGAGCGGCCCGCCTGCTAATAGTATGGGCATCATCAACAGGCTGCTCGGACACCTTGCATCGCACTTATCTGTGTGAATTATGTCTTATGCAAGCCTTATTTGTGTGCATTTTTTCCACTAGGCAGCCAGACCATGATGGGTTACTGGCTGTTCTCATCAGTGGAATGCACTTGTGCTGCCCCAGCCTTTATCAATGGGGCTCTGCTGCATCGTGCCAGTGCATTAGACAAGGTGTCCAGTACTTCAGAGACCTCTATAAAGACATTACAAAGGAACAACTAAGCCAAGAACAGGAAAGCATAATTGCAAAACTAAAAGCAATTGAGGAAAAAGTAAAAAATTTCCAAAACCCCGTGGATACACCTATTACATTACAAGAAGTAGCAGAGAGAATCTCTTCCATAAGATGTAGAAAAGCCGGTGGCCTGGATGGAATCCTACCAGAAATGCTGAAGTACAGCCCACCAGAAATACAGGCCGCAATGGTTAAACTCTTCAATATTGTCTGGGTGTTATGTTCGACTCCGATCTCTCCTTCACCTCCCATATACAATCTCTTGCCCGCTCATGCCGCTTACACCTAAAGAACATCTCTAGAATCCGCCCTTTTCTCACCATGGAAACAACAAAAACTCTCACTGTTGCCCTGATCCACTCCCGCCTAGACTACTGTAATGCTCTATTAATTGGCCTCCCTCTCACTCGACTCTCCCCTCTCCAGTCTATCCTTAATGCAGCAGCCAGGGTTGTCCATCTGGCTAATCGTTTCTCAGACGCGTCCGCTCTTCGCCAGTCGTTACACTGGCTGCCAATTCATTACAGGGTACAATTCAAAGTACTTGTTCTCACCCACAAAGCTCTCCACAGTGCGGCACCCCCTTACATCTCCTCCCTCATTTCTGTCTATCGGCCTAACCGACCGCTGCGCTCTGCAAATGACTTTCGACTAACCTCTGCCCTAATCCATACCTCCCACTCCCGACTCCAAGACTTCTCCCGTGCTGCGCCAATCCTCTGGAATGCTCTACCCCAAAATATTAGGACCATCCACAATTTGCATAGTTTTAGGCGCTCGCTCAAAACACATTTGTTCAGAGCGGCCTATCACATTCAGTAATCAAAGTCATGTTTGTGTGTGTGTAGCCCATTCACTATCTCCATCTAACCCCCACCCCCTGAAGATGGCTGGACCGTCATTGTAAATACATCATTGTAAATACAAACCTGTGCTTTGTATCCCCCCCACCTCATTGTAGATTGTAAGCTCCACGAGCAGGGTCGTCTTATTTCGCTTTAATTATTGAATTGTTAACGTTGTTACTTATGACTGTTGTGTTTGAAACTGTTCAACTGTAAAGCGCTGCGGAATATGTTGGCGCTATATAAATAAAGATTATTATTATTATATTGTGCTAAGTGCCGGCTATTTCCCTCGTATCTGGAACCAAGGCCTCATCACACCCATCCACAAGAATGGGGACAGGTATGACCCAGCCAACTACAGAGGCATATGTGTCAGCAGCAACCTGGGAAAACTGTTCAACAGCGTCCTGAACAAGAGGATCCTCAGTTTCCTCACCGAGCACAACGTCCTCAGCAAGAGCCAAGCAGGGTTCATGCCAAACCACCGCACTACTGACCACATCTACACCCTGCACAGCCTCATTCAGAGACACATCCACAATACAAAGAACGGGAAGATATACGCCTGTTTTGTAGACTTTAAAAAGGCCTTTGATTCGGTGTGGCACCCAGGCTTTTTCCTGAAACTGGTGGAGAGCGGAATAGGAGGACCTACGAAGTTATCAAAAGCTCCTACACCGAGAATCTCTGCAGTGTGAGTGTGAACAGCAGAAGAACGGCCTATTTCCAGCAGAGCTGGCGAGTCAGACAAGGCTGCAGTCTAAGCTCAATGCTCTTCAACATTTACATCAACGAGCTGGCTACCGCTCTGGAATCTTCCACAGCACCAGGTCTCACCCTCCACGATGCGCAGGTGAAATTCCTGCTGTATGCAGATGACCTGTTGCTTCTGTCACCAACCAAGAAAGGCCTCCAAGACAACCTGAAAATCTTAGAGAAATTCAGCTAAACCTGGGCACTACCGGTCAACCTAAAGAAAACCAACATCATGGTGTTCCAGAAGAGAAAAAGAAAATCAGACCGGCACCCTTCATTTGTCCTCAACAACTGCACCCTTACAGGAACGGACAAATATACCTACAGTACCTGGGCCTAGAGATTCACCGATCAGGGAGCTTCAAGCAAGAGACCTAGAGACCCTGAAAGACATGGCCTGCAAAACTTTCTATGCCATCCGAAGGAAACTCTACCATCTGAAGCCACTAGTGAGGGTCTGGTTAAAAATCTTCAACTCTATCATCGCCCCAATCCTCCTGTATGGCAGCGAAGTCTGGGGTCCTCACACCCACCCAGACTGGTCAAGGTGGGATTCAAACCCAACAGAAATATTCCACCTGGAATTCTGCAAGCACCTTCTCCAAGTCCATCGGCGCACCTCCAACAGTGCTTGCCGGGCTGAGCTGGGCAGATTCCCTCTACACCTAATGGTTCTAAAGAGGGCACTGTCATTCCGGGCTCACCTACGTAGGAGCAATCCAAGCTCCCATCACCATAAAGCCCTGACACATGTAGGTGAAATAGAAAAATAAAAACCAGGACCCTTGGAACAGCTCACCCAAACCCAACCTGACCAGAACACCAATCACAACAACCTGACAAAAGCCAGAATCAGGAAGATGGTAGACGAAGGCCAGGAGAGGTATGTAAGTGTCTGGAAGAATGACATCATCAGCTCACAGAAACTGACCATGTACCAGAGTCTACAGAGAGACTACAGACTGGCCCCATATCTGAAGAAACTCCCAGACCCCAGAGACCGCAAGATCCTGAGCCGATATAGACTCAGTGCCCACAGTCTGGCAATCAAATTTGGCCGACACAGGCAGAGCTACAAGCCCAGGGAGGAAAGACTGTGCCAACACTGTGATCAGGACGCCCTGGAGGATGAGACCCACTTCCTGCTACACTGCCCCAAATACTCAACAGTGAGGGACACTCACTTCAGGAGACTCTCACATCTCTTCCCGGATTTCATCAGCATGAAGGAGGAAGAGAAAACATATATCCTGCTGGGGCAAGAAGAGAGAGCAGTGGAGATAGCAGCACAATATGTGAGCGAATGTCATAAACTGCAAGAAAGAGAACTATGATATGCCATGGACTTCTATGGCCCCCACCCTGGATCTGCCCCATGCCCCCCATTCACCTTCCCTATGCCATGGACTTCTATAGCCCCACCCTGGATCTGCCCCATCCCCCATCCACCTTCCCTATGCCATGGACTTCTATAGCCCCATCCTGGAATTGCCCCATCCACCTTTCCTACAGCCCCTACCCGACATCCCTACAGTCCCTATCCCTATTCCCTTTTGTACACTTGCTTTGGCAAAACTAATGTGTATTTAGTCCTGCCAATAAAGCTTCTTTGAATTTGAATTTGAGTATTTGTATGCACTGTGCTATTTATTTATTAACTGCAGGGTATTTAATCATTATATTTCTGTCTTTGTTTATTTCTGCTATCAGATGGGGTAGCAAAAACCTGGTGAAATATGCCCTTTATTATTAGTGATGAACGAACATGCTTGGATAACATCCTACTCGAGCACGCTCTGGTGTTATCCGAGTATCTTGGGTATGCTCGTATATTATGTTCGTATCACTGATGCTGCCTGGCTTGCAGCTATTAGACAGCCTGAACACATGCAGGGATTGCCTGTTTGTTAGGGAATCCCCACATGTGTTGAGGCTGTCTGTCAAAAGCAAATAATGCAGTCACAGAGACTCAACCATAATATATGAGCACGCCCAAGATACTGGGATAACACCTGAGCATGCTCAAATAACACTTTTTCTGAGATCGTTTGCCCATCATATTTATTATCTTACTACAAAAAAGTAGGGGGTCAAGTAAAGATATGTCAATGTGCACAGATTTCAACAGCAATAAATCGATGTTTCAAGAGTAGTGATTATTGTTATATAAAGCCAACTAATTTGCATAGAAGTCACTGTATGAGATTAAGACTTGAAAATTGAAGGACATTGGGGCATTACAACCAACCATGGTCTTGGTAAAAGTGTTCCTTCTTCACCTCCTTTATATGCAGTCCTAATATGACTTACCTGTCCCTAGAAACATTACATCATACTGTCCATCTTCTGCTTGTACTCTGTCGACAGCAATTTGTTTTAAGTTGTATTTTCCATCAACCTTTACAAGAATTGGTCTTTTATGTACCGGCCTAATAGGTTCATACATCAGAGGATGGCTTCTAGCAAAGTGCAAGGCCTCATCTGGATAATCCTTGGTAGTTCCATAGTGACCTCCATTCACTTTGCTTGGACACTAGATTGTAGAAAGAAGTCAGCGCAAATGTAATTTCATTAATTGATAACAGAAAGGAAAAATACAGGGCGCATCCACTGTATAAAATCCGTATCAAAAAACACATTAACAGAGAAAAAGGAAGGTGCTCACCTATTGGGGTTGTGAGAAAGTTACAACACCCATAAGCGCATGAGAAGCAGCAGCAAGTCTGCACAGGGTCCTAGGACAAATTTGCAAAAACGTCGTGAAAGTGCAATGAGGACTGCGCTTGCTTCTGGTGGAGTACAAAGTTCTTTATTCAGCCAACGCGTTTCCTGAGCCTACTGGCTCACTTCATCAGGGCAGATTACATTGAAAGATAATGAAACATTCTTATAGAGAAAAAAAAAAAAAAAAAAATTGGCGCCAATGCAGGGTTAAATGACATCAACGAAGGTCAAAAAAAAAACAAAAAACTCAAAAACAATGAAATTTTATTACAAACATAAAAACACTCCAATAAAAGTGTATTAAAAAAGAAAAAGTATAAAATTATGCAAAAATAAAAATAGAACAGAGTGCTATGGATCACGGTGTAAAAAGTGACTAAGGTTAATGAAAAAAAAAAACAGGGGGGGGAGGGGTGAGACCTCAAGGAGTATTAGAACCTGGCTCATGAAGTGCAGATGTATGCTGTAAAGTGCAAGTACCAGGTATTAGTCCACTAAACCATTGGATTTAGCTGAAGTGGTTTAAGAAAAATTTTTTAGAATTTATTTGTTTTATAAAAAACAAAATCCAGCAAAATAACTTGAAGTGGTATTAGAACCTGACTAATAAAGTGCAAGTACAGGTTGTAAAGTACAAGGTATTAGTCCACTGAACCATTAGAATAAACAGAAGTGGTTTGAAGAACATTAAAGGAATTATTTGTCAATTTATTTTATAGGAATCAAAATTCAAAAAAACAACTTCAAATGGTATTTTTGTAAAGAAATAGTCTTTTCATTTTATTTTGTAGAAGGAAAATCAAAATCGGACATCAGAAAAAAAAAAAGAAAAAAAAAAGGGCATAAAATTGGGTAAAATGTAATAAAAGTGTATGAAAATCACAATAAGGATGAAATCAAATGAAAGCATCATTGATAATATTGAGGCCATAGGAGCCAATTGTCTTCAATTTATAGATCCAATAGACCTCTTTTCTGTTTAATGCTTGGGTTCTATTGGAAACGTGTTCAGGGATGTGTTCTATAGGAAAAATGATGGCTTTAGAAAAATCTCTTTGGTGAAATGAATCAAAGTGTCGTGACAGACCATGTTGTTGGTATCCAATTTTAGTGTTGTGTCTATGTGAGTTCATTCTACAATGAAGGGGTTGTGTGGTTCTCCCAACATACAATTTAGGACAAGGACACAGGATAACATAAATAACAAAGGCAGACACACAGGACAGGTGATTAGTGATGGTGAATTTTTCTGAGGTGAATGGATGTGAAAAGATGAAAGTATTATGGGCAATATTACTGCAAAGGCTACACCTGGGCCTCTGGCATCTAAAAATGCCTGGTGTCAAGCCGGTATGATTGTCGGGAGTATATTGGCTCAATCTGCTAGGGGCCAGATGATTTTTTAGTGATCTGGCCTTCCTAAATGTAACAGTAGGTTTGTCAGGAAGAACTTTATTAAGTACAGGATCTTTTTGGATAACGTACCATAGGTCCCCTAGTATATTTTTAATCTCCTTATGTTGGGAGTTGTAGGTAGTGATAAAATTGGCCTGATAGTTAGCATGTGTATCTTTTTCTTTAGATCTCCCACTTAAAAGAATTTGCTGGTTAAAATTTTTTGAAACATTATTAAAAGTAGAAGGAACCAATTGGGAAGGGTATTTTTGAGCCAGGAATCTTCCCTTGAGGACCTCAGCCTGATTATTAAAATCCTCATCTTCTGTACAGTTCTTTCGGAAATTGATTATGAGGAATGTTAAAAAGCCATTTAGAATAGTGGCTGCTCTTAAAATGGACATAACTATTGGAGTCTACCTTCTTAAAAAAAGTTTTGGTATAAATTTTGGAGTTTTTTATATAAAAGGTGATATCAAGAAAGTCCATCTGGGTATTACTAATGTGGGGGGTGAACTCCAAACCCCATATGTTGTTCTGTATGGAAGAAGTAAAGACGTCAACTGGAATAAAACTGGTGTCAAAGATTGAGAATAAATCATCAATGTATCTTTTATATAAAACCACGCCTTCTAGAAATGAATAATAATCTTTTTATGGGGGTCTTTGAGAATACTTTTATTACCATTGATTCATTTCTAGAAGGCGTGGTTTTATATAAAAGATACATTGATGATTTATTCTTAATCTTTGACACCAGTTTTATTCCAGTTGACGCCTTTACTTCTTCCATACAGAACAACATATGGGGTTTGGAGTTCACCCCCCACATTAGTAATACCCAGATGGATTTTCTTGATATCACTTTTTATATAAAAAACTCCAAAATTTATACCAAAACTTTTTTTAAGAAGGTAGACTCCAATAGTTATGTCCATTTTAAGAGCAGCCACTATTCTAAATGGCTTTTTAACATTCCTCATAATCAATTTCAGAGAATCCGAAAGAACTGTACAGAAGATGAGGATTTTAATAATCAGGCTGAGATCCTCAAGGGAAGATTCCTGGCTCAAAAATACCCTTCCCAATTGGTTCATTCTACTTTTAATAATGTTTCAAAAAATTTTAACCAGCAAATTCTTTTAAGTGGGAGATCTAAAGAAAAAGATACACATGCTAACTATCAGGCCAATTTTATCACTACCTACAACTCCCAACATAAGGAGATTAAAAATATACTAGGGGACCTATGGTACATTATCCAAAAAGATCCTGTACTTAATAAAGTTCTTCCTGACAAACCTACTGTTACATTTAGGAAGGCCAGATCACTAAAAAATCATCTGGCCCCTAGCAGATTGAGCCAATATACTCCCGACAATCATACCGGCTTGACACCAGGCATTTTTAGATGCCAGAGGCCCAGGTGTAGCCTTTGCAGTAATATTGCCCATAATACTTTCATCTTTTCACATCCATTCACCATCACTAATCACCTGTCCTGTGTGTCTGCCTTTGTTATTTATGTTATCCTGTGTCCTTGTCCTAAATTGTATGTTGGGAGAACCACACAACCCCTTCATTGTAGAATGAACTCACATAGACACAACACTAAAATTGGATACCAACAACATGGTCTGTCACGACACTTTGATTCATTTCACCAAAGAGATTTCTCTAAAGCCATCATTTTTCCTATAGAACACATCCCTGAACACGTTTCCAATAGAACCCAAGCATTAAACAGAAAAGAGGTCTATTGGATCTATAAATTGAAGACAATTGGCTCCTATGGCCTCAATATTATCAATGATGCTTTCATTTGATTTCATCCTTATTGTGATTTTCATACACTTTTATTACATTTTACCCAATTTTATGCTTTTTTTTTTTTTTTTTTTTTTTTCTAATGTCCGATTTTGATTTTCCCTCTACAAAATAAAATGAAAAGACAATTTCTTTATAAAAATACCATTTGAAGTTATTTTTTTGAATTTTGATTCCTATAAAATAAATTGACAAATAATTCCTTTAATGTTCTTCAAACCACTTCTGTTTATTCTAATGGTTCAGTGGACTAATACCTCGTACTTTACAACCTGTACTTGCACTTTATTAGTCAGGTTCTAATACCACTTCAAGTTATTTTGCTGGATTTTGTTTTTTATAAAACAAATAATTTCTAAAAAAATTTTCTTAAACCACTTCAGCTAAATCCAATGGTTTAGTGGACTAATACCTGGTACTTGCACTTTACAGCATACATCTGCACTTCATGAGCCAGGTTCTAATACTCCTTGAGGTCTCACCCCTTCCCCCCCCTTTTTTTTTTTTTCATTAACCTTAGTCACTTTTTACCCCGTGATCCATAGCACTCTGTTCTATTTTTTTTTTGCATAATTTTATACTTTTTCTTTTTTAATACACTTTTATTGGAGTGTTTTTATGTTTGTAATAAAATTTCATTGTTTTTGAGGTTTTTTTTTGACCTTTGTTGATGTCATTTAACCCTGCATTGGCGCCAATTTTTTTTTTTTTTTTTTCTCTATAAGAATGTTTCATTATCTTTCAATGTAATCTGCCCTGATGAAGTGAGCCAGTAGGCTCAGGAAACGCGTTGGCTGAATAAAGAACTTTGTACTCCACCAGAAGCAAGCGCAGTCCTCATTGCACTTTCACGCCATTTTATTAATTGATAACAGAAGTCTAATCTGTAATCTATAAACTGCAGTAGAGAGTTATCCAGAACTGCATTTGGGGGTTGCTGCTTTAAAAAATGTATCTACTGTATTTATAAAAGGTTTATACTAAATCTGTAATAATATATACAAAATATGTAAAATATATTAAAAAAATATAATAATAATAATAATCTACTAATAGAAACTTGCCAGGATATAAATCTTAAAAAAGTCACCATTAAATTCTCCATTTTCACTAAGGTATGGCTATAATATCCTAATAAAGCCTCTATTTCACAACACCATGAATCATTGCAAGCATCGCAAGTAGTTAATCAAAGATGTTGGCTCAGCCATTACTGAGCAAGTTGCAGCTCTGATACTGGCTGCAAAAGAGACAAGATTTGGAATAATTGGAACATTATGAGAAGGAAAATGAAGACCGCTATTTTAGTTCTTATGGAAAGTGGCACAGTCTATTAATAAATTAATAATCAGTGTTTTGATGGGGTCTTTTTAAGAAAGTCCTTTTTCTCAGGCACAAACTCTGTTTATCTCTGCATGGATCTAGCTCTGAGTCTCTGCCGCTGCTCCTAATGTTTATCATTGTCTGCAGTGCTGATGTCACGTTGATAGCGCTAACTAATGAGGTCAGCGGCTCTGCCCAAGTACATATCATGACTTAAGGCCCCTTTACATTTAGTGATGCACCAGCGATCCCGACCACGATACGACCCGGTCAGGATCGCTGGTGCATCACTAAATGGTCGCTAGTGAGCTGCCACACAGGCAGATGTCACAGCGACGCAGCAGCGGTCGTTACTTACCTTTCAGATGCGGCGATCCTGATGTCCTCCCGCCCGCGTACATGCGTTGCTCATTGGCGCCAGCAGGAAGCCCAGCAGGAAGCCCCCGATGAGAAATGGAGCTGCACGATCTCGCGAGATCAGCGACAGACAGTAGGGGAGCCGGTCGGAGGCAAGTATCACACATAGCGATATCGCTAGCAATATCACTGCTGCGTCACAAAATCGGTGATGCTTTAGTAATATTGCTAGCGATATCGCTATGTGTAAAGCCCCCTTTACTCAAAGCCTCTGCTGATCAGTGTGGTTCTTCTGTTGCACAATTTTCTGCGCTCTGTTCAGTGTCCAATAAGGATACTTGCGTTTTTTATTTTTACCTAGTTCAAACCAGATCTGACTGAAAGGATCGCTTCCAGGAAATTGTAGTGAAAGAGTTACACACCTTGTATAATCAAGCTAATCTCAGCACAAGAAGTTACAAGAATTTTTCTAAAAACAATATCAAGCGCTAAATGAATTCAATCGCACTGATTTAATGTCTTCCACTAATAATAGACTAAATGTGAATATGGCAAATAAGCCATACATTTGTTTTCAATATAGTTGGCAATTTTCAAAAATAAAAAAAAAAAGATAAATATTTGCCTATCCAATATGAGGACGAAAAATTAGCCAGAATTTTAGTTTCGGGTGTAAATGTGATATCCAGAAGAGCACCATCACTTGGAAATAAATTATCGCCTAGTTTTTTTTCTGGATAGCAGAAAATCCCCAAAAACCTGGCTAAGTTGTGTAGGATTTCTTAAATACAGTTCAAGTAATTCTAAAACCTGTAAACATGCACATATTTCCAAAAATTTCTATAGTACAAATAATACAGCTAATTTTAGAATTAAACATTATATTAATTGCAACTCCACAAATGTTGTATATAAAATAGATTACAAACCTGTAAACATTCATATGTTAGATGCACATGCAGAAAACTTAAAGGATGTATCAGAAAACATTTATATATCACAAAAACCAATAATTTGGATCCCAACGTGTCAGCAGCTTCTAAACATTCCATAGCACATTATGCTCGAAGCACGGCATATTTTCAGGTGCAAGGAATTGAACATATTACTACACCTTTTCGTGGAGGAGATGCCAGGTGACATATTCTCACTCGAGAAGCTTTTTGGATCTATCATTTGAATACTAGATTCCCTGGAGGCTTGAACAAATAAAATGATTTAATGCTGCATTATTGTTAATGTCAAATTTTCTTTTTATGTGTTTTCGTGTTGTATATATTATGGTTAATGTTTTTAACCTGTAAAGGACCTATTCTGATGTGTCATGTGACCCTGAAACGTATCACTATTGGTGAAATCCCTCTATATAGAGGGATATGCACAGATATCAGCATGGCTTAGACAAAGATCGCTCAGATCGAAACGTGTTGCCTTTGTCCTTGTTTTTGGCACTTTTTTGGAGGGCAAATCATATGATTATTTTAAAATTATATAATAGAGAAGATAATTTTTATGCAGCTGGAGCTAAAAACGTTTTTCTATAGTTTTATTATGCATTTACAACCACTAGAGCAATGTTCTCAAGTAATTTTGATAGCAATCTATTACAGTCATATGTAAAAGTTTGGGCACCCCTATTAATGTTTACCTTTTTTTTTATAACAATTTTGGTTTTTGCAACAGCTATTTCAGTTTCATATATCTAATAACTGATGGACTCAGTTATATTTCTGGATTTAAATGAGGTTTATTGTATTAACAGAAAATGTGCAATCTGCATTTAAACAAAATTTGACTGGTGCAAAAGTATGGGCATCCTTATCATTTTCTTGATTTGAACACTCCTAACTGCTTTTTACTGACTTCCTGAAGCACTAAATTGGTTTTGTAACCTCATTGAGCTTTGAACTTCATAGCCAGGTGTATCCAATCATGAGAAAAGGTATTTAAGGTGGCCACTTGCAAGTAGTTCTCCTACTTGATTCTCCTATGAAGAGTGGCATCATGGGCTCCTCAAAACAACTCTCAAATGATCTGAAAACAAAGATTATTCAACATAGCTTTTCAGGGGAAGGATACAAAAAGTTGTCTCAGAGATTTAACCTGTCAGTTTCCAGTGTGAGGAACATAGTAAGGAAATGGAAGAACACAGGTACAGTTCTTGTTAAGCCCAGAAGTGGCAGGCCAAGAAAAATATCAGAAAGGCAGAGAAGAAGAATGGTGAGAACAGTCAAGGACAATCCACAGACCACCTCCAAAGACCTGCAGCATCATCTTGCTGCAGATGGTGTCACTGTGCATCGGTCAACAATGCAGCGCACTTTGCACAAGGAGAAGCTGTATGGGAGAGTGATGCGAAAGAAGCCGTTTCTGCAAGCACGCCACAAACAGAGTCGCCTGAGGTCTGCAAAAGCACATTTGGACAAGCCAGTTACATTTTGGAAGAAGGTCCTGTGGACTGATGAAACAAAGATTGAGTTGGTTGGTCATACAAAAAGGCGTTATGCATGGAGGCTAAAAAACACAGCATTCCAAGAAAAACACTTGCTACCCACAGTAAAATTTGGTGGAGGTTCCATCATGCTTTGGGGCTGTGTGGCCAATGCTGGCACCGAGAATCTTTTTAAAGTTGAGGGTCGCATGGATTCAACTCAGTATCAGCAGATTCTTGACAATAATGTGCAAGAATCAGTGACAAAGTTGAAGTTACGCAGGGGATGGATATTTCAGCAAGACAATGATCCAAAACACCTCTCCAAATCTACTCAGGCATTCATGCAGAGGAACAATTACAATGTTCTGGAATGGCCATCCCAGTCCACAGACCTGAATATCATTGAACATCTGTGGGATGATTTGAAGCAGGCTGACCATGCTCGGCGACCATCAAACTTAACTGAACTGGAATTGTTTTGTAAACAGGAATGGTCACAAATACCTTTATCCAGGATCCAGGAACTCATTAATAGCTACAGGAAGCGACTAGAGGCTGTTATTTTTGCAAAAGGAGGATCTACGAAATATTAATGTCAATTTTATGTTGAGGTGCCCATACTTTTGCACCGGTCAAATTTTGTTTAAATTCAGGTTGCACATTTTCTGTTAGTACAATAAACCTCATTTGAATCCAGAAATATAACTGAGTCCATCAGTTATTAGATATATGAAACTGAAATAGCTGTTGCAAAAACCAAAATTGTTATAAAGAAAAAAGGTTAACATTAATAGGGGTGCCCAAACTTTTACATATGACTGTATGTATACAAACACTATGCCACATATAGTGCTGTCAATATATTAAAAGTAGTCAATATATAAGAAGAATCCTAGTTGCCTTCTAACTGACCCATAAAATTATGTTCTACTTGCGATATTCTGAGCACTCGTAGAATCCATTGTTATACTGTAGTTTTCCATTAACTGAAATTCTGCCGATATTTATTTTCTAGTTATTCAAAAACGTGACCTCCCTGAGAAGTAGAAACTAAAAAATTAGTCCTCCCAACAATGGCATGAATAATTCTAAGAATAGATCTTCACACAGCCAACACATTGACGGTTCTCTTCGGAGTTCTCATAGCTTATTTAAAAGTCGTATGCAACTTGATTGCTGCTTGGCAATACATTAGCTTGATGTGTCATACCCTTCCACGCTGAATAATTTAGCTCAGCTGGAGGCAAAGGAATAGCAAAAGAATGATTGCAGAAAGCTAGTAGTTATTTTTGGCAGGTTGCTTGACTTATGTGAATTTAGCTGTCAGGAAAAAACTTAATATATTGCTATAAATAACTTACAGAGCCAGGTCTTGGGTAAGGGACTTTACCCTCATAAATTGTCCAGTGGTACTCTGGTCCTTCTTTGTGCGCATATGGGCCATTAAATGCTTCACGTATGCTGGCCATTTGATAGACACAGACTGCATACCCTTTAAAAATGTTGCTAGGAAACAAAAAAAAGGATTACAAATGTATATATATATATATATATATATATATATATACAAAATACAAATCTAATATACATTTCATATACATTATGCATGTGTTTTTAGATATATAAAAGTTTGTGCACTCCTAGTCAAAATTACTGTAATTGTGAACAGTTATGCAAGGTGAAGATGAAAATGACCTCTAAAAGGCCTAAAATTAAAGATGACACATTTCTTTTCTATTTTAGGCAACAAAAATATATATTGTCATCTTTTACATTTTAAGAATTACAAAAAAAGAAAATGGGCTGTTCTAAAAATGTGGGCACCCTTGGAGAATTGTGTACTCAGATATCTTTGATCAAGGTTTCAGACCTTAATTGTCCTGTTGTTCACTAGCATTGTTAGCATCATTAGGAAATGTCAAGTCATGCAAATTATCCAGCTTTATAAAAACCCAGCCTACTCTAACCCTGTGGCAAAAAACAGCAGCCATGGGTTCTTCTAAGCAGCTGCCTAGCACTCTGAAAATGAAAATGGTGGAGGCCCACAAAGAAGGAGAAGACAATAAGAAGATAGCAAAGAGTTTTCAAGTTGCTCTTTTCTTCATTCTAAATGTAATTAAGAAATGTCAGTTAACAGGAACAGTGGTACACAGGACTTTCGTGACGTCAGCAGTACATGATTAGACGGTCACGTGGTCTACCCAGGAGCAGTACGGAGTGCAGTAAGAGCCTATTTCCTACACATTTCAGAATATCACGGATTCCTTCATCTTGAAAGTCTTGTGTTCCAGGAAGCGTCTACTGCTTCATCGACATGTGTGCCTGCAGCTCCCGCATAGTGAGAGTCTGTTACCGGCTGGAACAGCGCTCTGCCATAGATGCCCCTAAAGCTGCCAATGGACTATCATGATTGATATAACAAGCTAAGTGCAATATTTACTCTACTTTATTCCTGTCTAAAGTATTGTGAGTTGAACAATCAATCAAAGTTATTTTTATATTGATGGACTAATCATAGACATTATTAGACAATTTTTTTACTAAGTTCTTGCTATATTTATTCATTCAGCTTTATTCTTCGACTTCTCTAATCGAAGAAAGTTGACTATTTCTTGGCTGTGCTAATTCATTCCCTACATGATATTCGATCTTCTTAAAAGGTACCTATTTATGCCTTGTATGTGTCTATTTGTAAGAACATAACTGACTCAGAAAAAAGACATCAACAAACTGGAGCAAGTTCAGAAAAGAGCGACCAGAATGGTGACCGGTCTGCAAACCCTGTCTTATGAGGAAAGGTTGCAGGATTTGGGAATGTTTAGTTTGCAAAAGAGAAGACTGAGAGGAGACTTAATAGCTGTCTACAAATATCTAAAGGGCTGTCACATTGTAGAAGTATCAACTTTATTCTCATTTGCACAAGGAAAGACTAGAAGCAATGGGATGAAACTGAATGGGAGGAGACACAGATTAGATATTAGAAAAAACTTTTTGACAGTTAGAGTGATCAATGAGTGGAACAGGCTGCCACGAGAAGTGGTGAGTTCTCCTTCAATGGAAGTCTTCAAACAGAGGCTGGACAGACATCTGACTGGGATGATTTAGCGAATCCTGCTTTGAGCAGGGGGTTGGACCAGATGGCCCAGGAGGTCCCTTCAAACTCTACGATTCTATGATTCAGCATTAATATATAAATTGTTAACTGAATTATTAATCAGAATTGGCACTTTATATTTACAGTGCAGGTATATTTAATATTCTATTTTAATCTCTATATCCTTAAGTGGTTTGGATTTTTACTTGCAGCAAATCCTAAGTGCCATCACTAGCGCTGCTATTTCCATCTCCTTGTATATCTATAATTGGTTGGCATATTTTGACTATATTTAATGTGTTTATATTTGCTAAACACATTTATTAGGCTTTATTGGTACTTATTGCTAAGGCAAGTGGCTCAGGTAGTGCAGCTCATCCAGGATGGCACATCAATGCGAGATGTGGCAAGGTTTGCTGTGTCTGTCAGCGTAGTGTCCAGAGGCTGGAGGCGCTACCAAGAGACAGGCCAGTACACCAGGAGATGTGGAGGGGGCCATAGGAGGGCAACTACCCAGCAGCAGGACCACTACCTCTGCCTTTTTGCAAAGATGAACAGTAGGAGCACTGCCAGAGATCTGCAAAATGACCTCCAGCAGGCCACAAATGTGCATGTGTCTGCACAAACGGTTAGAAACTGACTCCATGAGGATGGTCTGAGGGCCTGACGTCCACAGATGGGGGTTGTGCTAACAGCCCAACACCGTGCAGGATGCTTGGCATTTGCCACAGAACACCAGGATTAGCAAATTCGTCACTGGCACCCTGTGCTCTTCACAGATGAAAGCAGGTTCACAATGAGCATGTGACAGATGTGACAGAGTCTGGAAATGCCATGGAGAGCGATCTGCTGCCTACAACATCCTTCAGCATGACCAGTTTGGCAGTGGGTAAGTAATGGTGTGGGGTGGCACGTCTTTGGAAGGCTGCATGGTGTTGGGCTGTGAGAACAACCCCCGTCTGTGGACATCAGGCACTCAGACCATCCTCATGGAGTCAGTTTCTAACCATTTGTGCAGACACATGCACATTTGTGGCCTGCTGGAGGTCATTTTGCAGGGTTTTGGCAGTGCTCCTCCTGTTGCTCCTTGCACAAAGGCAGAGGTAGCGGTCCTGCTGCTGGGTTGTTGCCCTCCTATGGCCCCCTCCACATCTCCTGGTGTACTGGCTTGTCTCCTGGTAGCGCCTCCAGCCTCTGGGCACTGCGCTGACAGACACAGCAAACCTTGCCACAGCTCGCATTGATGTGCCATCCTGGATGAACTGCACTATGTGTGCCACTTGTGTGGGTTGTCGTGTCCGTCTCATGCTACCACGAGTGTGAAAGCAAAAACAAGATTCAAAATTGACCAAAACATAAGCCATAAAGCATTGATACTGAGATGTCATCTGTGGTCCCCACCTGCAGAACCACTCCTTTATTGATGGTGTCCTGATAATTGCCAATAATTTCCATCTGTTGTCTATTCTATTTGAACAACAACATGTGAAATTGATTGTCAATCAGTGTTGCTTCCTAAGTGGACAGTTTGATTTCACAGAAGTTTGATTTACTTTTATATTCTGTTGTTTAAGTGTTCCCTTTATTTTTTTGAGCAGTGTATATATATAGTGGTGTGAAAAAGTGTTTGCCCCCTTCCTGATTCCATTTCTTTTAATAACATGACTTTAGAAATCTCTTTTTCTTGAGCTTTTGTAATTTAAATTCTAGCATTTACTTGACATATATTTTTACCTGACTTTTGCACTTTAGGTTTATGCATTGCCTGCTCTGAGGCATTGTTTTAGCATTGTCTTTTGACTATTTTTATATCAATAAAGGTAATTCAATGTTTTGAATTGGTCCCTCTCTTAGATTTTTTTCCTCTTTTTTGGTGTTAATGCTATCTGCTTGTGCTTTGGGAATTATGTTTATTACCCTTGGTAAAAAATTTTTGGTGATTTGTATGAAATAATAAACATACATTACTTTCAATGTAGTAAAACATCTAAAAAACAGATTTAATATTTTTAAAAATACACCAGTAGATTTCATGTTGGCAATGGGATACATTAGTTTCTTGCTATTTTCTTTTTATAATGCTCACCTTGTGGTGCTGAATAGCGCAAAAATCTCTGGATTCTTTGCATCTCTGGTGTGCATTAGGAATACATCCTCTATATTAGACAAAAACATGCAAATTACTATGTCATCCAATGAATTTAACATCCAATTTTAAGAATAATCAGCAAATCTTTTGATTTCTTGCTTGACAGTAAATAAAATAAAGTGAAACTGTCACCGCTCTTGAATTTTCTGTTTTAGTAAATACTTGCATTCTGGATGAAAGAACAATTCTGTAATGGGTTTTGTTATAACTCTGAATAGTTTTTTTTTCCTCTGTTATTGCTACTAGAAATGTGTGAATTAATTTACAACTGAATATTACTACTCACATTATCCTATCAATGCTGCCAAGTTGTCAATTAATTGAAAAATGTGTAGAAAGAATAAAAAAGAAAAAAAAATAATGACATTGAAAAAAACACGTAATTTCCTGGAAAATGCATATATTTACTAAAACAGATGTGGGGCATATTTATTAGTGTTATACTGTCTAATCCGGAAACAGTGCAAAATTCAAATATTCACAAAATGCATAATTTATCATGTTTGATAAATCTGTCTACTTTTAAGACTTACTAGTCTAAAGGTACTGTCACACTAAGCGATATCGCTAGCAATATCGCTATAACTTGTGTTATAGCGATATTGCTAGCGACATCGCTGTGTCTGATACTTACCTATGACCCGCTCCCCCGCTGGTTATCGCTGATAGCGCGAGAACGTTCAGGACCGCTTCTCGTCGTCAGCTTCCTGCGGCGCTTCCTGTGGAGAGACGAGCGACGCGTGAACGCGGGCGGGAGGACGTCAGGATCGCCTAGTGTGACAGTTAAGTAGCGACCCCCGTCCCCAGCGATGTCGCTGGTGAGATCTCCCTCCCCTGTGTGGCAGCTCACTAGCGACGTACCAGCGATCCTAACCGCGTCATATCGCTGGTCGGGATCGCTGGTACATCGCTAAGTGTGACAGTACCTTAAGTTTATCACCCATTAATTGACATAGTTTGTGACAAAAATAGATGCCAACATTTTAGTGCATAAGGTCACACACTAGGTCATACTGGTGTTACAATAACCATAAACTTTTCAGCAGAGACCTTCTTATATAAATCTTATAAAGTCTCTAAAAACACATATTAAATATATTGCAAATCATAAAAGAAATATTATTCCAGAATTATGCTTCATTTAGCTTTAAAAACAAGTCTCATTATCTTTTTTCCTTTGAAATGAATATACCATATTTTTTGCACTATTAGACGCATTTTTTTCGGACGATAAGACGCACTTTTTTCCTGAGATCTTGTCTCCCGAGATCGTGGGACGAGATCTCATTGCCAAGATCTCAATCTGAGCATATCCTGCCCCCAGCGGCCATTTTCCCAGAGGTCACCGCATTGCAGCAATGGATATGCGGGGCCTCTGTGCTTTCACAACATGCCGTAGAGCCACCCGTACCACAGAGTGCCACTGCTGCACCTGCCACACCAGCCACACCAGCCTGGGATGGGATTTCCCAGAGGCCAACGCATCGCAGCAATGGCTATACAGGGCCTGCGGGCATTCACAAGATGCCGGTAGAGCCCCGAGCACCACCGCCGCTGATCCTGCCGCACCTTCCTGGGAAAAGATCTCCCAGAGGTCACTGCACCTGCTGCACCAGCCTGGAATGGGAGTCATATCGCCGGACCACCTAACATATCCTGTGACCCCGCTCCACCAGCTCTGCTGATCCCCCGGGTAAGCTGAATTTGGACTATAAGATGGACCCCTATTTGACATGTTAATTTTTTTCCCTATTTTCCTTTTGAAAATTTCTGGTGCGTCTTATGGTTTGGTGCATCTTATCTGAAAAATATGGTAATCTTTCAGTCCTTTAGAAAACCCACTATCAGACAATCTAGTCACAATTTCTGTTAAAAAAAATGTTGTTTCTAGCTCATAAGTACTCAGTTCAAATTCCTTCAATACATGAACAATGCACAGAATGGGAAGAAATCAACTCATACAATGGTCTACATGTCTATATTAGGGATTCTGGTTTTAATTGGACCCAAATTTTGAGGTATCTTACCCTAAATATTATAATCATAATTTGCCTAAAAGGCAACTAAACCCTAACTAAAGGTTAACATAAAACATAAGTTTTAATTAAACTATTAAAGAATTATTAGATTAAAATCTGCTAAGTGGGTAATAGGATGACAATTTGGTTATCTCCAAAATCCTAAATATCATTCATTCCATAGAGTTGGTGCGGCCGCTACCACTACTCTCATTAGGAGTTTATATGCACTCCCCTAACTAGCTAATAAAAAACAACACCTATACCTCCCCAACATGTTTTGCCAGACTTGCTGGCTTCATCAGGGTTAGAGGTTTACCTTAAATATGACACCTACCTAAGTCACAGAGGTTGGCACCCTAAAATTACAGAAGAGGCGCCCCCACTCCTCATCAGCTATCCCTGGTAAACTCTGTTTGGAGCTGCTCTTGCTCTAAAGACTATTGGATCAATGGATGTAGATCCAAGATGGGTAATCAAGGAAAGCAATCATTCCATTACTGTCATTAGTGTTTCAGGGGTCTAAAACCATTGATCTTCCTGCTACTAGTCCCATTGTGTGGATCAGGATAGTAGATCCAGTGGAGCGGTCACTACAGGGGGTCTCAAATGCAGTCCCAGGTGACTGATTCAGCTTAAGGAAAATACCTCCACCAATGCACAGTTAGCTTTGGGGAGGAGGGTGTAAATGCTTCTGCCCATTCAGGGGGCTGATCCCAGGGAGGGAGATCAATAAGCCAGTTGTTTAGTGAGAGTGTTGATGCAGTGACGCCCAGGGGTGAGGATCTGTTGGTGAGGCCCTGGTGCCCCTGCATGGATGGCCTATGGAGATTGCAGATCGGTTGCCAACTGCACCTTGATACACATGCCACAGTCATGAGATCTATCATCTGGATGTAAGGAATTGTCTTAAGGACTGTTGTTGGAGAGAGAGACATGTGCTACATTCGTGATTTGGAGCATGGACTGTGACTACAGACTATACTGGTGGGAGATTGAAAAGCTGTGGGACAATTAAAAGTTGGGAGACAGTGAGTTTCGTTTGGTACGGAGCAGTGGAACTTTTGGCCCCAGGATGGTATTTGGTGCACTGTAAGTCTATGGATGTAAGGAATAAAAAATAGTTGCATTGTTAACCTGCCTAAGTGATTATCACAACCCACAACCCCAGATCTTCATTAACTCTAACCTATCTAAAAGTAGGTCACATTAATCCACAGATACATCAAATTCATACAAAAAAAAAATCAAAATAAATCCTGATATCCGTGGCTTAGGTTGGTTAGTTGATTCCTTCCCCATTCTGTGCATTAATCACGAGTTGAAGGAATTTGTACTGAACATTTTATGTAGACTATTCTGCATTGTGTGTGGTTATTTGAAGGTATTTTTTAATACATATCTAATAAAAAATAGTTTTTATGAGAATTTATGTAATTAGTGTTGATGTCCTCATAATAGATCACAAGTGTAAGATATATGGGTTTGCAATATGTAACAATAAAAAATGAATCTTTAGGCCTACATATGCTGCTTACTTTAAATCTGTTGTGTTTCAGAGTAGTAGTGTTGTCTATGAGATTTTAAAAAATCTGCACACTGTGGGAAACATCCACAATTTAAAATGTCTAGTGCTTTATAATTGAGATATGCAACTTGTCAATTTATACTGAAGATCTTAATATGAATTTTACCCTCTGCAATGGAAAAGAGTGAAATGTGCCACTTATACGCCATTTACATAGCAATATTTGTACTGCTATTTACCACTGTGAATTTTGCAGTGGCTTTCATGCTATTGAAGGTTCACAGCTAAAATGCCTCATGTGAACATTCCCTTTGTGTCCTTTAAAATCTATACAAGGATTGGGCTTTAAAAGCTGCATAAAAAACCTTTACAAAACATGTTTTGTGTATGTATGCTAGCACCCAAAGTGTTTTTTATAGCAAGTCTACTGCAAATACACTAAGAAATTAACAAACCAAGTGACTGCATCATAAATCCATCTAAGGCTTGGTTCACATATGGATGGACCAGCCACATGGATTTCATCCATCCTTTAACAAAAAAAAAGCTGGATGGAAATTAATGGATGAACTGAAACCATTGTCGCAATGTTTAATCATTTCCATTGTTCCAGTCCATCAGTTTTTACTGGTGTCGAATATATGTTGGTGCCAGTCTGGTGGCCGAATTACAATACTTCACGCAATGTTTCAATATGTCTCTGGACCAGCGCCTGGCAAAAATGCCAAAAGAATCTTATGGAATCTTTTGCAAACAGTTATACCATCATTTCTGATTTTTTGAGTTGAAGAAGAATAAAAAACTGAGTCTGATGTAATATATATACAGAATGTCAACCCAGTCGAAGATAAACCTAAACAATTTCTTGTCACAGAATTCACCAAAATCTTACAAGATGAAAATACAAAATGCATAGAAATTAATGACACTCCTAGTTATTTCAGGCTGGGTCCATATCAGTTGTGTGAGATTCTGTTTATTAAGACTTAAGCTAAAACTGATTGAAAAATGTATCAGTTGTTATCGGAAAAGTATCAACCACTGAGGACTCTCAATTCTAAAAATTCTTCAGTTATTATCAGGATTTTTTGCAGCTTTTCCCATTTTTCTCATGCACCGGTCCAGGGCTGGATAATAACAGCATCAACCATTGTGATCCTGACCCTTAGACTGGAAGCTGGATCTGATCAGCTAAAAAATGATGTGCCATACAGGTGGAAACAATCCACTTATAAACAATGTTATGAGTTATTTCAATGTTACTTCAATGTCAGTTATACGTGCAAACAGCCTAAAAGTTTTTAGGCTATGTGATGCAGTAACCTCGGTTAAAGCTAGGGGATGTTGTATATGCTACTCAGAATGTGCATGTGGGCGTATGTCTGAATGCCCATGATAAAGCCTGTATGTGTCTGCCTGTATGTAATAGGACTTGTAGTGAGGTCATAACCATGTGACCTATTCTCGAGGCACCTAGTGTGTGACAAATGTTCATCTCCACTAGTTTGAACAGAGGAGAGGGTATGTGGTGCAGTAACCTCTGTTAAAGCAAGGGGGTGCTGTATATGCTACTCAGAATATGCATGTTGGCATATGTCTGAGTGCCCATGATAAAGCCTGTATGTGTCTGGCTGTATGTAATAGGACCTGTAGTGAGGTCATGACCATGTGATCCATACCTCACTTGTGGGTGTGGACATGTACCATATAGTGTGACTGAGGTCTGGTCACATTGGTTGTGTGTTTTGATCCTGAATGGTCAGAGTGCAAGGTCCTGGAAGGCCTGTGTGTGTTGGAAGTGTCTGGGACTGAACTTCCTGGAGAGCACATGGAGAGGCCCGGACCTGGTAGAGTCTGTGACGGCTCTGTGTAGGGAAGCTACTGCCCGGCTGTGGCTCTGCAACTGTAGATGGCCTAGTGAGCAAGGCACTGTCTGGAACAGTGATCCCAGTGTGGCCGCTTCTCTGATAACCCGTGAGAGATAAACTGTGAGTAACACTGATCGGGGTCAGTAAGAGACTTTGTATGCTTTTCATGGTAACGCTGCATGCGTGCTGGACATGAAACAGCCTGTGTGCCCACTGGCCTGAGAGAGCAAAGCTCTACTATGGACATTAAGAATTTGTCTGTCTGATGTAAGACTGTTTGCCTTGTGTTCCTGTGACATTGGTTTAAGAAGGAAATAAACCACACAGACTGTTACTTTAAGCAAAAGTGATCCTGTGTGCCTCAATATCGCCGCCAAGCGAGTTAATCCCCGTCCACTCATTTGGTGGATCTCTACAGCTTTTAACCCTTTGTAACATAATTTAGGTGTCAAAAATGGAAGCTGGAACATTTAGGTGGACTGTGCTGTGGGAATGCCAGTCCTTGGGATTCCAAAACATTTTTTATTAATACCAATGCATTTCTGTGCTCGACCAGCACCTTGCTCAGGTTATAAAAAACAAGTCATTTGTTTTTTATATCTTGAGAAAGGTGCTGATCCAACACAGAAATGCATTGGTATTAATAAAAAATATTTTGGAATCCCTAGAACCCGCATTACCCCAGCACAGCCCGAGTAAAGGTGCCAGCTTCCATTTTTTGCTTATGCTTCTGGAAGAACCTTTTCCTCCAGCCATGGGGCAGGACCAGTGGCTTTCCACGCTTTTATAGGTGTTGAGTTGAGTGCTACCATGGAATGCTATCAGTATTGCCCTATTTTGTGCACGTGGATCGCCCGCCAGGGCCGTGGGGTACTCGGTACCGGGCCCATTGATTTCAATGGGAGATGTCACAGTGGCGGTGACCCGGTCCGTGGCCCTGGACGTCCATGTAAAAGGAATAGAGTGGCTGATGATTAAAGTTTATAAGTGGATGATTCGTGATGCCACCTGTGGTGTTCGGCAATGAAGATGTTAAGCCGACGCTGAAGACAGATCCTCTGGGACAGATGGTGTGGTGCAGCAATGATGTTGTGGCTCTCCACAGGTAGGGCTGTAGTCCCAGGGCAGTGTAGATGGAGAGGTAGTGAGGAGAGGAGAACGGTGTAGTGTTAAGCACAGAGATGTAGCAGTGCTGAGTGGGTTGGCGCAGGAATAAGCGGAGGACACCAGGGCATGTAGTTCCAAAGCTTTACTCACAGTCTGTTGAGCATACTGGTACCCGCATCTGTGCCTTGTCCTCCAGGTCAGGGGCTCAGCCAACCTCCAGGCAAGATGAAGTACTGCGTTCCAACACTCTGCCAACATATATGCCTTCTCTGAACGTCTCCTTTCTAGCGCTTGTAATGAAGTACTTGTGGTTGTGTGTTAAACTCAAGCTCCTCCTGTAAGATGTTCCTTTGAACGCTACTTGTAAGGCAGACAGCTGTAGCCTGCTTCAGGGACTCCTTGCTACCAAGTCCCGGCTCACTCACGTTGCTGTTGTGCCCCCAAGTCTTGTGTGGGAATAAAGTGGTGACAACTTCTATTCCTCCGGTGTCTGCTGCAGGACCATTAGTATCCATACAACCTCGGAGACCGAACCCCGGCCATGCGCATAGAACTTGAGGAAGGGTTCCATGCCGACCCTAGTCCTTAGTTCTCTTCTTCTCCTTATGTTCCGTACAAATCTTTCTTCCTTATGGAGAATCAGGCTTTCTATATCTCTTTCCAGAGCCAGCAGCTCCAGGTCACAGGAGACTGCTGCAGCACCTCCCTCCATCCATCCCACTCAGGGGATCTTCTCTCACAGACTGACCTAGTCCTAATAATCTCCCGCTCTCTTGTGCTACTACGCTCCACCCACCTCCCAGCACTCTTCGTGTTCCAATAAGGGAGCCACCAAAGGTGCTTTGCTACGCTACTATGTTGTGTGGGATGCAGGTGTTGGAGTGTGGTCAGGTGTCTCCACCTTACCTGGATGGTGGGGCACCACACCTCAGGAGGAGGTGCAGCACCTCTGTGGTGACTGAACCACACATGCTTCTGTCCCTCCCTAGAGATTATCAATAATATTTATGTAGCATATATTATTTAGCCACTCAGCGCAATGCTAATTGGTAAATTCTATTTCTTCCATTTAGCTCTCTATGCTGCTATATGTGTGCACATTTTTCATGGTGGCAAAAGGCAAAATAGAAATGAACTAGAAAAACAACAAACAAGCAAACCTTACCAAGCTCATCAAAATGTGTGTCAATTCCATTAGGACCAGGTACAGAACAAGTGAGTCTGGCTTTAAGAAATGTGGTCCACTTATTTATCATCATTCTTTGTCCTCCAACATCATTCTAGGATAAAAAATTAATTACAGTACAATATATTATTTTTTCTACACCCACAGAAATTAGCTTGACAGTAAAATCTCCCCTCCAAAATTCATAAAAATAAAGAGAATCCACCTTCCAAACTATTTATATGTATGTAGCTCTTTTAAAGACAAATCTAAAAATACCTTTAAATGGAAAATCCAGTCCTCCATTAGTGTTTGAATCGATAAGCAAATAAGGCTAAAGTGATTTGGAGTTTGGAAGCTCTTCCTAAACCTCTGCGCTCCCCAGATCGGCAAGCATCCCATCACCGCCACATTCTGCTTGTCTGACAGCTCCTTTGCTTGAAATGGCACAGCAAAAGAGCTGTAAGTCAAGCAGCAGAAGGCAGCATTGAGAGAAGAGTTGAGTTGGGGGAGAGCTCAGGAAATGCTTTGGCTCACTGAAAGCACTTCAGCCTCATTTGCATATTGATTAAAACACTGATTTCTCAGTAGCAGAGGAAAGGACTGGCACAGGGTTGCCAACCATCCAGAAATTCCAGGACAGTCTGTAAAAATAGGTCACTTTTTTGCATGTCCATAAGAAAAAATTATTGTGCCCATGATTTTTTTGAAGCTGAAGAAACATATACAGATTATTTTTACTGTTTTCAAAATCATTTTACAGTTTACACTGAATGCAGCTGATGTCTTCCATCCAGAATTATGGGCTGTAGTCATGTATAACTTCGAATCATTATGATTTAAAATGGTTTTTCTATGCGTCCGTAAAAATATTGTCTGTCCGTGATTTTTTGAAAAGCTGTCCATAAAAATTAAAAAGACCTCTAGGCAACCCTGGAATGGCTGGGTAAAGATATTGCTGGACTTGCTACGTGTATTTATGTATAGTTTTTTTTTTGGGGGGGTGAAATCAGTGTGACCGATTCCTTTCAAGAAATCTTTTGTAACTTGAAAATTCAAGTAAAAATGGAGATACTGTATATATTTTTATAAATACATATGAGAAGATCATATCATCCTGGTTCATAATTGATTTGTGAAATGGCATTCTTTTAAGTACATTTTTGACTAAATGTGATGTCAGGTTTGTAGTAAGAGATATCTCTGCACAGTGCCGGAGGGCTTGAGCACTGTTTAATACCCTTTCTAAAAATTTGTGGTGATTGTAGATCCCAATCTTCACCAATGTAATGATCTTACATATATCTCTAACACAGTATATAACTTTTTGAAGGGGATTTTCACTTTAGAAAGTATAGCACATTCCAAAAATAGGATTCAGTAAAATATGTATTATTATAAAAAAAAATGTATATTATAATATACGGTACTTACGGTAAGTAATTCACTTACCGCACAGACTCGTCCTACTCGAGAATAAAGTGCTTGAACTCCATCTCCTTCTATTTCCTTTTCAGTGTAGAAGAAATAGATTTTATTGTCATCCTTGTCTTCATTGTCCGGAATCATGTAGGAACCTACAAATTTTGGCTCTTAATAAAACCACAAAAATAAACAGTGATTTATAGTTTTCTTCTCTTTATGGTTGATTTGTATTGATTTTTATATTAATCATAAACTGAGTATAACCACCTATAGTTAAAGAGAGTTGTTATATATTGAATCCAAGTATAGAGTGCTATACTTGTCTTCAGTGGCGTAACTAGTGTTTAAAGGGCCACAATGCAACATTTGGACTTTGGCTTCCAACTGCTTGTTGGTCAGATATATGGGCTCTTGTTGTATTGTAGATCCTATAAAGACATACATGTTTGCCCCCAAGTAATAATGTCCCCATGCTTTCCTTTTCCTGTAATAATGTCCCCCATCCTGGTCCCTTTATCTAATAGTGTCCTCCATCCTGGGCCCCTTTCTGTAATAATGTCCTCTATCTTGGCCCCTTTATTTAATAATGTCTGCTATCCTGGACCCCTTCCTAGCATAATATCCCCCATTCTTGGCCTCTTCTTATAATAATGTCCAACATCCTGGCCCCTTTAATAATGTCCCCCATCCTGGACCCCTTCCTATAATAATGCTCCCCATCCTTGGACCTTAACTATAATAATGTCCATCATATAACAATGTACTCTATCCTGGGCGCTTTAATGCCATAATGTCCCCTATCCTTGGCCCCTTTCTGTAATAATGTCCTCCACTATTCTTCAACAAATTCTTATTTTCCTCTACTCCCTTCATGTGCAGCATCCTCTAACATAGCTAGCACCCTGAGAGGCCGGAAGCTGACTCCGGCGTACCAGCCATACATTGAATATAACGTCACTCTCATGGTCAAGCCATCTTTAGCTACCGACCTCTGGCCGGCAGCATATATTACGGTGGAGGAAGCCAGCGGGTCTCTGTGCCACAATAAATTCCAGCCAAATGTGCATCTGAGGATGCACATCAAGGGGAAATAGACGCTGGAGTCAACAGACCCCATTCCCGCATGGGATTGATCTTGGTGGCACCCTGTTTGACTGCAATTATTATGCCCCTGCTCATCTTTTCAGGTCAATGAGAGCCTTGGATTACCTAAGATTTTTGTGGCAAATAAATTAGCTGTGAATCAAATTTCTTGTCAAAATTTGGCAAATCCATTAAATTTTCATTTAAAAAGATTTTCTCATCTCCAATACCAAACAGGTCTTAGTTTATATAATTCACCTTTTAAGATGCGATCATCATCATGTTCTGTTCTTATATATGATAGGTGTCCCATGCTCCTGAATAAAGTTGCATCTCTTCCCCAGAAGTCATTGTGAAGCCCAACAAATAACTCACCACCTACAGTAAAACAAAGTGTTAACAGACAATTTCATATTTATACTGTATATTCTACACATCACTATAGATATTATAATGTTTATTTGAACATCCAGTAGATCTACCTGTTCCATATGGTACATGATATGGAGAGAGTAAATGTGATAATACTTAGCAGCACCACTTTTATTGTGTCAGTGATACTTATGTTGCTCAAAAGGAATGGATATTGTACACTTAAGGGTGATAAGGCATCTCACCTCTTGACAAGCTAAGAAGGGATAACTGAGGGTCACTGGTTTATAATGTTGTTTGCTCAATGAATAGTAAATTTCCTAATATGGATATATATATACATATATATTTACAGTGGATACGTAAAGTATTCAGACCCCTTTACATTTTTCACTCTTTGTTTCATTGCAGCCATTTGGTAAATTCAAAAAAGTTCCTTTTTTTCTCATTAATGTACACTCTGCACCCCATCTTGACTGAAAAAAAATCAGAAATGTAAAAATTTTTGCAAATTTATTAGAAAAGAAAAACTTGATATATCACATGTTCGTAAGTATTCAAACCCTTTACTCAGTATTGAGTAGAAGCACTCTTTTGAGCTAGTACAGCCATGAGTCTTCTTGGGAATGAAGCAACAAGTTCTTCACACCTGGATTTGGGCATCCTCTTCCATTCTTCCTTGCAGATTAGGTTGGATGGTGAACGTTGGTGGACAGCCATTTTCAGGTCTCTCCAGAGATGCTAAATTGGATTTAGGTCAGGGCTCTGGATGGGCCAGTCAAGAATGGTCACATAGTTGTTCCGAAGCTACTCCTTTCTTATTTTAGCTGTGTGTTTAGAGTCATTGTCTTGTGGGAAGGTGAATCTTCAGCCAAGTTTGAGGTCCAGAGCACTCTGGAAGAGGTTTTCATCCAGAATATCTCTGTACTTGCCGCATTCATGTTTCTTTCAATGGCAAGCAGTCATCCTGTCACTGCAGCTGAAAAACACCCCCATAGTATGATGTTTCACTGTTGAGATTGTATTAGGCAGGTGATGAACAGTGCCTGGTTTTCTCCACAAATACCGCTTAGAATTATCACCAAAAAGTTCTATCTTCATCTCATCAGACCAGAGAATCTTATTTCTCATAGATTATGGCCCGATGCTATCGCATCGGGAGGATGCGATAGCATCACACCTCTTGCCATGTTAACCCTCAACACACACACTCCTCAACACAAACTCCTCTCACCTTTCACCATCTCCACTCACTCTTTCACTCCACATACGACCCCTTCTCTCACTCCGTCTCTCATACTCACGCCGTCATCGCCGCTGCTCCACGATCCCCGACATCTTCTTCCGCCGGCGCCATCCTGGATCCAGACGTTGTCCACGCCGGCGACATGTTCTTGCGGCGACGCCATCTTGAGTATCGTGAAATCCCGCGATAGTCAAGATAGCGTCGCCGGAAGAACATGTCGCCGGCGTGGACGACGTCAGGATCCAAAATGGCGTCGGCGAAATCTCGCGAGTGAGAGGAGTGTGTGTTGAGGCGGTGTGGTGTGCTGAGGGTTAACATGTGCGTGTGTGTGGTGACATCACCGGTTACAACTGGACGGAAGTTGTTACAACCGGAAGCTGCTTAGGGCATTTATTATTATAGATGATGAGGAAGAAGCCGTCTGTTGTTGGCAGTGATGGTGTGTAGAGGCTTCTTCAGCCAATGTAATAGATTTAGAGTTAGGGGACTCGTGTGTGAGACGACGGCGTCTATAAGCCTTAATCTTGTCAAGTCGATGCTGTTTTTCCTCAGGAGTCTCATTAGCACGGCGTTGTTTTTGTCGTAGTGCTAAAGCTGCTTTCCTTTCACTGGCATTGGCATACTGTGCATCGGTATTGAATGGTGGTATTGATAGGGCAGAAACAGATTGCTGATTAGTTATGTCAGTGAACGGCATATGGGATGAAGTGTAGCAGTAAATTGTTCCACATGCTGATGTGGAAGCATCCTGTTGTGAGTCTAATAATAATGATGAGGAAGAGGCCGTCTGTTGTCGGCGGTGACGGCGTGCAGAGGCTTCTTCAGCCAATCTTATGGATTTAGAGTTAGGGGATTCGTGTGTGAGGCGACGGCGTTTATAAGCCTTAATCTTCTCAAGGCGATGGTGTTTTTCCTCAGGAGTCTCATTAGCACGGCGTTGTTTTTGTCATAGTGCTAAAGCTGCTTTCCTTTCACTGGCATTGGCATACTTTTTGTTATGACTCATGTTGGCACAGGTAAAGGAGTCTATTTGGCAGTTATCTGGCAGTGAAGAAGGCGTCCTGGAGTATTGTAGAGTAAACAGATACTAATTGACCCTGTAATTGCCCAGCAGTAGTTATGAAGTGGTAGTGGCAAATTGGCCCTGTAGTTAGACACCGGCAGAAGAGCAAGGCAGCAGTAGTTATGGCGGTAGAGGCAAATTGGCCCTGTAATTAGACACCGGCAGAGGAGCAAGGCAGCAGTAGTTATGGCGGTAGAGGCAAATTGGCCCTGTAATTAGACACCGGCAGAGGAGCAAGGCAGCAGTAGTTATGGCGGTAGAGGCAAATTGGCCCTGTAATTAGACACAGGCAGTGAACAGTCAGAGGAGCAAGGCAGCAGTACTTATGGCGGTAGAGGCAAATTGGCCCTGTAATTAGACACCGGCAGAGGAGCAAGGCAGCAGTAGTTATGGCGGTATAGGCAAATTGGCCCTGTAATTAGACACCAGCAGAGGAGCAATGCAGCAGTAGTTATGGTGGTAGAGGCAAATTGATGCTGTAATTAGACACCGGCAGAGGAGCAAGGCAGCAGTAGTTATGGCGGTAGAGGCAAATTGATCCTGTAATTAGACACCAGCAGAGGAGCAAGGCAGCAGTAGTTATGGCGGTATTGGCAAATTGGCCCTGTAATTAGACACTAGCAGAGGAGCAATGCAGCAGTAGTTATGGCCGTAGAGGCAAATTGATCCTGTAATTAGACACCGGCAGAGGAGCAAGGCAGCAGTAGTTATGGCGGTAGAGGCAAATTAGCCCTGTAATTAGACACCGGCAGAGGAGCAAGGCAGCAGTAGTTATGGTGGTAGAGGCAAATTAGCCCTGTAATTAGACACCGGCAGAGGAGCAAGGCAGCAGTAGTTATGGCGGTATTGGCAAATTGGCCCTGTAATTAGACACCAGCAGAGGAGCAATGCAGCAGTAGTTATGGCGGTAGAGGCAAATTGATCCTGTAATTAGACACTGGCAGAGGAGCAAGGCAGCAGTAGTTATGACGGTAGAGGCAAATTGGCCCTGTAATTAGACACCGGCAGAGGAGCAAGGCAGCAGTAGTTATGGCGGTAGAGGCAAATTGATCCTGTAATTAGACACCGGCAGAGGAGCAATGCAGCAGTAGTTATGGCGGTAGAGGCAAATTAGCCCTGTAGTTAGACACCGGCAGAGGAGCAAGGCAGCAGTAGTTATGGCGGTATAGGCAAATTGGCCCTGTAATTAGACACCGGCAGAGGAGCAATGCAGCAGTAGTTATGGCGGTAGAGGCAAATTAGCCCTGTAATTAGACACCGGCAGAGGAGCAAGGCAGCAGTAGTTATGGCGGTATAGGCAAATTAGCCCTGTAATTAGACACCGGAAGAGGAGCAATGCAGCAGTAGTTATGGCGGTATAGGCAAATTGGCCCTGTAATTAGACACCGGCAGAGGAGCAAGGCAGCAGTAGTTATGGCAGTATAGGCAAATTAGCCCTGTAATTAGACACCGGCAGAGGAGCAAGGCAGCAGTAGTTATGGCGGTAGAGGCAAATTAGCCCTGTAATTAGACATCGGCAGAGGAGCAAGGCAGCAGTAGTTATGGCGGTAGAGGCAAATTAGCCCTGTAATTAGACACCGGCAGAGTAGCAAGGTAGCAATAGTTATGGCAGTATAGGCAAATTGGCCCTGTAATTAGACACCGTCAGTAAACAGGCATAGGACCAAGGCAGCAGTAGTTATGGTGGTACAGGCAATGCTAAGCGTCCGCACAGCAAGTCGGCGTGAGGTAAATGACGCAATTTCACGAATGCAAGATGGCGTCGGCGAAATCTCGCGAGATTTCGCCGATGTCGTTAAGGCTGTGTGCACATGCTGTGGATTAGGTGCGGATTCATCCGCGCGGATTTTGTAAAATCCGCAGGTGAAACCGCAGGTCAAAAGACCTGCGGTTTTACCTGCGGATTGCTCTGCGGTTTTGCCCTGCGGTTTTTCATCTCCTCAATAGAGGAGATGGCAAACCGCAGGAGAATCCGCAGAAAGAATTGACATGTCAATTCTTTCTGCGGATTGAAAACCGCAGATAATCCGCGCGGAAAATTCCGCACCGTCTGCACTGCGGTTTTTGATTCCCATAGGGAATCATGGTACTGTACACCGCAGCAAAAACTGCTGCGGGTCCGCAGCGGCCAAACCCGCTGCAGAACCGCAGCAAAATCTGCAGCGTGTGCACACAGCCTCACACCTCTTGCCATGTTAACCCTCAACACACCACACCGCCTCAACACACACTCCTCTCACCTTTCACCTCCACTCATGTCCACTCACTCTTTCACTCCACATACGTTCCTTTCTCTCACTCCGTTTCTCATACTCACACCGTCATCGTCGCTGCCCCAACATCTTCCTCCGCCGCCGCGATACAGGATCCAGACATTCTCCAGGCCGCCGACATGTTCTTGCGGGATGCCATCTTGGATTTCGTGAAGTCCCGCGATATTCAAGATGGCGTCGCCGCAACAACATGTCGCTGGCATGGGTGACATCGGGATCCAAAATGGCGTCGGCGTAATCTCGCGAGATTTCACCGACGCCATCTTTTTGGATCCCGATGTCGGCGGCCTGGAGAACGTCTGGATCCTGGATCGCGGCGGCGGAGGAAGATGTCGGGGCAGCGACGATGACGGTGTGAGTATGAGAAACGGAGTGAGAGAAAGGAACGTATGTGGAGTGAAAGAGTGAGTGGACATGAGTGGAGGTGAAAGGTGAGAGGAGTGTGTGTTGAGGCGGTGTGGTGTGTTGAGGGTTAACGTGCGTGTGTGTGTGGTGACGTCACCGGTTACTACTGGACGGAAGTTGTTACAACCGGAAGCTGGTTAGGGCATTTATTATTATAGATAGTCTGGGTGTCCTACATGTGTTTTTTAGCAAAATATATGCAGGCTTTCATGTATCTTGCACTGAGGAGAGGCTTCTGTCGGGCCACTAGTGGAGGGCTGCAATGATAGTTGACTTTGAGGAACTTTCTCCCATCTCCCTACTGCATCTCTGGAGCTCAGCCACAGTGATCTTGGGGTTCTTCTTTACCTCTTTCACCAAGGTTCTTCTCCCACAATTGCTCAGTTTGACTGGACAGCCAGATCTAGGAAGACAGTAGATATAGAAAATGGCCAGCACTCCACTCAACTAGTAAGATGAATATACGGTGCTAGTGAAAGGGAACCTATAGTCCCGTAAATATGAAGTCAATATAGAATCACTGCACACGTAAATTATGCTTTAGTGAGCTCTTTTATTTAATTAACGGTGATGAAGCGACAGCTGACGTTTCGGCCTAACAACGGCCTTTATCACATAGTTGCCCTTTTGAAGTAGAGTTTTGGTAGTGACCGGTTAATAGTATATCACTGCTAGGCAATATTTCAGAAAAATGCGGATTGTCCAATGTAGCTAATAGTCCAGGTGCCAGAGGAGCAGGAATCCTGTTGGTATGGCAAAAAAACATTGGTGGCGCAGTGGGGGATGCAGGCACCACGGTTAATTAAAAATAGCTGACTCCAATGAAGGAGTACATCCATCTCAAGGAGGATCACAAGGAAATGGATAGCATGTGACTTAAATATGAGTGACTGATTACTTATGACTAGAGTTGAGCGAAACGAGTCAAAAAAATTCAAAAGTCGCCGACTTTTGGCAAAGTCGGGTTTCATGAAACGAAACCCGACCCTAGGATGAGGTCGGCCACGAGGTCGGCGACTTACGCGCCAAAGTCGCGTTTCAAAAGTTTGTTTTGCGCTCTTTTTCAGCCAATCAGGATCCACGGACACTGTGGGCAACGTGATGACATAGGCACGGGTCACCACCATCTTTCAGAAGGGCATGCAAGTGATTGGCTTGCTTTGGTGGGCATCACAGGGGGTATAAAAGGGCGTGCACGCCGACCGCCATCTTACTTCTGCCGATCTTAGTATAGGGAGAGGTTGCTGCTGATTCTGTAGGGAGAGCGTTAGGCAGGGAAGAAGACAAAAAAACTGCTTCTGCTGCTAGCGATTTGGCCTGCACAACACACCAGTCACTGTGTGTGCAGTGCAAGGGGAGGCTATATAGTGGTGTATCAGTGGTGTTGGTTGTTGGGCTGCCTTCTAAGGCTTCCTGACATTCCTGCATTGCTGTTTACCCACTGCTCCGCAAACTGCTTTTTTAAAAGCAATCCCATTTTTTTTTTTTTGTCCTGCTGAGAAGACAAAAAAACTGCTTCTGCTGCTAGCAATTTGGCCTGCACAACACACCAGTCACTGTGTGTGCAGTGCAAGGGGAGGCTATATAGTGGTGTATCAGTGGTGTTGGTTGTTGGGCTGCCTTCTAAGGCTTCCTGACATTCCTGCATTGCTGTTTACCCACTGCTCCGCAAACTGCTTTTTTAAAAGCAATCCAATCTCCTTTATCCTCTAGTCACTTTTGTCACAGCTGTGCCATCGAGCCTGTCACATAGCGCTCAGATATTCATTGGGCCTCACACAATCCAAAAGTGTCCAGTGTCCAAAAGTGTGTGCAGAGATTCAAAATCTCCCTTATCCTCTAGTCACTTTGGTCACAGCTGTGCCATCGAGTCTGTCACATAGCGCTCAGATATCAGTGGGCCTCACACAATCCAAAAGTGTCCAGTGTCCAAAAGTGTGTGCAGAGATTCAAAATCTCCCTTATCCTCTAGTCACTTTGGTCACAGCTGTGCCATCGAGCCTGTCACATAGCGCTCAGATATCAGTGGGCCTCACACAATCCAAAAGTGTCCATCCAGTGTCCAAAAGTGTGTGCAGAGATTCAAAATCTCCCTTATCCTCTAGTCACTTTGGTCACAGCTGTGCCATCGAGCCTGTCACATAGCGCTCAGATATTCATTGGGCCTCACACAATCCAAAAGTGTCCAGTGTCCAAAAGTGTGTGCAGAGATTCAAAATCTCCCTTATCCTCTAGTCACATAGTCACAGCTGTGCCATCGAGCCTGTCACATAGCGCTCAGATATCAGTGGGCCTCACACAATCCAAAAGTGTCCATCCAGTGTCCAAAAGTGTGTGCAGAGATTCAAAATCTCCCTTATCCTCTAGTCACTTTGGTCACAGCTGTGCCATCGAGCCTGTCACATAGCGCTCAGATATCAGTGGGCCTCACACAATCCAAAAGTGTCCATCCAGTGTCCAAAAGTGTGTGCAGAGATTCAAAATTTCCCTTATCCTCTAGTCACTTTTGTCACAGCTGTGCCATCGAGCCTGTCACATAGCGCTCAGATATTCATTGGGCCTCACACAATCCAAAAGTGTCCAGTGTCCAAAAGTGTGTGCAGAGATTCAAAATCTCCCTTATCCTCTAGTCACTTTGGTCACAGCTGTGCCATCGAGCCTGTCACATAGCGCTCAGATATCAGTGGGCCTCACACAATCCAAAAGTGTCCATCCAGTGTCCAAAAGTGTGTGCAGACATTCAAAATCTCCCTTATCCTCTAGTCACTTTGGTCACAGCTGTGCCATCGAGCCTGTCACATAGCGCTCAGATATCAGTGGGCCTCACACAATCCAAAAGTGTCCATCCAGTTTCCAAAAGTGTGTGCAGAGATTCAAAATCTCCCTTATCCTCTAGTCACTTTTGTCACAGCTGTGCCATCGAGCCTGTCACATAGCGCTCAGATATTCATTGGGCCTCACACAATCCAAAAGTGTCCAGTGTCCAAAAGTGTGTGCAGAGATTCAAAATCTCCCTTATCCTCTAGTCACTTTGGTCACAGCTTTGCCATCGAGCCTGTCACGTAGCGCTCAGATATCAGTGGGCCTCACACAATCCAAAAGTGTCCATCCAGTGTCCAAAAGTGTGTGCAGAGATTCAAAATCTCCCTTATCCTCTAGTCACTTTGGTCACAGCTGTGCCATCGAGCCTGTCACATAGCGCTCAGATATCAGTGGGCCTCACACAATCCAAAAGTGTCCAGTGTCCAAAAGTGTGTGCAGAGATTCAAAATCTCCCTTATCCTCTAGTCACTTTGGTCACAGCTGTGCCATCGAGCCTGTCACATAGCGCTCAGATATCAGTGGGCCTCACACAATCCAAAAGTGTCCATCCAGTGTCCAAAAGTGTGTGCAGAGATTCAAAATCTCCCTTATCCTCTAGTCACTTTGGTCACAGCTGTGCCATCGAGCCTGTCACATAGCGCTCAGATATCAGTGGGCCTCACACAATCCAAAAGTGTCCAGTGTCCACAAGTGTCTGCAGAAATTCAAAATCTCCCCTGTCCTATAGACACCTTGTACCTTGTTTTACATTACTATATAGTTTGTTGGATTTTGTCTACATTTCTACCAAAAATGAGGAAGGCTGGTGGAAGAGGCCGTGGAATTGGGCGGGGGTTGGCAGCTGGTAATGATGGTGTTGGTGGTGGATCTGATGGTAGTGGCAAGAGCAAAATAGGACCGAATGCAGGAGGTGCTGACCCTGCGTCATCGTCTGGCTACATAAGGCCTCGAACGCTTAGTTTTCTAGGAGTTGGCAAACCGCTTTTAAAGCCAGAGCATCAGGAAAAAGTTTTGTCTTACATTGCTGACTCAGCCTCCAGCTCTATCGCCTCCTCTTCTTCAGTTGTAAAAAGTAAAAGCACTGAGTCGTCATTGGAGGCTCATGTTCATGAACCACACCTTTCCTTGTGTCCTTCACCCCAACCAAGATTAAAGGATGACGCAGGCCATACTACTGATTACTCCATGGAGCTGTTTTCACATACCATGCCTGGATTATCAAGTCAAATGGTGAATTACCCAGGCCAAGATGAATCTGACATGGAGTGCACTGATGCACAGCCGCTGATGGATGATTCTGCTGGTACATTCACTCAGAGCACTACATTGTCCTCGCAGTGTACAGAGCCAGATTCTGACCCTGATGAGACTCAGGTGCCCCTTCCCGCACACTATACCACCATACACGGTGACACAGAGGAAGGTGCACATGACATAGAAGAGGAGGTGATGGATGACCCAGTTGTTGACCCAGATTGGCATCCATTGGGGGAAGAGGGTGCTGCTTCCAATAGCTCAGATGAGGAGCATCCACAGCAGACATCGACATCACAACAGCTGTTATCTGGCAGGCTCGGAGCACTCCAAAGACAGGTTCCAAACATCAAAAGAGTTGCTGGACAGCTTGTCCAGAGGGTCAAAAGATCACAGCGTGCTAGGCCGCAAAATGTCTGCCAAAGTAGGAAGAGTGCAGTGTGGCACTTTTTTGAACAAAATCCTCATGATCAGGCCAAGGTTATCTGTAAGAAGTGCGCAAAGACCTTTAGCCGAGGGAAAAATCTGAAAAATTTGAATACCAGTTGCATGCTTAGACATTTAACCAGCATGCACTTGCAAGCGTGGACACAACACCAAACCTCAAGTGCCACATGTGCAACTGATCACAACGAAGGTAGTCAGCAACGCTACATTGTTTCCCCCACTGTAAGCCCACCGGTTAGCACAGCAGCAAATGTTGAGGTGTCGTTGCAAGACCACAGCATTCAGGGAATCCCACTGTTATATCAACGAAAGACTGATTCTAGGCCATCAGAAAGAACACCAACTCCATCACCATCATCAACCCTCTCTTAGTCCGCCCTGTCCACCGCTACTTCCACCATATGCAGCTCTCAAGTCCAGCTCACCCTCCCAGACACTATGAGTAGGTCAAGAAAGTACTCAGTCTCTCATCCGCGTACACTGGGTTTGAACGCCCACATTGCCAAACTAATCTCGTTTGAGATGATGCCCTTTCGGTTGGTGGAAAGCACAGCTTTCCACGAACTCATGGCCTATGCAGTACCACGCTATGACCTACCCAGTCACCCTTCTTCTCTCGCAAAGCCATCCCAGCCCTCCACCATCATGTGAAAGACCGCATTGTCCATGCACTCAAGCAGTCAGTGAGCGGAAAGGTGCACCTCACAATTGATGCATGGTCCAGTCGGCATGGCCAGTGCCGTTACGTGTCCATCACTGCGCACTGGGTTAATGTGGTGGATGCAGGGTCCACAGGGGACAGCGGTGGTGGGACAGTGCTGCCTAGCCCACGGTTTAGGAAACAGTTGGCTGTAGGCGTTCGACCCTCCTCCTCCTCCTCCACCAGAAGCGAAAGCTCGTCCACAGATCACAGTCGTACGAGCACTCCATCTGCAGCTGCCACTGTTGCACACGATGTGTCCCCCTATTGAGCAGCTAGTGGAAAGCGTCAGCAGGCTGTGTTGCAGATGATGTGTTTGGGCGACAGACACACCGCCGAGGTGCTGGCCGAGTACTTAAAGCGACAAACTGAGTCATGGCTGGGCAGTGTACATCTTGAGGCAGGCAAGGTAGTTAGTGATAACGGCCGTAATTTTGTGGCAGCCATAGCCCTTTCAAAACTCAGTCACATACCTTGCTTGGCTCACACCTTGAACCTGGTGGTGCAGTGCTTCCTCAAAAATTATCCGGAGTTAACAGCCCTGCTCCAGAAGGTGCGAAGACTGTGCGCGCACATCCGCCGGTCGCCTGTACACTCCGTTCGTATGCAGAAGCTGCAGCGATTGCTCCACCTTCCCAACCACCGCCTCATTATCGACATTGCAACAAGGTGGAACTCCACCCTGCACATGGTGGAGCGGCTGTGCGAGCAGAGGCAGGCCATAATGCATTTGTGGGAGGATACACGGCCAGGCACTTTGAGAGCAGACATGGAGTTGACAGGTGTGCAGTGGTCGAAGCTGAAAGACCTTTGTAAAGTCCTTCAGTGTTTTGAGGAATGCACACAGCTGGTAAGCGCAGACGACGCCATCCTAAGCATGAGCATCCCACTTATGCGTCTGCTCATGCAAACTTTGACGCACCTTAAGGAGCAGGCGTCTGCAGCCAATGTTGATGAGGAGGAAGAGGAGGAGGGAATCCTTGATGACATTCAGCCATTGTCTGCTCAGGGACCTCTCCTGGACGAGGTGGAGGAAGAAGAGGAGGAGGAGGATGATGATGGGGTTGATTACTTAGGGGAGGAGGATGCATCTCGTGGGGCAAGTGAAAATGTTGGCGTGGCAAGGTCTGGTACAGGGTTTGTGCGTGACTGGAGGGATGTGGATTTGCCAGAAAGTGCTCCTCCACCCAGCACTCGCAGTGCATCATTGACACCGGGAACATTGGCCCACATGTCAGATTATGCCTTGCGGATCCTAAAAAGGGACCCCCGCATTGCCAAAATGATGAACGATGACGACTACTGGTTGGCCAGCATCCTGGATCCACGCTATAAAGGCAAATTACAAAACATCATGCCACAGGAGAACCTTGACCTAATATTGGCTAATAAACAAGCAACTCTGGTAAATCGGTTGCTTGAGGCATTCCCAGCACACAGCAGCGGTGATGGTTCTCACACGAGCCGTACGCGCCGGGGGCAGCTTGGCAGAGGTGTTCGTGGTGCACACAGCAGAAGTGGCGTTGGAGACAGGGGTTTCATGACAATGTTGTGGACTGATTTTTCAAATACCGCTCACACAACTGGTAATACTGCATCGATGGAAAGTGACAGGAGACAGCAGTTGTCAACTATGGTTACAAACTACTTTTCCTCCCATATCGATGTTCTCCCACACAGGTCATTCCCCTTTGACTATTGGGCCGCTAAACTGGACACCTGGCCTGAATTGGCCCAATATGCCTTACAGGAGCTCGCTTGCCCAGCTGCAAGTGTGCTATCGGAAAGAGTCTTCAGTGCAGCTGGATCAATCCTGACAGAAAAAAGGACCCATCTGTCAACCCAAAATGTGGATGATCTAACCTTCATTAAAATGAACCACGCATGGGTTTCCAAGGATTTTGTCCCACCTTCCCCTGATGACACATAAGGTGACAGAAAAATGGCTTGCTTTGGTCCACCTCTTCTTGGTACTTCACCTATTTCGCCTTTTGCATCAGCTGAATGTCCAACATCAACATATGCCACTTTCTAAAACTCCCTAACTGTGCTGCCTCCCCCCCCCATGGCTGAGGTCACCACCTAGCGCACGACACCGTGCGAGTGCCGTTGCCCTGGACAGGTGGGTAGGCCGACTCTTGGGCGCGGGCACTGGCACAGGGTCCCTCATAGTGCAATCAAGTGTCTCTGACGGTGGTGGTGCACACCCGCCGTCAAGAACACCGCTGTACTATGAGGGGCCCAGTGCCAGTACCGACGCCCACGAGTGGGCCCCCCTTGCTTGGGCAGGGCCCCAGCATTTGCAATCTTTACCTCTCCCTGCTCCTCCGCTGTGTAATCTGGGCCGTCAAATCCATACTGTGCCTGACACCGTCTGAGCCTGCCTCCTGATGTATAGACATATATTTTGAATGTGTACGCTATCCATACATGTTATCCGGGGATACGGTACCCTTTCTAACCTTTGTGCAATCACGTGCAATCCATACTGGGCCTAACACCGTCTGAGCCTGCCTCCTGAGACATATATTTTGAATGTGTACGCTATCCATACATGTTATCTGGGGATATGGTACCCTTTCAAACCTTTGTGCAATCACGTGCAATCCATACTGGGCCTAACACCGTCTGAGCCTGCCTCCTGAGACATATATTTTGAATGTGTACGCTATCCATACATGTTATCTGGGGATACGGTACCCTTTCCAACCTTTGTGCAATCACGTGCAATCCATACTGGGCCTAAAACCGTCTGAGCCTGCCTCCTGATGTATAGACATATATTTTGAATGTGTACGCTATCCATACATGTTATCTGGGGATACGGTACCCTTTCTAACCTTTGTGCAATCACGTGCAATCCATACTGGGCCTAACACCGTCTGAGCCTGCCTCCTGAGACATATATTTTGAATGTGTACGCTATCCATACATGTTATCTGGGGATACGGTACCCTTTCTAACCTTTGTGCAATCACGTGCAATCCATACTGGGCCTAACACCGTCTGAACCTGCCTCCTGAGACATATATTTTGAATGTGTACGCTATCCATACATGTTATCTGGGGATACGGTACCCTTTCTAACCTTTGTGCAATCACGTGCAATCCATACTGGGCCTAACACTGTCTGAGCCTGCCTCCTGAGACATATATTTTGAATGTGTACGCTATCCATACATGTTATCCGGGGATACGGTACCCTTTCTAACCTTTGTGCAATCACGTGCAATCCATACTGGGCCTAACACCGTCTGAGCCTGCCTCCTGAGACATATATTTTGAATGTGTACGCTATCCATACATGTTATCCGGGGATACGGTACCCTTTCTAACCTTTGTGCAATCACGTGCAATCCATACTGGGCCTAACACCATCTGAGCCTGCCTCCTGAGACATATATTTTGAATGTGTACGCTATCCATACATGTTATCCGGGGATACGGTACCCTTTCTAACCTTTGTGCAATCACGTGCAATCCATACTGGGCCTAACTCCGTCTGAGCCTGCCTCCTGAGACATATATTTTGAATGTGTACGCTATCCATACATGTTATCCGGGGATACGGTACCCTTTCTAACCTTTGTGCAATCACGTGCAATCCATACTGGGCCTAACACCGTCTGAGCCTGCCTCCTGAGACATATATTTTGAATGTGTACGCTATCCATACATGTTATCTGGGGATACGGTACCCTTTCTAACCTTTGTGCAATCACGTGCAATCCATACTGGGCCTAACACCGTCTGAGAATGATAGATGGGGCCCACCATACACTGGAACATTCCAAAGGTGGACATCAGACACTGGAGCAGCATTTACAGGGCCCATTATACACTAGAGCATTAGAAATGGGGCCCATTATGTTTGGAGCATTATTTGGGCCCATAAGACAGTAGAGCTTCATCCATGGGGACCAACATATACTGTAGCATTATGTGGAGCTCATCATATACTGTTTCAAACATTATATGGGACCAATGATTCTGTATGGAGAAATAGATGGGCCTCGTCATGAGATGTAAAAAGTGAGGTATTTTTCATTGTACTATACCGCTATTTCTCTGCCGTATTGGAGCATGATGAGTTGTGGTATGTGTTAAAGGGGCGCTCTTTCGCCCAGGGCACATGAAAACCTGGAGCCAGCCCTCCCCCCCACAGTCTGTAGCCAAATAACCCCCATTTTTCAGTGCGTAACTTGTATTATGAGGTTAATTAAGGTTGACAAGCTTAAGTAAGAAGAATTGATGCTTTTGGCATTCAAATGGGCACTGTTGGTGTGTTTCCTGTCCTCCTCTCACTGCCGACTTTTATTCCCCATTGACTTACATTGGTTTTCGTGTTTCGGGACGACCCCGACTTTTCCCTATAATCGGACGATCTTGCTCGACCCGACTTTTGGAAAAGTCGGGTTTCACGAAACGAAACGCGACCCTAAAAAAACAAAAGTCGCTCAACTCTACTTATGACCATGTGATATTTTGGTTTTTCAAGATGGGGTGCCGAGTGTGCATTAATTAGGCAAAATGATCTTTTTTGAATTTACCAAATGGCTGCAATGAAACAAAGAGTGAAAAATTTAAAGGGGTCTGAATACTTTCCGTACCCACTGTATATATATATATATATATATATATATATATATATATACTGCTCGAAAGATAAAGTGAACACTTAAACAATACAATGTAACTCCTAGTCAATCTTCACATCTGTAAAATCAAAGTGACCAATTATGAAGCAACACTGAATGTGAATCAATTTCCCCTGCTGTTGTGCAAATGGTACAGACAAAAGGTATAAATGATAAGCAATTGGCAAGGCAATCCTTAAAAAGGCGTGGTTCTGCAGGTGATGACCACAGAATATTTCTCTGTTCTCATCCTTTTAGCTATAGTTTTGGTCACTTTTGCATTTTATCATTGCTCTCTCCCGTCATAGGAGGGCAACAACTCAACAGCTGGACTGCTGCCTCATCCTTTGGGCAAGGAAAAACATGAGGAGCAGTGCCAGAAAATGACCTCAGCAGGCCATAAACTGTCAAATTTAGACTCCATGAGGTTGGTATGAGGGCCCGAGATCCATAAGTGAGTGTTCTGCTTACAGCCCAAAACTGTGCAGGGCGATTAGCATTTGTCAGAAAGCAACACAATTTGCAGATTCGACATTGGCACCCTGTGCTCTTCTTGGATGAGAGCAGGTTCACACTGAGCACACTGAGCACATGTGAAAGATGTAACAGAGTCTGGAGATGCTATAGAGAATGTTCTTATGCCTGCAACATCCTCCAGGATGTTTTGCAGTGGGACAGTAATGGTGTAGGGAGGCATTTCTTTGGAGGGCCACACAGCGTTCCATGTGTTAGACAGAGTTACCCTGACTTCCATTAGGTACAGGGATGAGATCCTCAGATCCATTGTGAGACCATATGCAGGTGCCCTGGATTCTTTCTCATGCATGACAATGCTAGGCCTCATGTGGCTGAAGTGTGTCAGTGGTTCCTTGCACGATGAAGACATTGATGCTATGGACTGGCCCCAGACCTGAATCCAATAGAGCACTTCTGGGACTTCATGTCTCGTTCCATCCACCAACGCTACGTTTCACCACAGACAGGAGTTGACTGATGTTTTAATCCAGGTCTGGGAGGAATTCTCTCAGGAGAACATCCACTGCCTAATCAGGAGCATGCCCAGGCCGTGTTGAAGGCCATACAGGCACATGGAGGCCACACACACTACTGAGCATCATTTCCTTGTCTTAAGGCATTTCCACTGAAGTTAGATCAGCCTGTAATTTGATTTTTCACTTTGATTTTGAGCAGCATTCCAAATACAGACCTCCATGGGATATTAATTTTGATTTACATTGATCATTTTTATGTTTTGTTGCTCTCAACGCATTCTATTATGTGTGGAATATTTTATTCAGTGATATCTAGGATGTATTATTTTAGTTTTTTTGAGCAGTATATATATACTGTATATATATATATATATATATAGTACAGAGCAAAAGTTTGGACACACCTTCTCATTAAAAGAGTTTTCTTAATTTTCATGACTATGAAAATTGTAGATTCACTCTGAAGGCATCAAAACTATGAATTAGCACATGTGGAATTATATAATTAACAAAAAAGTGTGAAACAACTGAAAATATGTCTTATATTCAAGGTTCTTCAAAGTAGCCACCTTTTGCTTTGATTGCTGCTTTGCACACTCTTGGCATTCTCTTGATGAGCTTCAAGAGGTAGTCACCGGAAATGGTCTTCCAACAGTCTTGAAGGAGTTCCCAGAGATGCTTAGCACTTGTTGGCCCTTTTGCTTTCACTCTGCGGTCCAGCTCACCTCAAACCATCTCGATTGGATTCAGGTCTGGTGACTGTGGAGGCCAGGTCATCTGGCGTAGCACCCCATCACTCTCCTTCTTGGTCAAATAGCCCTTACACAGCCTGGAGGTGTGAATGGGGTCATTGTCCTGTTGAAAAATAAATGATGGTCCAACTAAACACAAACCGGATGGAATAGCATGCCGCTGCAAGATACTGTGGTAGCCATGCTGGTTCAGTATGCCTTCAATTTTGAATAAATCCCCAAGAGTGTCACCAGCAAAGCACCATCACACCTCCTCCTCAATGCTTCATAGTGGGAACCAGGCATGTAGAGTCCATCTGTTCACTTTTTCTGCGTCGCACAAAGACACGGTGGTTGGAACCAAAGATCTCAAATTTGGACTCATCAGACTAAAGCACAGATTTCCACTGGTCTAATGTCCATTCCTTGCGTACTTTAGCCCAAACAAGTCTCTTCTGCTTGTTGCCTGTCCTTAGCAGTGGTTTCCTAGCAGCTATTTTACCATGAAGGCCTGCTGCACAAAGTCTCCTCTTAACAGTTGTTGTAGAGATGTGTCTTCTGCTAGAACTCTGTGTGGCATTGACCTGGTCTCTAATCTGAGCTGTTGTTAACCTGCGATTTCTGAGGCTGGTGACTCGGATGAACTTATCCTCTGCAGCAGAGGTGACTCTTGGTCTTCCTTTCCTGGGGCGGTCCTCATGTGAGCCAGTTTCTTTGTAGCGCTTGATGGTTTTTGCCAATGCACTTGGGGACACACAAAGTTTTCCCAATTTTTCGGACTGACTGACCTTCATTTCTTAAAGTAATGATGGCCACTCGTTTTTCTATACTTAGCTGCTTTTTTCTTGCCATAACACAAATTCTAACAGTCTATTCAGTAGGACTATCAGCTGTCCACCAGACTTTTGCACAACACAACTGATGGTCCCAACCCCATTTATAAGGCAAGAAATCCCACTTATTAAACCTGACAGGGCACACCTGTGAAGTGAAAACCATTTCTGGTGACTACCTCTTGAAGCTTATCAAGAGAATGCCAAGAGTGTGCAAAGCAGTAATCAAAGCAAAAGGTGGCTACTTTGAAGAACCTAGAATATAAGGCATATTTTCAGTTGCTTCACACTTTTTTGTTAATTATATAATTCCACATGTGCTAATTCATAGTTTTGATGCCTTCAGAGTGAATCTACAATTTTCATAGTCATGAAAATAAAGAAAACTCTTTGAATGAGGTGTGTCCAAAATTTTTGGTCTGTACTGTATATATACAATATATATGTGTATATATATATATATATATATATATATACCATATACCCTCTCCCGCTCTCTGACCACAATCTTCTTTCATTCTCTATAAAGAACTGCCAGGCTGCTCAGGTCACCCCCACTGTCCAGACTTATAGAAACATACAGGCCATTAACACCCAGAAACTTCTGAAGAACTTGCAGTCTTCATTGGCCCCTATCTCCTCCCTCTCATGTCCTGATTCTGCATTGAAGCATTACAATGAAACACTTAAAAGTGCCCTGGATGAATTTACACCCCCATAAATAGAACACCACAACACAGACGGCGACAACCCTGGCACACGGTGCAAACACGTTTCCTGCAGCGGTGCTCCAGGTGCGCCGAACGTCTGTGGAGAAAATCCAATCTACACGAAGATTTCATCCATTTTAAGTTTATGCTTAGAACATACAACACTGCCCTTCACCTCTCCAAACAAACCTATTTCAACACCCTCATCACCTCACTGTCCAACAACCCGAAATGTCTCTTTGACACTTTTCATTCTCTACTCAATCCAAGAGTACAGGCCCCAACCACGGAGCTCCGAGCTGACGATCTGGCCAATTACTTCAAAGAAAAAATTGACCAGATCCGACAGGAAATTATCTCCAAATCCCCTCATGCCATGCACTGTCCTCCCTCCCCCACTGCATCTAACTCACTCTCTGATTTTGAACCAGTCACAGAAGAAGAAGTAAGCAGGCTCCTTGCATCTTCTCGCCCAACTACTTGCACCAGTGACTAGTGTTGAGCATTCCGATACCGCAAGTATCGGGTATCGGCCGATACTTGCTGTATCGGAATTCCGATACCGACTTCCGATATTTTTTCAATATCGGAATTCGGCATCGGAATCGGAAGTTCAGTTGATTGACGGCCTGACGTCATCATGATGCGCGGTGTGTGCGCATCATGATGCGCCGTCATTTCGGGCCTTCCGGGGGTCTCTGCCGGCCTGCCGGGGGGCTGTGCCGGCCTGCCGGGGGGCTGTGCCGGCCTGCCGGGGGGCTGTGTGGACTGCCCGGGGTCTCTGCCGGCCTGCCGGGGGGCTGTGCCGGCCTGCCGGTGGTCTGTGCACCCTGTGGGGGTCTGTACCGGCCTGCCGGGGGGCTGTGCTGATGTCCGGGGGTCTGTGCAAGCATCGTCCGATGGGACTACAAGTCCCATCGGGCGATGCCTGCTACCATGACAGTGATTGACACATTAGCCAATGATGGGACAGTAGTAGTCCCATCATCCGGCTAATGTGTTAAATGTTAAAAAAAAAAAAAAAAAAAATACTACATACATACTACATGCATGCTACATACATACTACATGCTACATACATACTACATATATACTACATACATACTACATACATGCTACATACATACTACATACATACTACATACATACTACATGCATGCTACATACATACTACATACATACTACATGCATGCTACATACATACTACATGCTACATACATACTACATGCTACATACATACTACATGCATGCTACATACATACTACATATATACTACATACATACTACATACATGCTACATACATACTGCATGCTACATACATACTACATACATACTACATGCATGCTACATACATACTACATGCATGCTACATACATACTACATATATACTACATACATACTACATACATGCTACATACATACTACATGCTACATACATACCACATACATACTACATGCATGCTACATATATACTACATACATACTACATACATACTACATGCATGCTACATACATACTACATGCTACATACATACCACATACATACTACATGCATGCTACATGCTACATACATACCACATACATACTACATACATGCTACATATATACTACATGCATGCTACATACATACTACATATATACTACATGCATGCTACATACATACTACATACATACCACATATATACTACATACATACAATACGTACATAGACATACAGTACATATAACATAGAGTAACATACTTACCAATACTTGTCACATTGTTCCCCGAAGCCATTGTCTTTCCGGAATAAATATTAACATAACAAACCACAAAAATACTCACCCACGATCCGAAGCAGTCCACGAGTGTGTCCCACGACGATCTTGGGTAGAGAACGGCAGCATCAGATGATGCTGCCGTTCTCTACGGGCTGCAGGAATCCAATGACGGAAGGTAGGTATCCTTCCGCACTGTATTCCTCCGCCACTTAAAAAAAAAAAAGTCCCTAGTCTCACTTTATGCCATTGCTGCGTGGGAATTTCCCACACAGCAATGGCATAAAGTGAGACTAGGGACTTTTTTTTTTTTAAGTGGCGGAGGAATACAGTGCGGAAGGATACCTACCTTCCGTCATTGGATTCCTGCAGCCAGTAGAGAACGGCAGCAACAGCTGATGCTGCAGTTCTCTACCCAAGATCGTCGTGGGACACACTCGTGGACTGCTTCGGATCGTGGGTGAGTATTTTTGTGGTTTGTTATGTTAATATTTATTCCGGAAAGACAATGGCTTCGGGGAACAATGTGACAAGTATTGGTAAGTATGTTACTCTATGTTATATGTACTGTATGTCTATGTATGTATTGTATGAATGTATTGTATGTATGTAGTATATATGTGGTATGTATGTAGCATGCATGTAGTATATATGTAGTATGTATGTAGCATGCATGTAGTATATATGTAGTATGTATGTAGCATGTATGTAGTATGTATGTGGTATGTATGTAGCATGTAGTATGTATGTAGCATGCATGTAGTATATATGTAGTATGTATGTAGCATGTAGTATGTAGCATGCATGTAGTATATATGTAGTATGTAGCATGTAGTATGTATGTAGCATGCATGTAGTATATATGTAGTATGTATGTAGTATGTAGCATGCATGTAGTATATACACTCACTGGCCACTTTATTAGGTACACCATGCTAGTAAGGGGTTGGACCCCCTTTTGCCTTCAGAACTGCCTCAATTCTTCGTGGCAGAGATTCAACAAGGTGCTGGAAGCATTCCTCAGAGATTTTGGACCATATTGACATGATGGCATCACACAGTTGGCGCAGATTTGTCGGCTGCACATCCCTGATGCGAATCTCCCGTTCCACCACATCCCAAAGATGCTCTATTGGATTGAGATCTGGTGACTGAGGAGGCCATTTGAGTACAGTGAACTCATTGTCATGTTCAAGAAACCAATCTGAGATGATTCGAGCTTTATGACATGGCGCATTATCCTGCTGAAAGTAGCCATCAGATGTTGGGTACATTGTGGTCATAAAGGGATGGACATGGTCAGCAACAATACTCAGGTAGGCTGTGGCGTTGCAACGATGCTCAATTGGTACCAAGGGGCCCAAAGAGTGCCCAGAAAAAATTCCCCACACCATGACACCACCACCACCAGCCTGAACCGTTGATACAAGGCAGGATGAATCCATGCTTTCATGTTGTTTACGCCAAATTCTGACCCTACCATCCGAATGTCGCAGCAGAAATCGAGACTCATCAGACCAGGCAACGTTTTTCCAATCTTCTACTGTCCAATTTCGATAAGCTTGTGCAAATTGTAGCCTCAGTTTCCTGTTCTTAGCTGAGAGGAGTGGTGCCCAGTGTGGTCTTCTGCTGCTGTAGCCCATCTGCCTCAAAGTTCGACGCACTGTGCGTTCAGAGATGCTCTTCTGCCTACCTTGGTTGTAACGGGTGGCAATTTGAGTCACTGTTGCCTTTCTATCAGCTCGAACCAGTCTTCCCATTCTCCTCTGACCTCTGGCATCAACATGGCATTTCCGGCCACAGAACTGCCGCTCACTGGATTTTTTTTCTTTTTCGGACCATTCTCTGTAAACCCTAGAGATGGTTGTGCGTGAAAATCCCAGTAGATCAGCAGTTTCTGAAATACTCAGACCAGCCCTTCTGGCACCAACAATCATGCCACGTTCAAAGGCACTCAAATCACCTTTCTTCCCCATACTGATGCTCGGTTTGAACTGCAGGAGATTGTCTTGACCATGTCTACATGCCTAAATGCACTGAGTTGCCGCCATGTGATTGGCTGATTAGAAATTAAGTCTTAACACACAGTTGGACAGGTGTACCTAATAAAGTGGCCAGTGAGTGTATGTAGTATGTAGCATGTAGTATGTATGTAGCATGCATGTAGTATATATGTGTTATGTATGATGCATGTAGCATGCATGTAGTATGTATGTAGTATATATGTAGTATGTATGTAGCATGCAGTATGTATGTAGCATGCATGTAGTATATATGTAGTATGTATGTTGCATGTAGTATGAATGTAGCATGTATGTAGTATGCATGTTGTATGTATGTAGCATGTAATTTTTTTTTTTTTTTTTTTTTACATTTAACACATTAGCCGGATGATGGGACTACTACTGTCCCATCATTGGCTAATGTGTCAATCACTGTCATGGTAGCAGGCATCGCCCGATGGGACTTGTAGTCCCATCGGACGATGCCTGCACAGACCCCCGGAGCCTGCACAGACCCCCGGAGCCTGCACAGACCACCGGCAGGCCGGCACAGCCCCCCGGCAGGCCGGCACAGCCCCCCGGAGCCTGCACAGCCCCCCGGCAGGCCGGCACAGCCCCCCGGCAGGCCGGCACAGCCCCCCGGAGCCTGCACAGACCACCGACAGGCCGGCACAGACCACCGGAGCCTGCACAGACCCCCTGGCAGGCCGGCACAGCCCCCCGAAAGGCCCGTACAGACCCCAGAGAGGCTGTACAAGGGCAGGAAAGGATTTTTCTTATTCCGATACCGGAAGTCCCATAGACTTGAATGGGACTTCCGGTATCGGAATCGGCGATACCGATACTTTTTTTAAAGATCGGCCGATACCATCCGATACGATACTTTGAAGTATCGGACGGTATCGCTCAACTCTACCAGTGACCCATTTCCGTCACATCTCCTCCAGTCCCTTTCCCCTGCTGTCACCCCTCACCTAACTAAAATATTTAACCTCTCTCTCTCTTCTGGTATTTTTCCCTCCTCATTTAAGCATGCCATCATACATCCACTACTTAAAAAACCATCCCTCGACCAAAACTGTGCCGCTAACTATAGACCTGTCTCTAATCTTCCCTTCATCTCTAAACTCCTGGAACGCCTGGTCCACTCCCTTCTTATCCGCTATCTCTCAGAAAACTCTGTTCTCGACCCTCTCCAATCCGGTTTCCGCTCTTTACACTCCACCGAAACTGCCCTCACTAAAGTCTCTAATGATCTGCTAACAGCTAAATCAAATGGTCATTACTCCATGCTAATTCTCTTGGATCTCTCTGCAGCATTCGACACTGTGGATCATCAGCTCCTCCTCACTATGCTCCATTCCATTGGCCTCAAGGACACCGTTCTCTCCTGGTTCTCCTCCTATCTCTCCGACCGCTCCTTTACTGTTTCTTTTGCCGGTTCCTCCTCCTCTCACCTTCCCCTTACTGTTGGGGTTCCTCAAGGATCGGTTCTAGGCCCCCTCCTCTTCTCCTTGTACACTGCCCCTATTGGTCAAACAATCAGTAGATTTGGTTTCCAGTACCATCTCTATGCTGATGACACCCAATTATACGCTTCTTCTCCTGACATCACGCCAGCCTTTCTAGAAAACACTGGCGATTGTCTAAACGCTGTGTCTAATATCATGTCCTCACTATATCTGAAACTGAACCTGTCAAAGACTGAACTCCTGGTGTTTCCTCCCGCTACTAATGTACCTATACCCGACATTGCTATTTCTGTGTGTGGTTCCACTATTACTCCCCAGCAACATGCCCGCTGTCTTGGGGTCATACTTGATTCCGAGCTTTCCTTTGCCCCCCACATTCGATCACTGGCTCGCTCTTGTCATCTGCACCTCAAAAACATTTCTAGAATTCGACCTTTTCTTACTTTTGACTCTGCAAAAACTCTTACTGTTTCTCTTATTCATTCTCGTCTCAACTATTGTAACTCTCTTCTAATCGGTCTCCCTCTTACCAAACTCTCCCCTCTCCAATCTGTCTTGAATGCTGCAGCCAGGATCATATTCCTCACCAATCGTTACACCGATGCCTCTACCTTGTGCCAGTCATTACACTGGCTACCCATCCACTCCAGAATTCAGTATAAACTTATTACCCTCACCCACAAAGCCCTCCATGGCTCAGCACCACCCTACATCTCCTCCCTTGTTTCAGTATACTACCCTACCCGCGCCCTCCGTTCTGCTGATGACCTGAGGTTAGTATCCTCAATAGTCAGAACCTCCCACTCCCGTCTCCAAGACTTTACACGTGCCGCGCCAATTCTTTGGAATGCACTTCCCAGGTCAATACGATTAGTCCCCAATCCCCACAATTTTAAGCGTGTCCTGAAAACGCATTTATTCAGACTGGCCTATCGCCTCAACACATTAACCTAACCTATCCCTGTGTGGCAGAGCCAAAAGTTTTACCATAACCAGGTTCCCAGCATCATGTTCCCACATGCTTTATGCATCCATTAGCCCTCTGTGTCTGTACTGTTACACACTTAACATTATGGCTGGTCCATACAATCAGAGCAACTGTTACCACCCACCTTTCGTGTCTACCTCTTTCCTCATAGACTGTAAGCTTGCGAGCAGGGCCCTCACTCCTCTTGTTATTTGTTATAATCTACTGTATGTGATTATTGTTATGCTGTAATGTCTATTGTCTGTACAAATCCCCTCTGAAATGTAAAGTGCTGCGGAATATGTCGGCGCTATAAAAATAAATATTATTATTATTATATATATACAGCATATTCATGGTGATAGTGCATAAATTCTGAAACTTCTTTTACTGTGGCATCCTGGTTCACATCTGTTCCAGAAAAAAACACATAACATTTGATAAATTGAGGCATGCACAATATTATTTTTCAACATATCAATCTTTTAATCGAGTACATTTTAACGCAACAAATAATTAAAATGAATGGCCACAAGATGGCAGATCAACATTACAAATGAATTAGAAAGGCTGACCTACTATTGTCAGGGAACCGTATGTGTCTTAGTGTACTGCAGCTGAAAACCTTAGATCGCTTATTATCATAAATGAAAACAAATTACAGTATATTCACAAACACCAAATGCTGGTTCTTCAATAAACTGAGCAATATCTTTTAAAAAGTAGAATGTAAAAAGAAATCTTGACATCCTCATTTACTTTACTTTTTATATAGTTTTTTTTATCATTTTAAAATCCATGGGTATTAATTAATAAGAAGTTTATAACCACATTGCTGTTTAAGTCGCCTCTAATCTTTCAGTATGGCTTTCAAATGCAATAAAAGACTATTTTTTTTTTTATCTCAAACCAGTTGGCAAAGTAGGAAGATGTACATTTTCCTCCATACTTTTTATTCTTTCCAAAACATCTATATACTTGGTTATTATTATTATTATTTATTGTTATAGCGCCATTTATTCCATGGCGCTTTACATGTAGGTTTGGCTCAAAACGCAGAATAAAAAGTGCCCTAAAAATTAAGAGTGATTTCAGCATTAATCTATGCATATGGAGATTGCAATATGCCTTGACCATTCAAGACCGGCTACACAGTGATTGCCCCTATAAAGTTGGGCTATATCAGTATACAGTACATTTAATCAGGTATTGTAGATATACGCTTATCAATAAGAGAAAGTGATTAGAACTAAGCAGAGATTTTCAGTTCATATACTTGGAGTCCCTCAATTAGCCAAAATAAAGGTGGTTCTGATAGACCTGTGGGTTACATTTATGTGAATGTCCACCATGAGCTACAACATTGATTGTGCAGGGGATCTGCAAATTAAATGCTTGATTAGCTGGAGCTCTTAAGGTAAAATAATCAGCTATTTTCCAACATCTCCGGGAGAGCGAATGATGGCATTCCAGCTCATTACCAGGGCAGCTGCTTTATGAAGGAGTTCTCTCTGATGAGACAGCCTCCCTAAGTCATTTTATATGCTTATTTCTTCACTGATTTTAGAGTCTTGTGTTGTACGTTGGTGAGGACCGGATGTAATCCGGAGAGGCCAGCGGTGTGGTGATTATTAGATTTTTTTAACATCCGATATTAGGAATTAGGGGTTGTATGTGACCAGACCTCTCCAGATGCTGTCCGGTCCACTACTTTCCACAGGTGTGCTCCTGCCTCTATAAATCAGGACTACTGGCCACATCCAAGTCAGAGCTCATTGAGTTCCATAAGATTAGGTAGTCATGGCAACCTTATGAGGTGCAGTGAGCTTTGGCCTGGATGAAGCCTGAAGTTCTGGCCTATAGTGAAGGCCAGATCTGTGACTCACCTGACGACAGAAAGGAGAGAACCACAGTGAGGAACTGGTGAAATGAGTAATGGTTAAAAAAATCATGAAAACCTAATAAGTGAAGGAGAAAGACCAGCAACACTGTCCTTGTAAATATGGTGCACTTGAGGAAGGGACTCGTGATCCAGACTTATCGAAGTAGAACCTCAGCACCATAAAAAAGAAAAGGGGACTGTAGGTTTAGCTGCAAGACCTACAGTCCTATTTTCTTTTTGGTGGTGCTGAGGTTTCTACTTCCACAAAAAACAAATGATCTTTTTGTCCACCCTCTTCTTGTCATCTGGTCCTCTCCTTTCCGCCATCACGCACTGCATCTCTAAAATTTCCATACATGTCCAGGCCCTGGGGGTCACTGCATGTCATAAAGTTAATGTCACAACCTTATGATGCACAGTAACCTCTGAGACCTGGATCCGGTTGGAATTCCAGGTGTATAGTGAAAAGGCTGCAGATGTGGTGTGCGATGGTGGAAATAAAAGGACCAGATGTCGTGTGGGGAGCAATGGGGTGGTAAAGTGAGCATTTGTTTTTTTTCCCCGGTCCTTTTCCAACTTGCATACATATATAATTGAGTTATGAACAAAGCTACAGAACGCATCTAGTTCATAATCTGGGAATAGCCTGTAAATTTTTTTTCCATTTTTACTAATAGACCTAAGCCTCAAATGAGTTTGGGAACAGCAGAAAAAGGTAATCTTGTTACTGGCAAATGAACACACAGATTTAGATCAAAATGTGCAGAAATGACCTCATGTACCTTTTACATGTAGCAATAGTGTAATTCATATATATATATATATATATATATAAAATTGAATGTATGTGTGTATCACCAACCAATCACAAAGCATCTTTCATTTCACCAGAGCTGTTTAAAAGAAGCTGAGCTGTGATTGGTTGCTATGAGCAACAGTTTTCCCACTTCGCAACACCTCAGCAGACACTGACCGGGTGGGAGAAATCTAGCATCCCCAGGAACATAAGCTCCTACCATTGCCTGCCCCCCAGAAAGGAGCAGAGAGCACATGACAGAAATGAATCACCCCCTCCCATGCCCATATACCCATAACACATCCTCCATCCCATAGGCACCTCTTCCCTCTTAAAGGGATCTCCGGTATGGAAGTCAGGGCAAATCCCTCAGTGCTCTGATTCTGACCCCAGGCTTCTATTAAAGGGATCATTGGTATGTAAGTCAGGGCAAATCCATCCAGTGCTTTGGTTTTGACCCCATGCCCCTCTTAAAGGCATCCTCGGTATGGAAGTTAGGACCGTTCCACTCAGCGCTCTGGTTCTGACCCCAAGGTCTTTTAAAGGGATCATTAGTATGGAAGTTAGGGCAATTCCACTAAGCGCTCTGGTTCTGACCACAGGCCTCTCTTAAAGGGATCACCGGTATGGAAGTTAGGACCGTTCCACTCAGTTTTGAGGTTCTGACCTCAGGGTGTCTAAAATGCATCATTGGTATGGAAGTTAGGGCAATTCCACTAAGTGCTCTGGTTCTGACCCCAGGCCCCTCTTAAAGGGATCTCCAGTATGGAAGTTAGGGTAAATCCCTCAGTGCTCTGATTCTGACCCCAGGCTTCTATTAAAGGGTTCATTGGTATGGAAGTCAGGGCAAATCCATCCAGCCCTTTGGTTCTGACCCCAGGCCTCTCTTAAAAGGTCCCAGGTATGGAAGGTAGGGCAATTCCACTCAGCGTTCTGGTTCTGACCCCAGGCTCTCTTAAAGGGATCCCCGGTATGAAAGTCAGGGAAATTGCCTTCAAATACTCTAATACTGATCCCAGGCTCTCTTAAAGGGATCTCCGGTATGGAAGTTAGGGCAAATCCCTCAGTGCTCTGATTCTGACCCCAGGCTTCTATTAAAGGGATCATTGGTATGCAAGTTAGTGCAATTCCACTCAGTGCTCTGATTCTGACCCCAGGCCCCTCTTAAAGGGATCCCCGGTATGGAAGTGAGGGCAAATCCATTCTGCACTCTGATTCTGACCCCAGGCCCATCTTAAAGGGGTCCCCAGTATGGAAGTGAGGGCAAATCCACTCTGCGCTTTGGTACTGACCATAGGCCTCTCTTAAAGGAATCTCTGGTATGGAAATTAGGGTAAATCCCTCAGTGCTCTGATTCTCACCCCAGGCTTCTATTAAAGGGATCATTGGTATGAAAGTCAGGGCAAATCCATTCAGCGCTCTGTTCTGATGCCAGACCTCTCTTAAAGTGATCCCCGGTATGGAAGTTAGGACCGTTCCACTCAGCGCTCTGGTTCTGACTGGATGATGTGGGATATTAGGGGGAGTAGTCTGATGGCTCTGGCTGAAGAGATGATGCGGGATATTAGGGGAAGTAGTCCAGTGGCTCTGGCTGATGGGATGATGTGGGATATTAGAGGTAGTAGTCCGGTGGCTCTGGCTGATGTGGGATATTAGGGGTAGTAGTCCGGTGGCTTTGACAGGATGATGTGGGATATTAGTAGTAGTAGTCCGGTTGCTCTGATGGGATGATGTGGGATATTAGGGGTAGTAGTCCAGTGGCTCTGGCTGATGGGATGATGTGGGATATTAGGGGTAGTAGTCTGGTAGCTCTGGCTGACGGGATGATGTGGGATATTATAGTGAATGTGGCTATGCGAAGTGGGCGGGGCTCTAAACTCAGCTTTATATATATAGATATAATCATTATAATTTGTTATGATTAACCATAGTTAGTTACTATGCCCAGGCAATGCCGGGCTCTTCAGCTAGTATAACATATTTGCAGAATGCAGTTGCATAGTGTTGTTATATATACATATCTACTGCTTCTACAGTGCACTTGTATTGGAATATTCATTTAATACTATGCATGTGATGCTGCATGTAGGAGCATTTTCTATTTTTACTACATTTACATTACCTGCATACACATGTATATACTGTATATCCTCTTTTACATTCACAAAATAAACCTGGATGAGTACATTTACACACATATATCTGCTGCAAATTTTCCAATGCAGATTTTTGTGCAGATTCACAGCAAATATCTAGAAAAATCTGTATGTGTTACATGAAAAATGTTTTTTTTTAATTTTCCTCAAGCTTTACCCTATGCACTGCAAATGCTTCAATTCACCGTTAAAGTGTAAACTGATGTGCTGCACTTTCCACTGCTGATTATTCCGCAGTGTGTGGATGAGATTTTGTAATCCATCATTCACTTTACTGTTATTGTAACCTACTGTGGATTGCTGGGACTCGTGTAAAATGAAAAAACTTGCAAAATTGTTGCCAGCAACGTGTTGCTGGTTTAAAACTTGTAATGAATTCTGACCTGAGACCCTGATTCATTAAGACTGGTCATTAGTACTCCAATTTTATTTTTTCAAGTCCTTAATTGAGAGGCACACACCACTTAATGAATTTGGCACAATTTATTAGTGGCGTGTGCCTCTATTTGCCTTGCAAGAAATGTTACTCCAGTCAAGAACTGGAGTAACATTTCTGGCATAGGGTATGTTGCTACTTTTAATGAATTTGTCGGACAGGCATTGCCACACCCAACCCATTCCTGCCCATTTTGGCAAAGCTGCCTAAGACGCCAAGGCCACATTCATACTTTGAGTATTTGGTGAGTTTTTTTTACCTCAGTATTTGTAAGCCAAAAAAAAAACACATTTAAAAAATGTAATGACAAAAGTAACTTAATTTACCTAATAGGTGCAGGAATGCCACAACCTCAAAAATTCACCAAATAGTCTTCATGAGAACTTCACCTAAGGGTATATTTACATTGGGTCTTTGGAGCTAAGACTGTGAAGAAACTCTCCAAATGCGTCAGGAAAAATCCTGAAAAACTTGGCGTTCCCGCTCAATTTCCGCTCCAAAAAGCTACATAATTTACATCCATTTGCATCAAATAATTGCACATTTTCAGGCCAAATTCAGTTGAGCTGCTGCTGAAATCTCTCACTGTTAGGTACAAGCAGCTACTGTTTGTCACTCCATCTCTGCATACTCACCCGGCCATTGCTCCCACGCCGCAGCCACTCGCCGCCTGACAGCCATGGCGGTCACCTCTGACAGGCGCGTGGCCGACGGCGTCTTTGCATGCAATGCGCATGTGCCATAGGCCGTGGCCGCGCCTCCCTTCTGCCTCTTGTGCTCCGGCTGTGCCCTGACCCGGAAGCACCACCTGACCAATGGCAGACCAGACAGGGGCATATCAGGCCGCTTCCCCCTGAGGGAGGCGCCTGATCGTTGTGTTTCCTAGCACACTGGGCCCCGCTTCTTCGTGTGCTCTCTGCAGTCTCACAATCCCATTCTCATGTTCTTCCTGCAGCAGCCTCGCAGTCCTGCTAACAGTGTCCCCTGCTGCGCTCCAGTCCTGCCGTCCTACTCCAGCCCTGCCTCCGGTGTTCCTGTTCCTTCCTGCACCAGTTCTGCCATCCCACTCCAGTCCTGCTTCCGGTGTTCCTGTTCCATCCTGCTCCAGTCCTGCCATCCTACTCCAGTCCTGTCTCCGGTGTTCCTGTTCCATCCTGCTCCAGTCCTGCCATCCTACTCCAGTCCTGCCTCCGGTGTTCCTGTTCCATCCTGCTCCAGCCATCCCTCCATGCTCCAGTCTACTGTCTTACTCCATTCCTGTCTCCTGTGTTCCAGCTCTGTCCTGTCATCTACACTTCAGTCCCTCCACGTTCCAGTCTACAGTCTTACTCCACTCCTGTCTTCTGTGTTCCAGCTCTGTTCTGCCATCTACACTTCAGTCCCACACTCCTACTCCAGTCCATCCTGAGCCGCCCCTCTCGGTACCGGTGACCGTGGTGCTCGAACCCCTGGGCCTGCTCCTAACGGTCCCTGTATAAGGGTCAGTTCCACCTGGCAGCTCATCTGGGGCCCCTCGGTGCCACGGCCCAGAGGGTCCACTCCTGGAGATTCCGGCTCCAGACCAGCCACGCTAACAGTACGATCAGGCCATGGACTCCTCCGGTACTACTGCTACTACCCAGAAAGAGTTACTCTTCCTGTGGGAGAATCAGGGACGCATTATGTCTGTCATGAAGTCTATGGACACCCGTTTGTCGGCCCTGCAGGTGGCCGATCCTGGAACTGCCAATCTACTGGCCAATCTTCAACAGGAGCTGGGCCAGCAACAAGATACTCAAGCCCATATTTTGACTTACATGGCCTCCTTTGATAGTCGCCTGTCGGTCCTCCAGTCTGCCGCCGCAACTCCGACTCCTCCCTCCACTCCTACAGCTCTCCCGACCCCCCCGCCTCGCCAAACCGCCTCGCTTCACTGGGTATCCCAAGCTCTGCAGGGGGTTCTTAAATCAGTGTAGCCTCCACTTTGAATGGTTGCTGCAGCAATATCCCTCTGACTGGGCCAAAGAAGCCTTTATTATGTCCCATCTGGAGGGAGAGGCCCTGTCCTGGTTGAATCCTCTCTGGGAACGTGACGATCCCGTTGTCTCAAGTCTTCCGGTTTTCTTGGATACTTTCCGCAGGGTCTTCGCTGAGCCGGGTCGGTTAGCCGCTCTCACCAAGTCACTCTTTAACCTACATCAGGGTTCTCTCACGGTCGGACAGTATGCTATCCGCTTTCGCACTATCTCCTCCGAGCTTGGCTGGAATAGCACGGCTTTGGTAGGGGCGTTCTGGCGCTGTCTTTCAGGCAGAATAAAAGATGAACTCGCAGGTCGAGATACCCCGCCCATCCTAGAGGACCTTATCTTGCTGGCTACCCGCATTGACCTACGTTTCCAGGGACACGCTCGGGAGTCAGCGAGAGACAGGAGGTCCACCAGGCCAGCTCCCCTTCTCACCCGTTCTGCCAGTCCTTGTTCGGCCGGGTCCCCTTCTTCCTCCTCGGTCGAGTCCATGCAGATAGACCGCCTCAAGTTGGCCGAGTTGCGTCAGCAAGAGAGGCAGGCACAAGGTCTGTGCCTTTATTGCGGAGGTTCATCACACTATATCCGCACCTGTCCTAAGAGACAGGGAAACTCCTCTGCCTAGGTCAGGTAAGAGAGGCTTCCCAAGTGATGATGATCCCTCTCAACTTCTTACTATATCTGTTCATTTGCTTTCAGGGGAGAGACGTGGGTCCGAGGTGGCCTACGTGGATTCGGGCTCGGCAGGTAACTTCATTCGGCCTGAAGAAGCGGACGAATATCAAATTCCCATGGTTGCTCTATCTAACCATCTCCAGATTGTCACAGTGGATGGCAAACCACTACAGGTGACTGTCACCTGGGTCACTGAAGAAGTGGAGTTGCAAGTCGGTGCCTTACATCGAGAGAAGATAGCCTTTTATGCTTTGCCTAAGCTCTCCCACACCATTCTACTCGGTCTCCCATGGTTAAGGACTCATCAGCCTGTTCTCGACTGGTCTTCTGGGGAGATACTCCGCTGGGGACACCCGTGCCAAGCTCGCTGTCTGACTCCTGTCCGCCTGGCGGCCGCTCCTCGGCCACCCCCAGACCTTCCGGGTCTCCCTCCAACCTACAGTTCCTACGCCGATGTCTTTGATAAGAAGGAAGCGGAGGTCCTTCCTCCACACTGGCCTTTTGACTGCCCAATTGAACTTGTTCCCGGTTCAACCCCCCCAAGGGGCAGAATCTACCTCTTGTCTCCCGCTGAGACAGCCATGTCCGAATACGTCCGGGAGAACCTCGCCAAAGGCTTTATATGGAAATCCTTGTCGCCCGCGGGAGCCGGGTTTTACTTCGTCAAAAAGAAGGATGGAACTCTACGGCTGTGCATTGACTATAGGGGCTTGAATGAGATTACCATCAAGAACAGGTACCCTCTTCCACTCATTCCGGAGTTGCTTGACCGTCTCAGAGGGGCTCGGGTCTTCTCCAAGCTGGATCTCAGAGGAGCCTATAATCTGGTCCGTATCCGCGCTGGAGACGAGTGGAGACGGCTTTCAACACTCAAGACAGCCATTATGAGTACCTGGTCATGCCCTTTGGTCTCTGCAATGCTCCTGCGGTGTTTCAAGAGTTCATCAACGAGATCTTCCGGAACCTCTTGTACTCCTGTGTGGTCATGTACTTGGACGACATCCTCGTCTTCTCGCTGGATCTCTCATCCCATAGAAAGAGTGTCCGCTTGGTGTTACAGCATCTTCGGGAGAACCGCCTGTATGCAAAGATAGAGAAATGTCTCTTCGAACAGACCTCTGTGCCGTTTCTGGGATACATTATCTTCGACACTGGACTGAGGATGGACCCAGAGAAGCTGTCTGCCATTCTCAAATGGTCTCGCCCCGTCAGAGTAAGGGCGATACAACAATTTCTTGGATTCGCCAATTATTACCGGCAATTCATCTGTCACTTTTCTGCAATCACAAGACCTATTACTGCTCTCACCCGTAAAGGGACTACTCCCAAGGATTGGTCTCCAGAGGCTGAAGAGGCCTTTCTGACCCTAAAACGGGCTTTCTCCACGGCTCCGGTCCTGCATCGCCCGGAGAGCAACCGACCTTTTGTACTCGAGGTGGACGCTTCCTCGACGGGTGCCGGGGCAGTATTGTCCCAGAGATCCGCCTCCGGTCGTCTGCACCCTTGTGGCTTCATCTCGAAGGCCTTTTCTCCATCCAAGTGTAACTACTCGATCGGCGACTGGGAACTTCTGGCCATCAAGTTGGCCTTGGAGGAGTGGCGTCACCTCCTGGAGGGAGCTGTCCATCCCTTTATCATCTTCTCGGATCACAAGAGTCTGCCCAGAGACTCAGCCCTCGTCAAGCCAGATGGTCCTTGTTTTTCGCCCGATTTGACTTTGAGCTCCTTTTCCATCCCGGCAACAAAAATCCCAAAGCCGACGCTCTGTCCATGGTCTTCCAGCCACACGAAACCACGGAGGAACCCTAGCATATCATTGACCCCACTAGGATCATCACAGTGGCTCCAGTGAACTGGCTTGCTCCTCCTCCTGGCAAAACGCTTGTGCCTGAGAACCTCCAGCGAAAATTCCTCCTATGGGGGCACTCCTCCAAACTGGCCGGCCATGCTGGGACTAAGAAGACCCTGGATCTTATCATGCGTCACTACTGGTGGCCCACTGTTATGAGCTCATTTTCTGCTCCACCAGTTCCCCTTCCGTTCTCCCTCTGGTGGTGACAGGAGGTAGTGAGGTTGGTTTAAGTGGTAGTGATCTGCCACCTGGTGAGGAAGATAACGATTGGATCTCTGGAGTATCAGACTGGATATAAGACAGCCGACGCCCTATCCAAGTGCTGGTGATTCAGTCTGCTTCTCAGGTCTTGGACTCAGCTGTGTTCCAGTCTTCTCAAGTTAAGTTTGTTTTTGTTACTGTTCACACTTGCTCTTGTTGGTCATTTCAGTTTTTTGTGTGGTCAGCCAGCCCGGCTGGGCTGTGCTGAATTTCCACTCTCATTTGCCAAATTGCCTTTTTGTTTGTCCCTTATTAGATTGGCCTCTTTTTGCTCTGTCTCAGAATATTTCAGTGTGCTGATATAGTGGGAGAAGTCTAGCGACTTCAGGGTTAATTTTGCTATCAGTTGTGTTGGACATTTTTGTAGGATTTTTTGGCAGATTGCAGACAGGGTCTTTCCTTTCCTGTCCTTTCTAGTTAGTTTGGCCCCATCATTTGCTAAGCCTATTTTCCTACCTTTGTTTGTGTTTTCATCTTGTTTCATCGTCAATACATGTGGGGGGCTGTTTCTCCTTTGGGGTCTGCTCTGGGGCAGTTAGTTTTCCTCTTTTCCTGCTTTAGGCTTATTTAGTTCTCCAGTTGTGATGATGCGTCTAGGACCACCATAAGAATGCTCCACGACTGCTGCTAGTTGCGTGGTAGGATCAGGTGTCTGCAGTCTGCATAGTTACCAACCTCTTTGGTTTTCTGAGATATAGCTTGTGTTGTTTTTTATTTCCTCCTCGGTGACCCGTTCCTAACAGCCCACGCTTCGCCAAGATGTACTCGATTTTGTGGCTTCTTGTCCATCCTGTGCAAAAAACAAAGTGCAACGAACACCTCCATCCGGCTTGTTGCTGCCATTGTCCGTCCCTGTGGTCCCTTTGGAAAACATCGCTATGGATTTCATCACCGACCTACCCTGTTCTTCTGGCTGCACAGTCATCTTGGTGGTGGTGGATCGTTTTTCCAAGATGGCCCACTTCGTCCCTCTGCCCGGTCTCCCCTCGGCTCCGGAGCTGGCCAAAGTCTTCATTCACCAAATCTTCAGATTTCATGGACTACCTCAACACATTGTGTCGGACCGAGGGGTTCAGTTTACCTCCAAGTTCTGGCGATCACTTTGTAAGCTCATGAACGTTTCCCTTGACTTTTCCTCGGCCTACCATCCACAGTCCAACGGGCAGGTGGAGCATACCAACCAGACGTTGACTGGGTACCTACTTCATTTCTCCAACGCCCACCAGAATGATTGGGTTGACTTACTTCCCTGGGCTGAGTTCGCTTACAACAACCATGCTGGTGAGTACTCGGCCAAGTCTCCGTTTTTCATTGTGTTCGGCAGACATCCTGGTGTTCCCCTTCCGATAACCCCTGCCTCCGAGGTACTCGCGGCCAACACTTTGTCCTCCGAATTTTCCCAGATTTGGGCCGAGACCAACATGTCACTCAAGAAGTCCGCTGACTGGATGAAGATTTATGCCAACAAGAAGAGATTGGATCCTCCACCCTATCGTGTTGGGGACAAGGTCTGGCTCTCGTCCAAATTTATCCGGTTGAAACTGCCCTCCTACAAGTTGGGGCCAAGCTACATCGGTCCATTTAAATTTCTTGGACGTATCAACGATGTTGCCTACAAAATGAGGTTGCCTGCTTCGCTTCGGGTCCCGAACACCTTCCATGTCTCTCTCCTGAAACCTGTGGTGCTGAATCGCTTCCATTCCCTGCCTGATTCCGGTCCTCAGCCGGTGGGTGCCGATGATGTCTTTGAAGTGAAGGACATTATCGCCATGAAGAAGGTTAGAGGTAGGACATTTTTTCTTGTTGACTGGAAGGGCTTTGGTCCTGAGGAGAGATCCCAGGTACCTCAGGAGAATATCAATGCTCCCCGTATCCTCAAGTGATTTCTTGCTAATCTCCGGGGAGGGTGGCTTAGGGGAGGGGGTACTGTCACGCCATCTCTGCATACTCACCCGGCCATCGCTCCCACGCCGCAGCCACTCACTGCCCGACAGTCACGGCAGTCACCTCTGACAGGCGTTTGGCCGATGGCATCTTTGCATGCAATGCGCATGCGCCATAGGCTGCGGCCACGCCTCCCTTCTGCCTCTTGTGCTCCGGCTGTGCCCTGACTCGGAAGCACCCCCTGACCAATGGCAGACCAGACAGGGGCATATCAGGCCACTTCCCCCTGAGGGAGGTGCCTGATCATTGTGTTTCCTAGCACACTGGGCCCTGCTTCTTCGTGTGCTCTCCGCAGTCTCACAATCCCGTTCTCGTGTTCTTCCTGCAGCAGCCTCGCAGTCCTGCTATCAGTGTCCCCTGCTGCGCTCCAATCCTGTCGTCCTACTCCAGCTCTGCCTCCAGTGTTCCTGTTCTATCCTGATCCAGTCCTGCCGTCCCACTCCAGTCCTGCCTCTGGTGTTCCTGTTCCATCCTGCTCCAGTCCTGCCGTCCTACTCCAGTCCTATCTCCGGTGTTCTTGTTCCATCCTGCTCCAGTCCTGCCGTCCTACGCCAGTCCTGCCTCCGGTGTTCCTGTTCCATCCTGCTCCAGTCCTTCCATCCTACTCCAGTCCTGCCTCCGGTGTTCCTGTTCCATCCTGCTCCAGTCCTTCCGTCCTACTCCAGTCCTGCCTCCGGTGTTCCAGTTCCATCCTGCTCCAGTCCTTCCGTCCTCCTCTAATCCTGTCTCCTATGTTCCTGCTCCAGCCATCCTTCCACATTCCAGTCTACTGTCTTACTCCATTCCTGTCTCCTGTGTTCCAGCTCTGTCCTGTCATCTACACTTCAGTCCCTCCATGTTCCAGTCTACAGTCTTACTCCACTCCTGTCTCCTGTGATCTAGCTCTGTTCTGCCATCTACACTTCAGTCCCACACTCCTACTCCAGTCCATCCTGAGCTGCCCCTCTTGGTACCGGCTACCGTGGTACTCGAACCCCTGGGCCTGCTCCTAACGGTCCCTGTATAGGGTTCAGTTCCCCCTGGCAGCTTGCCCGGGGCCCCTCGATGCCTCGGCCCAGAGGGTCCTCTCCTGGAGATTCAGGCTCCAGATCAGCCACGCTAACACTGTTAGTTAGGCTAATGGTTAGGGCAGGTTCACACGAGGGTATCAAAAAATCATTCAGAGTGTCATCCAGAAAAGTGTGACAATTTCTTTATCATGTGAGGCCACATCTAGAATATGGGATCCAGTTTTGGGCTCCACATTAAAAAAGGACATTCAGAAATTAGTGTCAGTTCAAAGGCGGGCAACTAGATTATTACAAGGGACGGAAGGTCTCTCATATGATGAGAGGTTGGAAAAGTTGGGCTTGTTTAGCTTAGAAAAAAGATGCCTCAGAGGAGATCTCATTTACATGTATAAATGTGTGGTCAGTACAAAGGACTGTCACATAACTTATTCCTTCCAAGGACCATATTAAGGTCCGAGGGCACTCATTATGGCTGGAAAAAAAGATGATTCCAACAGCTAAACAGGAAAGGGTTCTTTGCAGTTAGAGCAGCCAGAGTGTGGAATGCCTGACCACAATAGGTAGTAATGGCAGACACTATAACACGTTTTAAAAAAGAGCTGGATGATTTCCTCAGAACACATGACATTGTGGGTTATAGTTAATTTAGTGACAAAAAACAATTGATGGAGAAAGGTTGAACTTGATGGACCTAGGTGTTTTTTCAACTTTTGTAACTATGTAATTTGTCATCTGCATGCAATCTGTTTCTTACTTAGCAGCTATTATTCATTTCTAAGCTTACTATGTTATAGAACTGCAATGTACACATGAAAATCAGATAGTATACTGTGGTTTTGTATGGCATCTGAGTTTTTTCATGCACCGATAGACTAGAATGGGTGAGTCTCATCCATTTTACAGGAGAAACTTGCACGCTGAGATTTTTTTTCCCATGCAAATTTGGTCAGTGAAAATAATTGCTCATCTGCACTGTCCCTTTGAATAACATTGGCCGGATTGTGCCCCATTGTACAACATTGGTCGGATTGTGCCCCATTGTATAACATTGGTCAGATTGTGCCCCATTGTATAACATGGGTAAGATTGTGCCCCATTGTATAACATTGGTCAGATTGTGCCTCATTGTATAACATTGGTCGGATTGTGCCCCATTGAATAACATTGGTCCGACTGTGCCTCATTGAATAACATTTGTAGGATTGTGCCTCATTGAATAACATTGGACGGACTGTGCCTCATTGAATAACACTGGTCAGATTGTGTCTCATTGTATAACATTGGTCAGATTGTGCCCCATTGAATAACATTGGTCAGACCGTGCCTCATTGAATAACATTGATCGGATTGTGCCCCATTGAACAACATTGGTCGGATTGTGCCCTATTGTATAACATTGGTCAGATTGTACCCCATTGTATAGCATTGGTCGTGTAAATGAATACACTTAAACTCTTATGTTTTCTCACTTTTCAGCTGGACCCATAAAATGCTTATTTTAATGTCAGGATTATATAGCATTTATGACATTGATTTTGCAACCTAGGTACACCAGCCTCAATAGTGCTAAAAGATCTGTTTAACAATGTATTCAGTTTGTATTGTTAATCCTAGTCACGGTTGCTCTTTGTGATATTAAATCTGAGTTCTGATTGGTTCCAACTGGCCACCACAACATTGGATAAATACTTGGGATAAATGAGGCTCATTGTTCATAGCTGATTGACATATGACTATCTGATGAACAAGATAAAAGGGAAAAATTGATGTCTTCTACATTTATTCACATGATGAGAATTACCTGCTAATGTTGAAACCACAGATGAGTCCGGGTCAAAAGGGCATCTGCCTCGTCCTCGTTCAGACTTTTGGAGCTCTTGTTGGAAAATATGTTCCTGTAAGAATCAGATAACAACGGCGCAAAAATAAAGGTAAATCACGTGTGACCAATGTGCACAGGTTATGTAATGTAGGACCAAAATACAGAGGAACTTGTTTAACTGAGCAATGAAATAAAGTTATGTAATTATAATAGTTAAAGATACATTATGCTCATATTGTGTTAAAGGGTTTCTCCACTGTAAGAAAAATTGGTCCGCAAACACTTTTATACTTGTAAAATAGCCAAAAGAACAGGTACTCACCCTCTTAGGGCTCAGCACAGGCTCTCATCTTCCACTCTTATCTCTATATTTTGGCTACAGTGGTGACATCGACAGCGCACATTACCACTGCAGCTAATCACTGAGCCCAGCTGTTCATGTCATCCACATCAGTACATCTGCTGACCTCGGTAATTGGCAGCAGTAGTGATGTGCACCATTGGCCTTACATCATCACTGCTGCAGATATGTAGGTTGAGCAGTGGTGGGGGCCTCTGAGGGTTAGAAACTGCTCTTAATGTTATTTTATAAGTATAAAAGCATTTAGGGGACTTTTCCCTTAGAGAAAAAACCTTTTACTGGTCTTTGTTTTGTCTTATATGAAGGAAAAATTCCTGTGTACAACCTAAAAAGAAACAAACTCATATTTAAAACAATTACTTTTTTACGAAAAATAGAAAGAAAAATGGAACAAGCAATAAAAGATTTATTCACCCCACCAGTGTTACTGGGTTCAATGCAATATGTGATTATGAAGAGTCAAATTAAGCATCAGGAATCTGTTGAGTAATTGCGCTGCATCTTCACTCCTTACAGCTGGAGGCTGCTATTGTGTATCGGAAATCGCCCTTTACTAAGATGGCTGATGTTGAACCTGTGGAAGTCATCTTATTTCCTGTTTGATCCTACTTAGGGTCACATAGAAGTCTGACACACTGCTTGAGTACTGTGTCTAGTCTTCTGTTAAGTTCCAGTCTTCAGCTCCTGAGAACTGTCTTAAGCCTTCTTCGCATGTTCTTTGTGGTCCGGTTCTTAAGGACCGCAAGTACGGACATACGCACAACCATTGTATTCAATGGTGGTGCGCACATGTCAGCCAGAGCACATTGAGCTCAGCATGAAAAGCGTTTCCTGTGACTGCCGGTAATCTTAATGATGTCACTACCTGTCACGTGCAACTGCGTTCTCACACTCAGCTCAGTTCCAGCTAGTGTGGTGAGAGATCCATAATCCATGGTGATGAACTTTCTCATGGCAGCTCAGCGATATACACTGCAGAAGAGATTTTGCTCCTGTGTCAGTATGAGCCAGCTGGCCAGGAGAGCAGTCACAGATATGACTGCTCTCCAAATCATCCGGATCATCGTGGGACAGTATGGATTAACTTCACATTGTACAGGTGTAGGATATGGTTGTTTATTATTTTTCTTCTTTTACAGGTGACATGGGCATAAGTGTATTAGATGTAAAGGTGAGAATTATGATTGTTTATTATTTTCTGTCTTTTACAGGTGACATTGGCTTCAATAGATTAGGAGAAAAGGTGAGTATCGCTGTGTTTTTTATTTTTATTTCAAATAAAGGAGTCTTTGTCATTATTTCAATTAAATGATGTTATTCTGGCTGTGTCTATTGTACAATTTAACTAGTTAGTTATGAGGTAGGTTATAGATGCATCTCCATTATTAACCTGTGGGCTTGATGTCAGCGGCCATAAAACAGCTGACATCAACCCCACAACTATTGCTTCACTTTCCATCACACCAGGGCAAGTGGGAAAAGCCGGGCAAAGTGCCAGAATTGGCCCAACTAATAGATGAGCTTCTTTGGAGGTTGCTATTTCTAGGCTGCGGGGGCCAATATCCATGGCTCCTTCCCAGTCTCAGAATACCAGCCTCTAGCTGTTTGCTTTAGCTCAGCTGGTTGTCAAAAATGGGTTATTTTTTTAAATAGTTTAAGAAAAGTGGGACACCTCTATTCTTGATAACCAGCCATGCTAAAGCTGACACCTGAAGGTTTCAGCCCACAGCTGTCAGTGTTGCCTGCACTGGTTATCAAAAATAGAGGAGAACCCACTTAATGTTTTATTTAATTTATTTAGAACTCACAGGCGCTGGCTGATGAATACTCCCATCAGTAGTGCCTGCTTTCGCTGTTATCAGCAAAAGCAGGCATAGGCTGATGAGAGTAGAACTTTCTCATCAGTTGATGCCTGTGACTGGCAGTAATCTTTTTACTGACAGAGCTGGAGCCTCAGCTCTTTGGGTCATAGGCAGCATTTCTCTTCCTTCAAACACGGCGAGTTGAGTTAATGACAAAGACTCAATTTTTGTCTCATCTGACCACTGCACCTTCTCCCAATCACATCCAGATGTCCATTGGCAAACCTCAGATGGGCCATGCACATGTGCCTTCTTGAGCAAGAGTACCTTGCAGGCACTGCAGGATTTTAAACCTTTACGGTGTAATGTCTTACCAATGGTTTTCTTGGTGACTGTGGTCTCAGCTGCCGTGAGATCATGAAGAAGTTCCCCCTTGTTGTTTTAGGCTGATTTCTCACCTTCCTCGTAATCAAGGATACCCCACGATTTTGCACGGTGTCCCAGATCGATATGTATTGAGAGTCATTTTGTATTTCTTTCATTTTCTTACTATTGCAACAACAGTTGTCTCCTTCTCACCCAGCATCTTACTTATGGTTTTGTAGCCCATTCCAGCATTTTACAGGTCTATGATCTTGTCCCTGATGTCCTTATAAAGCTCTTTAGTCTTGCCCAGAGCAGAGTCTTGTTGTAGAGGATAGAGTCTGACTGATTAATTGAGTCTGTGGACAGGAGTCTTTTATAAAGGTGACTATGTAAGACAGATGTCTTTAATGCAGGTAACAATTTGATTAGGAGCGTTTAGCTGGTATGTAGGAGACAGAACTCTTAATGGTTTGTAGAGGATCAAATACTTATTTCTCACTGCAAAATACAAATAAATGTAAATAATTTATACAATGTGATTTTCTGAATTTTAATTTTGATATTCTATCTCAATGTTTAAATTAACCTACCCTTAAAATTATAGACTGTTCATGTCTTTGTCAGTGGGCAAAATGTACAAAATCAGTAAGGGATCAAATACTTATTTCTTCCACTGTATATTGACCTAAGAGAGATTGACCGGACACTCTTTTTACCTTCACATGCTATTGCAACCTTTATGCTGTAAAATTTAAAGCAGGAACTGAACGCTCAGAGCAATAAAAATGTAACAGCCATTTTATAAGATTTGTCGATGATTTCCTTCAAATTACAGAACTATTCACACTAACTGCTGAATGAATACTATTCGTGATTTCAAAGACGTGACATTCTCCATACAGCAATGTGTGACTGCTGGAAATGGTTTGAAAGCAGGATAACTCTATATATTTCACGTGTTGCATCTGCTCATTTCCACATGTTCACAATTTGAGCTGAAGAGGGATTACAATTATATGATAATATCTATTAGATAAGGTTATAACCTCAGGGATTTCAGCTCTTTTGACATTGACATGTCCTATGCGTAAGCAATGAGGAAATTGAAATAAATTAAAAACAGCCACTCAAGTAAGATCTCCCTTGGAGATGACCAAGCTTTATATTTTCATTAAGTAATATAAAGCAGTACAAAATGTGCTAGGTGTGGTCCCAATACGCAGTTCTATAAAGGTCATGTACATTTTTACTTTTTGAAAACCTGGTATTAGTTTAGATTTTTTTAAAATAAGCATATTTCCTAACGTTTTACAACCATTTTCCAACAATGTTCATTGACAGTCCAAATGTCAACTCATGCTCCTTGAATCTAAGGATTATGGGGAAGCTGAATAGATATGATCGAATTTGCCAGATTGCACTGATTTTACAGGCCAATTCGATTTGCAGCAATTTTTTTTAACCGTTTACTCGGCCCTATATGGTTCAGGAAAATGGCGGCTGACATGTTGTTGAATTAATGCGAAGCAAATTTGCCAAAATTTCTTATTCTGGAGAAAATAATTTTTGCAAAATTTGAAGAGAATTCAATCCCACTTTAATAAACTTGCTTATCTCTAATTCTGATAGTCAGAAACAACCAGTCAGAAAATCCTAATTTTAAAGTTATGCCACTCCTTTCGGTGATGTAGCAAAACATTTATTTAATGTTTACACCACCCTAAAAAATAACACTTAAAATTTGTATCATGAAGTGAATAAATTGACTAGAGGTAAAAATTCTCAATATAGAGTGACAAATCTCAAAATGCTAATTGTAAATGATTATGTTTTGTTGTGATGCTCTCTGTTGTATGGTTGGTTTGCGGCACTTCACCGACAAGGAGGAAGAGGAAATGGGCTACAACAAAATACAAGCTGTGAAGAAGGGTTTCTTGTCTGAAGGGGTAGAAAAGTTGAATGGATGGTGCCAAATTTTATGGACTTCAGCAACCAGAAAAGTTTGTTAGGATGGACAAGTGGTTGCCTTGGGGAATGAGAGGAGGTGCGCAGACACTGCTGATAAAGATTGGCTAGTTCCACAATATTTTTTTGTGTGATTATTTGTGTTAGATGGTTAGTGGTTAAAATGTGCACTCTTTAATAATGCTTAAACTGGTTGTCCCATGTTTCAATCTTCAGCAGTGCAGTGACGATTGACGGCTCAGCGCAGTAGCATGGCTGAGCCACTTCCCTAACTGTGCACTCTCTCATGCTCCTAGCAGAAGCAGCTTTGTCTCTGCAGCACGAGGACACTGAGGCTGGATCGATGTACCAGCAGTTCTTGCAAACTAAATAGAAAAGAGCTTGTAATCACACATTCATTGACTAGGAGACCGGCCACCTAAATTCTGTACAGACTGGCCACCTAAATGTACAATACAGAATTTATAGAATATAAAATCCATCAGCTCTTGAGAATGGAGACAATTTATATTTTATAATTGCAAAGTTGCTTGGTTTTAAATCTTGAAATTTTACCCATTTCATAAAATTAGAATAATCACAAAACTATTTGCAAGTTATTGACCTGATGATTATGGTATGCTGGATAGTGTTATTACCACCTGTACTTTTATTTGACTTTTCTAGCTGAACATGCTTATTTCTAGCACCAAGGGGACTGAGATCTAATGTCAAAAGCTCAACAAAGAGGGAGTGCAACATGAAATGAATAATAAGAAGATTTGCTCTTCAGCAGCCAGGAGCCTACATGGGGGAGGATTACTGTCAAGAACAGGTGTTAGCCTTACTATTAGCATTCTAGCTCTTTTTAATGTTATGTTCTTTTATTGTGGTTTATTTTACTGCAGAAAGTTTTAGGTTCTAAAATAAAAGCAGTTATGAAAATCAATATTATTCCTTTACTTCAGTCAAATTACCGATAATTTCTATCAAACCATACATATTTTCAGAATTAAAAGGTCCATTTAAAACTATTTAGTATTTGTCAATTTTAACATGACATAAATACAATTGCTATATCAACTAGCACATCTGAAGGCTGATGCTGAGTAAGGGTTTGGGCTCCTATTAAAATAATATTAGGCATTCCTTTTTTCCTGGCTGGACAGCTACAAGTAAGTCCAAGAGCAGCAAAGAAAAATATGCTTAATGATGTAATTATTGAGACATGCTCAAGTAACGCCCTGGTGTTGCATTTTCTAAACCATGTGACAGCTAAAATAATGGGATTTGAAATTTTAAACTACTCGAGTTTCAAGGAGGTCACTGCAATTTTGTGGTTTCTTGGTTAAACATAAATGTAATGTATTAGACATGGTTATAATGTTTCCGCTTTTTGGTTTTATTTAAGTTTTTTGGTTATTGTCAGCCTTACTAATTTCCTGCTGTGGTCTTCAATAACATTTTAGCTTATTATTTATTTATTTATTTATTTTTAGAGCACCATTGATTCTTTTGTGCCGTACATGAGAAGGGTTACACCCAAGATGTAAATATACAGGTGCATCTCACAAAATTAGAATATCATCAAAAAGTTGATTTATTTCATTTCTTCAATACAAAAAGTGAAAATAATATATTAGATACAGTCATTACAAACAGAGTGATCTAGTTCAAGTGTTTATTTCTGTTAATGTTGATGATTATGGCTTACAGGTAGTGTTGAACGATACCATCCGATATCGTGAAGTATCGGATCGGATTGGATCGGACTGATACCCAAAAAGTATTGGGTATCGCCGATTCCGACACCGAAAACCCATGCAAGTCAATGGGGCACAAATATCGGAATTAAAAAAAACCTTTATTTACTTGCACATCCAGTTCGGGAGGGGGTAAAAGTGTGGGCGGTGTGTGGGTGAACACTGTGCGTGTCTGTGTGTGCGGGCGGGGTCGGTACGGGCCTCTCGGGGGTCTGTGCGGGCCTGCCGGGGGTCTGTGCGGGCTGCCGGGGGTATGTGCGGGCCTGCCGGGGGACTGTGCGGGCTGCCGGGGGTCTGTGCGGGCCTGCCGGGGGTCTGTGCGGGCTGCCGGGATCTGTGCAGGCTGCCAGGGGTTGTGTGTGTGTGCAGTCATTGTCCGATGGGACTACAAGTCCCATCGGGCGATGCCTGCTACAAAGACAGTGATTGACACATTAGCCAGTGATGGGACAGCAGTAGTCCCATCATCCGGCTAATGTGTTGAATGTTAAAAAAAACATACATACTACATACATACTACATATATACTACATTCATGCAACATACATACATACATACTACATATATAATACATTCATACAACATACATACATACATAGTACATACTACATACATACTGCATACATACAACATACATAATACATGCTACAGACATACAACATACATACTACATACATACTACATACATAATGCATACTACATACAATACATTCATACATTCATACAATACATACATATAGACACACAGTACATATAACATAGAGTACATACTCACCATCACTTGTCACTTTGATCCCCGAAGCCAGTGTCATCTGTAAAAAATATTAAAATAACAAACAAGCAATATACTCCCTGATCCACAGGAATCCACGAGTGTCCCACGACGATCTCCCGTGGAGAACAGCAGCATCAGCTGATGCGACCGCTCTCTAGGGGCCCCAGGAATACAATGACACTGTATTCCTCCGCCACTGTAAAAAAATAGTCACTAGTCTCACTTTTGGCATTGCTGTGTGAGAAAGTTCCCACGCAGCTTTTGCCATAAAGTGAGACCAGTGAACTATAGTAACCTCTCAGTGATGCACTGCAGGAGATCGTCGTGGGACACTCGTGGATTTCTGCGGATCAGGGAGTATATCGGTTGTTTTGTTATTTTAATATTTTTTACAGTGATATGACACTGGCTTTGGGGATCAAAGTGACAAGTGATGGTGAGTATGTACTCTATGTTATATGCACTGTATGTCTATATGTATGTATTGTATGAATGTATGAATGTATTGTATGTAGTAAGTATGTAGTATGTATGTAGTATGTATGTTGTATGTATGTTGTTTGTATGTAGCATGTTGTATGTATGTAGTAAGTATGTAGTATGTAGTATGTATATATGTATGTTCTATGAATGTAGTATATATGTAGTATGTATGTAGTATGTAGTATGTATGTATGCTTTATGAATGTAGTATATATGTATTATGTATGTTGTATGAATGTAGTATATATAAAGTATGTATGTAGTATGTATGTATGCTGTATGAATGTAGTATATACGTAGTATGTATGTAGTATGTATGTATGTTGTATGAATGTAGTATATATGTAGTATGTATGTAGTATGTAGTAGGTATGTATGCTGTATGAATGTAGTATATATGTAGTATGTATGTTGTATGAATGTAGTATATGTGAAGTATGTATGTAGTATGTATGTATGCTGTATGAATGTAGTATATACGTAGTATGTATGTAGTATGTATGTATGCTGTATGAATGTAGTATATGTGTAGTATGTATGTAGTATGTATGTTGTATGAATGTAGTATATATGAAGTATGTATGTAGTATGTATGTATGTTGTATGAATGTAGTATATATGTAGTATGTATATAGTATGTATGTATGTTGTATGACTGTAGTATGTATGTAGTATGTATGTAGTATGTAGTATGTAAGTATGCTGTATGAATGTAGTATATATGTAGTATGTATGTAGTATGTATGTATGTTGTATGAATGTATTATATATGAAGTATGTATGTAGTATGTATGTATGTTGTATGAATCTAGTATATATGTAGTATGTATGTAGCATGTATGTATGTAGTATGTATGTTTTTTTACATTCAACACATTAGCCAGATGATGGGACTACTACTATCCCATCATTGGCTAATGTGTTAATCACTGTCATTGTAGTAGGCATAGCCCGATGGGACTTGTAGCCCCATCGGACGATGCCTGCACACACACACAACCCCCGGCAGGCCCGCACAGACCCCCGGCAGGCCCGCACAGACCCCTGTCAGGCCCGCACAGACCCCGGCAGGCCCACACAGACCCCTGGCAGCCCGCACAGACCCCCGGCAGGCCTGCACAGACCCCCGGCAGCCCACACAGACCCTTGGCAGGCCCGTACAGACCCCCGGCAGCCCGCACAGACCCCCGGCAGGCCCGCACAGACCCCCGGCAGGCCCGCACAGACCCCCGGCAGCCCGCACTGACCCCCGGCAGGCCCGCACCGACCCCCGGCAGGCCCGCACAGACTGCGCATCATGATGACATCATTTCAGCAGCCAATCCCAGCCACAACACTGGCTCATTGTATTATGGGAACTTCCGATTCTGGTATTCAATATTGTAAAAATATCGGTACTCAGTATCGGAATTCAGATACAGCGAATATCGTCCGATACCCGATATTTTCAGTATCGGAATGCTCAACACTACTTACAGCCAAAGAAAACCCAAAAGTCATTATCTCTGTAAATTAGAATACTTTATAACACCAGCTTGAAAAATGATTTTAAAATCCAAAATGTTGACCTGCTGAAATGTATATTCAGTAAATGCACTCAATACTTGGTCGGGTCTCCTTTGGCATCAATTCCTACATCAATGGGGCATAGCATGGAGGTGATCAGCCTGTAGTCCTGCTGAGGTGTTATGGAAGCCCAGGTTGTTTTGATAGCAGCCATCAGCTCATCTGCATTGTGGGATCTGGTGTCTCTCATCTTCCTCTTTACAATACCCCATAGATTCTCTATGGGGTTAAGGTCAGGCAAGTTTGCTGTCCAATCAAGCAGTGATACTCTTGTTTTTAAACCAGGTATTGCTACTTTTGGTATCTGGTAGACAGCTGCACTGACTTTGGTCTTGATAAAACACAGTGTACCTATACCAGCAGATGACACAGCTCCCCAAACCATCACTGATTTGGTTTTGTTTGGTTCCATGGCCAGTGTGAACATGCTCTTACATCACGTATGTTATTCAAGTTATACTCCAACTCAGTTTTCTGTTTTTCTTCAGTATTTTTGCATTCAGTACACATAGGTTGTGCCACCCTTTTCAATGAGCTGTACAGTTCATATACAGTTCCCCCAAAGCTGGGTGTCAGATTGGGACCCGGTGACTCTCTGCCACTATTCACACTAAGTAGGTTTTAACATTAGAGAGTGTAGTTCCTGTCCAAATGGGGTACAGCTTGTCGCGGTGGGACAGCTTTATGCTTTTTTTTAACAAAAACAGTGTTTACTAAGTACCCTATGTTAATTATTTAATGCACTTGCTTTTACTTATTTATTTTCATTAGGGTATATGCATACACTGTCTTTTCTTTGGTTTTGACTGTACCAACCATTTAGCATGGTGCTATGAAGCATCATAATTTTTGGGTTCTTTCTGCAAAGGGGACAAGATGGCTGCACCATTTTGAAGGGAGGATGGATGGGGTCATGTATAGCAAGATTTTGACCAACAACCTCCTTCCCTCAGTAAGAGCATTGAAGATAGGTCGGGGCTGGGTATTCCAGCAAGACAATGACTCGAAACACACAGCTAGGGCAACTAAGGAGTTGCATCATAAGAAACATTTCTAGGTCCTGAAGTGGCCTAGGCAGTCTCCAGACTTGAACCCAATAGAAAATCTCTGGAGACAACTGAAATTGCAGCTTGGTTAGAAGGCAACAAATGTTGTCACAATTATTTGAAAATGGAAGAAACACAAGGTGACTGTCAAGCTTTCTTGGTCTGGGGCTCAATACAAGATCTCGCCTCGTGGGATAAGGATGATTCTGAGAAAGGTTAGGAATCAGCCCAGAATGACATGGGAGGACCTGGTAAGTGACAAGAAGAGAGCTGGGACCATAAACATTACCATTCAAATCCATTATGCCATCAAGGAATACAATTCTGCAGGGCACACAAGGTCCCCCTGCTCACGCCAGCACATGTCCAGGCCATTTAAAGTTTGCTAGTGACCATCAAGATAATCCTGAGGAAGCATGGCAGAATGTCATGTAGTCAGATGAGACCAAAACAGAACTTTTTGATATCAACTCCACTCGCCATGTTTGAAGGAAGACAAAAGATGAGTACAACCCTAAGAAAACCCCCCAAGTGTAAAGCAGTAAAGCATAGTGGGGGAAAAAAATCATACTTTGGAGGTGCTCATCTGCAAAGGGGACAGGACGACTGCACCATATTGAAGGGAGGATGGATTCCCTCAGGAAGAGAAGTGAAGATGGGCCGTGACTGGGTCTTCAGCATGACAATGACTCCAAACATACAGCCATGGCAACTAAGGAATGATGGCGTAAGAAGCATTTCAAGGTCATGGAGTGGCCTAACCAGTCTTCAGACCTGAATCCAATATAAAATCTTTGGCAGGAGCTGAAACTGAATGTTGCCTAGTAACCTGAAAGATCTAGAGAAGATCTGTATGGCGGAGTGCCCAAAATCCCTTCTGCGCTGTGTGCAAACTTGGTCAATAACTGCAGGAAATGTCTGACCTCTGTAATTTCAAACAAAGGTTTCAGATACCGTATTTTCCGTCGTAAAAGACGACTGGGCATATAAGATGACCCCCTAACTTTTCCAGTTAAAATATAAAATCTTCTTAAAAGTCGGAGGTCTTCTTATACGCCGTGTGTTATCATATATGTCGGGTGTGGAGCAGTCTGCATATAGTGGGGAAGTGGTCCCGATGACCAAGGGAGGGAGCGTATCACAGGGAAGATGTAAGTGGAGTTATCATGCCCCTTTTACCTCATTGGTGGCAGCGGTGCTATCTGCGGCTCTGTGCTGGGGGTCAGCAGCGGCTCCTCTGGTGTAGCATGGGGGCTCTGTGCTGGGGGTTGGTGGTGGCTCCTCTTTGTGCAGTTGGGGGGCGGCGGTTCTATATCCATCATCGGGGCTCCGCCGGCCTATCCCCAAAGCCCGGAGACCCCCGGCAGCTCCATTGCTGCGATGCGGTGGCCTCCTAGAAAATGGTCACTGGGGGCGGCGCAAGCTCAGATTCAGATCTCATCCTGAGATCTTGGGAGACGAGATCTGAATCTGAGCACCGAGCCATCCAGCAGAGCAACACTGACATCCGTCCGCGCTCCTAGTGGCCACCACTGCCTGACTCCAGCCTGCTGTTACGGCCTGTCCACTGCCGCCTGCGGCCGCCACCGCCCGACTCCAGCCCACATCTGTGGCCTTTCCACTGGCACCCATGGTCACCACCGCCTCACTCCAGCCTGCGGCTGCAGCCTGTCTGCTGCTGCCCGCGGATGCCACCGCCCGACTCCAGACCACATCTGCGGCGTTTCTGCTGCTGCCCCTGCCTCCTCATCCCAGCCCGTGGATGTTGCCTGTCCGCTGCCACCGGTGGCCGCCGCCTCACCCCAGCCCGCAGCTGTGGCCTGTCCACTGCCACCCATGGCCCCGCAGCTTGGTTCCAGCCCCCCCACGGCCCATCCCCATCTTGTGGATGCAGCCTCCATTGTCCGGTTCCTGGACAACGCCGGACCGCCTCCACAGGGAGGCGCAATGCAGAAGAACTCTCCAGGGGCCTGCTGTGCCCCCACTTCACCTGGGAGTAGGAATATCCAAAGTCTCCACCAGATCCTCGTCGGCTGGGCCCAGCTGCTGAAACGCCAAAGCGTCACTGATCAGCACTCTGCCCGCCATCAGAGAGGATAAGTGAGACGTTGTAGTTAACATTCAAGACCCAAAGTCGGCCATACCACAGCCCTTTAGTGAATGGTCTTTGCCATGTTAGTCATGTTTGTGTTACCAGTGTATTCTTGTTTTAAAACCTGCAAGGACAACTGCTGTTAGCTTGTTTGGTTGCTCGAGATAGCCCCTATAGGCATCTATATACATATAAAAGTTACATCTTAAAGTTCATCCCATCTTCCGTCTCATCACTGCATCCCGCTTGCCTGCGATTACTACACCCTCATAAGGAATAATGTAGCCTCCTCATAGGGTTTAATGCAGCCCCCTCATAGAGTATAATGCAGCCCCCTCATAGAGTATAATGCAGCCCCGCTCATAGAGTATAATGCAACCCCCCCACAGAATATAATGCAGCCCCCTCATAGGGTGTAATGCAGCCCCCCTCATAGGGTATAATGCAGCCTTCCCTAAAGAATATAATGCAGCCCCCAACAGAATATAATGTAGACACTCATAGAGCATAATGCAGCCCCACATGGAATGTAATGTAGCTGCCCCCTCATGGAAAATAATCTATCCCCAGAGTGATACAGTCTTATAGCCACCAGGAGTCACTCACTGATTATATATATCTAATATATAAAGCTCAAAGTGTGTATGTATGTGTGTATGTATGTATGTGTGTGTGTATGTCCGGGATAGGCATCCGCACCGTCGCAGCTACAGCCACAAAATTTTGCACAGTCACACATCTGGACCCCGAGAGCGTCCTAAGCTATGTTGTGAGGCGAAATTTTAACCCCGCACGTTCCAATTCACCAAACAATTTTGCCCCGCCCCTCATTATGATGTCACAATGCCCCTATTTGCATACTGGGGAAGCAGTGTGTGCGCATCAAGCCCCGCCCCTCATTATGATGTCACAATGGTTGCCATGGCGACGGTGATGTCATCATAGGTTGCAAGCCCCGCCGCCGCTCATTATGATGTCATAATGGTTGACTATGGAATGGAGGATGTATGACAGGTATATGGGCACGGGACTATGGGATGGAGGATATGTATATGGGCACGGGACTATGGGATGGCGGATATGTATATGGGCACGGGACTATGGGATGGAGGATGTGTGATGGGTATATGGGCACTGGACTATGGGATGGAGGATATGTATGATGGGTATATGGGCACGGGACTATGAGATGGCGGATATGTATGATGGGCATATGGGCACGGGACTATGGGATGGAGGATATGTATGATGGGTATATGGGCATGGGACTATGAGATGAAGGATGTGTGATGGGTATATGGGCACTCGACTATGGGATGGCGAATATGTATGATGGGTATATGGGCATGGGACTATGAGATGAGAATATGTATGATGGGTATATGGGCATGGGACTATGGGATGGAGAATATGTATGATAGGTATATGGGCATGGGACTATGGGATGGAGGATGTGTGATGGGTATATAGGGACTCGACTATGGGATGGAGGATATGTATGATGGGTATATGGGCACGGGCCTTTGGGATCGTGGATATGTATGATGGGTATATGGGCACGGGACTATGGGATGGAGGATAATTATAATTTTCTATAAGTAACCACAGTTAGTTACTATGCCCGGGCAGCGCCGGGCTCTTCAGCTAGTCTAATATATAAAGCTCAAAGTGTGTATGTATGTGTGTATGTATGTATGTGTGTGTGTATGTGTGTATGTCCCGGATAGGCATCCGCACCGTCGCAGCTACAGCCACAAAATTTGGCACAGTCACACGTCTGGACCCCAAGAGCGTCCTAAGCTATGTTGTGAGGCGAAATTTTAACCCCACGCGTTCCAATTCACCAAACAATTTTGCCCCTATCTACATACTGGGGGGAAAGTGTGTGGGCGTCAAGCCCCACCCCTCATTATGACGTCACAATGCCCCTATTTGCATACTGGGGAAGCAGTGTGTGCGTGACAAGCCCCGCCCCTCATTATGATGTCACAATGGTTGCCATGGCGACGCTGATGTCATCAAAGGTTGCAAGCCCCGCCGCCGCTCATTATGATGTCATAATGGTTGACTATGGATTGGAGGATGTGTGTGAGTATATGGGCACCGGACTATGGGATGGAGGATATGTATGATGGGTATATGGGAGCAGGACTATGGGATGGGGGATGTGTGATGGGTATATTTTTGCACTGGACTATGGGATGGAGGATATGTATGACAGGTATATGGGCACGAGACTATGGGATGGCGGATATGTATATGGGCACAGGACTATGGGATGGAGGATGTGTGATGGGTATATGGGCATTGGACTATGGGATGGAGGATATGTTTGATGGGTATATGGGCACGGGACTATGGGATGGAGGATATGTATGACAGGTATATGGGCATGGGACTATGGGATGGAGGATGTGTGATGGGTATATGGGCATGGGACTATGAGATGAAGGATGTATGATGGGTATATGGACACTCAACTATGGAATGGAGGATATGCATGACGGGTATATGGGCACGGGACTATGGGATGGCGGATATGTATGATGGGCATATGGGCACGGGACTATGGGATGGAGGATATGTATGATGGGTATATAGGCACGGGACTATGGGATGGAGGATATGTATGATGGGTACATGGGCATGGGACTATGAGATGAAGCATGTATGATGGGTATATGGGCACTCGACTTGGTATGGAGGATATGTATGATGGGTATATGGGCACGGGACTATGGGATGGAGGATATGTATGATGGGTATATGGGCACGGGACTATGGGATGGAGGATAATTATAATTTTCTATAACTACCTACAGTTAGTTACTATGCCCGGGCAGCGCCGGGCTCTTCAGCTAGTATATATATATATATATATATATATATATACTGTACATATGTACAGTATATAACAAACACAATACTCACCTCTCTTCCTGGTTCCCAAGCTAATTCTGGCTCTACTCTTTTACCAGAAGCTGCACTGCCATCTGCCAGTACACAATGAAGTGACATCATGACACACCTGCTTTGTCAGGAGCAGAGGGGAATGACAGGAGAGGGAGCATCATCTGACACTATCGCCTCCATTATTGTTTTCAACTTTATCAGCATCTATGATGCTGATACAGTTGAATGCAGCGCACACTGGGGTACAGTGCTGGGCCCTCCTGACTTATGGACCCCATATCGGCTTCATGGGCTGTTGGCCCCTGGGGGAGCAAGGACCCTGGTCTACCGGCCCTAATAGTGGGCAGTGTTAGCCGCAGCCTGCGGTTAACACTTCCCACTTTTAGGGCTGGTAGACCAGGGCCCCCACTCCCCCAAGGGCCCCCAGCCCATGGGGGAGTGGGGGCCCTGGTCTACAGGCCCTGATAGTGGGCAGTGTTAGCCGCAGTCTGTGGCTAACACTGCCCGCTATTAAAGAGAAATGAATATTCACTCCTCTCCATGCCCATGGGGGCATGAGGAAGAGTGATTATTCATTTCTCTTTAGCAGTGGGGAGAGGCTTTAGCTGCAGCAGCTGGCTACTGCCTCTTGTCACCCACTACTGCTCCACTGGCACCGGGCAGGCTGACTCACGGGCTCCATAGCAGCTGCATGGTGTGCCGCTATTAGCGATGCGCTACTTGCTGTTGGCCCCTGGAGCAGCGGGGCCCTAGGCAGCTCCTGGCTCTGCATGCCAGCAGGTGTGCATGGGCCCACTGGATAATTTTCCAGTTCTCCGGTTTGCCAGTCCGACCCTGGGCACTAATGTAGGACTGACCTCTAGAGTTTATTCAAATAATTCCGGTATTGTACTGATAGATCATATCAGTGACTTTCATTTAATGTAAAGTGCATTTTATTTTTACATTCCATGCATATACCTCTATGTACTAAAATTTAATTTGTACAACATAACACCATGGATGATCCCACAATATAAATGAAAAATAGTTGTATCAGCATCATAACAAAGGGATTTTCATGCAAAAATTCTGACACTGGTATTCACAGGTATTCCACTAACACGGCTATCACCACATGACCACATATCTGATTTGTATACTTGCAGTCATGTGCCACTTCTCTTAATTCTGCACCGAGGAACTGGAAGATAAATTAGTCAGCACGTATCTGCAAGTATGCAAATTACATATGAGCGGTCATGTGATGTTAGTGACAGAGTGAATTCCGAATCCTAAAAGTTTGCACATTATACCCTAGTGTAACACTCCGTGACAAATTATAAATTTGCCCAGAAAACATTTTTAATGCTTGCACCAACAATGCTGTTGTATAAAGGCAAATATTATTTGCAAAAACGCTTAATAATTGATTATTTCTATTCTACTGTACATTATATGTGAAATATATAAAAACAAAATATTTCAGGAAAAAATAAATGATATTAATAAATCCAAAGTATTATTTTACTAGTATTAATTTATTAGAAAACAGATTTGCTGTGTATGAGAAGAAGTGGAGTGGACCAGAGATGGTCAGCTTTACAATGTATATAAAGACTTTGCTACAACTAACAAAGTAAAGAAAACATGCAGCAAAAGTACGGCCTCTTAAATTCCTCACCTTTACTAACAAAATTGATTTATGACCTGTTAAGAGCAATTTAGTAGGCCAAAGATTGAATGTTGCTTCCATTTGTCAGTAACATATTTGAAGGCAAGCACTACAGGACTTGTAAAAGTAACTTTTTCTGGTCTAAGCAATGCTATTGACTGGCACACTGCATTTAAGGCTGTCGTGTGGGCTATGGAATATTCTGAATAGAATGAATAAAATTGAACAACAAAACATGGTTTATAATATGGGACATGAAAGGGAATCTGTCAGTGGGATCAACCCTCCTAAGCCATCTATGTGGTTTAAAGCTGAATAAAATGAAAGCTTGATATCTGTGATCTGATGTTTTATTTTAGAGAAAAACATGTTTTTATATGTAAATAGTAGAGTTGAGCGAAACGGTTCGAAAAAATTCAAAAGTCGACGACTTTTGGCAAAGTCGGGTTTCATGAAACGAAACCCGACCCTAGGATGAGGTCGGCCACGAGGTCGGCGACTTACGCGCCAGTCGCGTTTCAAAAGTTTGTTTTGCGCTCTTTTTCAGCCAATCAGGATCCACGGACACTGTGGGCAACGTGATGACATAGGCACGGGTCACCACCATCTTTCAGAAGGGCATGCAAGTGATTGGCTTGCTTTGGTGGGCGTCACAGGGGGTATAAAAGGGCGTGCACGCCGACCGCCATCTTACTTCTGCCGATCTTAGTATAGGGAGAGGTTGCTGCTGATTCTGTAGGGAGAGCGTTAGGCAGGGAAGAAGACAAAAAAACTGCTTCTGCTGCTAGCGATTTGGCCTGCACAACACACAAGTCACTGTGTGTGCAGTGCAAGGGGAGGCTAAATTGTGGTGTATCAGTGGTGTTGGTTGTTGGGCTGCCTTTTAAGGCTTCCTGACACGCTGGCATTGCTGTTTACCCACTGCTCCGCAAACTGCTTTTTTAAAAGCAATCCAATCTCCCTTATCCTCTCGTCACTTTGGTCACAGGCAGCTGTGCCATCGAGCGTGTCACATAGCGCTCAGACATCAGTGGGCCGCACACAATCCACAAGTGTCCAGTGTCCAAAAGTGTACACAGAGATTCAAAATCTCCATTATCCTCTCGTCACTTTGGTCACAGGCAGCTGTGCCATCGAGCGTGTCACATAGCGCTCAGATATCAGTGGGCCGCACACAATCCACAAGTGTCCAGTGTCCAAAAGTGTACGCAGAGATTAAAAATCTCCATTATCCTCTCGTCACTTTGGTCACAGGCAGCTGTGCCATCGAGCGTGTCACATAGCGCTCAGATATCAGTGGGCCGCACACAATCCACAAGTGTCCAGTGTCCAAAAGTGTACGCAGAGATTCAAAATCTCCATTATCCTCTCGTCACTTTGGTCACAGGCAGCTGTGCCATCGAGCGTGTCACATAGCGCTCAGATATCAGTGGGCCGCACACAATCCACAAGTGTCCAGTGTCCACAAGTGTACGCAGAGATTCAAAATCTCCATTATCCTCTCGTCACTTTGGTCACAGGCAGCTGTGCCATCGAGCGTGTCACATAGCGCTCAGATATCAGTGGGCTGCACACAATCCACAAGTGTCCACTGTCCACAAGTGTACGCAGAGATTCAAAATCTCCATTATCCTCTCGTCACTTTGGTCAAAGGCAGCTGTGCTATCGAGCGTGTCACATAGCGCTCAGATATCAGTGGGCCGCACACAATCCACAAGTGTCCAGTGTCAAAAAGTGTACGCAGAGATTCAAAATCTCCATTATCCTCTCGTCACTTTGGTCACAGGCAGCTGTGCCATCGAGCGTGTCACATAGCGCTCAGATATCAGTGGGCCGCACACAATCCACAAGTGTCCACTGTCCACAAGTGTACGCAGAGATTCAAAATCTCCATTATCCTCTCGTCACTTTGGTCACAGGCAGCTGTGCCATCGAGCATGTCACCTAGCGCTCAGATATCAGTGGGCCGCACACAATCCACAAGTATCCAGTGTCAAAAAGTGTACGCAGAGATTCAAAATCTCCATTATCCTCTCGTCACTTTGGTCACAGGCAGCTGTGCCATCGAGCGAGTCACATAGCGCTCACATATCAGTGGGCCGCACACAATCCACAAGTGTCCAGTGTCCAAAAGTGTACGCAGAGATTCAAAATCTCCATTATCATCTCGTCACTTTGGTCACAGGCAGCTGTGCCATCGAGCGTGTCACATAGCGCTCAGATATCAGTGGGCCGCACACAATCCACAAGTGTCCACTGTCCACAAGTGTACGCAGAGATTCAAAATCTCCATTATCCTCTCGTCACTTTGGTCATAGGCAGCTGTGACATCGAGCGTGTCACATAGCGCTCAGATATCAGTGGGCCGCACACAATCCACAAGTGTCCAGTGTCCAAAAGTGTACGCAGAGATTCAAAATCTCCATTATCCTCTCGTCACTTTGGTCACAGGCAGCTGTGCCATCGAGCGTGTCACATAGCGCTCAGATATCAGTGGGCCGCACACAATCCACAAGTGTCCAGTGTCCAAAAGTGTACGCAGAGATGCAAAATCTCCATTATCCTCTCGTCACTTTGGTCACAGGCAGCTGTGCCATCGAGCGTGTCACATAGCGCTCAGATATCAGTGGGCCGCACACAATCCACAAGTGTCCACTGTCCACAAGTGTACGCAGAGATTCAAAATCTCCATTATCCTCTCGTCACTTTGGTCACAGGCAGCTGTGCCATCGAGCGTGTCACATAGCGCTCAGATATCAGTGGGCCGCACACAATCCACAAGTGTCCAGTGTCAAAAAGTGTACGCAGACATTCAAAATCTCCATTATCCTCTCGTCACTTTGGTCACAGGCAGCTGTGCCATCGAGCGTGTCACATAGCGCTCAGATATCAGTGGGCCGCACACAATCCACAAGTGTCCAGTGTCCAAAAGTGTACGCAGAGATTCAAAATCTCCATTATCCTCTTGTCACTTTGGTCACAGGCAGCTGTGCCATCGAGCGTGTCACATAGCGCTCAGATATCAGTGGGCCGCACACAATCCACAAGTGTCCAGTGTCAAAAAGTGTACGCAGAGATTCAAAATCTCCATTATCCTCTCGTCACTTTGGTCACAGGCAGCTGTGCCATCGAGCGTGTCACATAGCGCTCAGATATCAGTGGGCCGCACACAATCCACAAGTGTCCACTGTCCACAAGTGTACGCAGAGATTCAAAATCTCCATTATCCTCTCGTCACTTTGGTCACAGGCAGCTGTGCCATCGAGCGTGTCACATAGCGCTCAGATATCAGTGGGCCGCACACAATCCACAAGTGTCCAGTGTCCACAAGTGTACGCAGAGATTCAAAATCTCCATTATCCTCTCGTCACTTTGGTCACAGGCAGCTGTGCCATCGAGCGTGTCACATAGCGCTCAGATATCAGTGGGCCGCACACAATCCACAAGTGTCCAGTGTCCAAAAGTGTACGCAGAGATTCAAAATCTCCATTATCCTCTCGTCACTTTGGTCACAGGCAGCTGTGCCATCGAGCGTGTCACATAGCGCTCAGATATCAGTTGGGCCGCACACAATCCACAAGTGTCCACTGTCCACAAGTGTACGCAGAGATTCAAAATCTCCATTATCCTCTCGTCACTTTGGTCACAGGCAGCTGTGCCATCGAGCGTGTCACATAGCGCTCAGATATCAGTGGGCCGCACACAATCCACAAGTGTCCACTGTCCACAAGTGTACGCAGAGATTCAAAATCTCCATTATCCTCTCGTCACTTTGGTCACAGGCAGCTGTGCCATCGAGCGTGTCACATAGCGCTCAGATATCAGTGGGCTGCACACAATCCACAAGTGTCCACTGTCCACAAGTGTACGCAGAGATTCAAAATCTCCATTATCCTCTCGTCACTTTGGTCACAGGCAGCTGTGCCATCGAGCGTGTCACATAGCGCTCAGATATCAGTGGGCCGCACACAATCCACAAGTGTCCAGTGTCCAAAAGTGTACGCAGAGATTCAAAATCTCCATTATCCTCTCGTCACTTTGGTCACAGGCAGCTGTGCCATCGAGCGTGTCACATAGCGCTCAGATATCAGTGGGCCGCACACAATCCACAAGTGTCCACTGTCCACAAGTGTACGCAGAGATTCAAAATCTCCATTATCCTCTCGTCACTTTGGTCACATGCAGCTGTGCCATCGAGCGTGTCACATAGCGCTCAGATATCAGTGGGCCGCACACAATCCACAAGTATCCAGTGTCAAAAAGTGTACGCAGAGATTCAAAATCTCCATTATCCTCTCGTCACTTTGGTCACAGGCAGCTATGCCATCGAGCGAGTCACATAGCGCTCAGATATCAGTGGGCCGCACACAATCCACAAGTGTCCATTGTCCAAAAGTGTACGCAGAGATTCAAAATCTCCATTATCCTCTCGTCACTTTGGTCACAGGCAGCTGTGCCATCGAGCGTGTCACATAGCGCTCAGATATCAGTGGGCCGCACACAATCCACAAGTGTCCACTGTCCACAAGTGTACGCAGAGATTCAAAATCTCCATTATCCTCTCATCACTTTGGTCACAGGCAGCTGTGCCATCGAGCGTGTCACATAGCGCTCAGATATCAGTGGGCCGCACACAATCCACAAGTGTCCAGTGTCCAAAAGTGTACGCAGAGATTCAAAATCTCCATTATCCTCTCGACACTTTGGTCACAGGCAGCTGTGCCATCGAGCATGTCACATAGCGCTCAGATATCAGTGGGCCGCACACAATCCACAAGTGTCCACTGTCCACAAGTATACGCAGAGATTCAAAATCTCCATTATCCTCTCGTCACTTTGGTCACAGGCAGCTGTGCCATCGAGCGTGTCACATAGCGCTCAGATATCAGTGGGCCGCACACAATCCACAAGTGTCCAGTGTCCAAAAGTGTACGCAGAGATTCAAAATCTCCATTATCCTCTCGTCACTTTGGTCACAGGCAGCTGTGCCATCGAGCGTGTCACATAGCGCTCAGATATCAGTGGGCCGCACACAATCCACAAGTGTCCAGTGTCCAAAAGTGTACGCAGAGATTCAAAATCTCCATTATCCTCTCGTCACTTTGGTCACAGGCAGCTGTGCCATCGAGCGTGTCACATAGCGCTCAGATATCAGTGGGCCGCACACAATCCACAAGTGTCCACTGTCCACAAGTGTACGCAGAGATTCAAAATCTCCATTATCCTCTCGTCACTTTGGTCACAGGCAGCTGTGCCATCGAGCGTGTCACATAGCGCTCAGATATCAGTGGGCCGCACACAATCCACAAGTGTCCACTGTCCACAAGTGTACGCAGAGATTCAAAATCTCCATTATCCTCTCGTCACTTTGGTCACAGGCAGCTGTGCCATCGAGCGTGTCACATAGCGCTCAGATATCAGTGGGCTGCACACAATCCACAAGTGTCCACTGTCCACAAGTGTACACAGAGATTCAAAATCTCCATTATCCTCTCGTCACTTTGGTCACAGGCAGCTGTGCCATCGAGCGTGTCACATAGCGCTCAGATATCAGTGGGCCGCACACAATCCACAAGTGTCCAGTGTCCAAAAGTGTTCGCAGAGATTCAAAATCTCCATTATCCTCTCGTCACTTTGGTCACAGGCAGCTGTGCCATCGAGCGTGTCACATAGCGCTCAGATATCAGTGGGCCGCACACAATCCACAAGTGTCCACTGTCCACAAGTGTACGCAGAGATTCAAAATCTCCATTATCCTCTCGTCACTTTGGTCACAGGCAGCTGTGCCATCGAGCGTGTCACAAAGCGCTCAGATATCAGTGGGCCGCACACAATCCACAAGTGTCCAGTGTCCAAAAGTGTACGCAGAGATTCAAAATCTCCATTATCCTCTCGTCACTTTGGTCACAGGCAGCTGTGCCATCAAGCGTGTCACATAGCGCTCAGATATCAGTGTGCCGCACACAATCCACAAGTGTCCAGTGTCCAAAAGTTTACGCAGAGATTCAAAATCTCCATTATTCTCTCGTCACTTTGGTCACAGGCAGCTGTGCCATCGAGCGTGTCACATAGCGCTCAGATATCAGTGGGCCGCACACAATCCACAAGTGTCCACTGTCCACAAGTGTACGCAGAGATTCAAAATCTCCATTATCCTCTCGTCACTTTGGTCACAGGCAGCTGTGCCATCGAGCGTGTCACATAGCGCTCAGATATCAGTGGGCCGCACACAATCCACAAGTGTCCAGTGTCAAAAAGTGTACGCAGAGATTCAAAATCTCCATTATCCTCTCGTCACTTTGGTCACAGGCAGCTGTGCCATCGAGCGTGTCACATAGCGCTCAGATATCAGTGGGCCTCACACAATCTACAAGTGTCCAGTGTCCAAAAGTGTACGCAGAGATTCAAAATCTCCATTATCCTCTCGTCACTTTGGTCACAGGCAGCTGTGCCATCGAATGTGTCACATAGCGCTCAGATATCAGTGGGCCGCACACAATCCACAAGTGTCCAGTGTCCAAAAGTGTACGCAGAGATTCAAAATCTCCACTATCCTCTCGTCACTTTGGTCACAGGCAGCTGTGCCATCGAGCGTGTCACATAGCGCTCAGATATCAGTGGGCCGCACACAATCCACAAGTGTCCACTGTCCACAAGTGTACGCAGAGATTCAAAATCTCCATTATCCTCTCGTCACTTTGGTCACAGGCAGCTGTGCCATCGAGCGTGTCACATAGCGCTCAGATATCAGTGGGCCGCACACAATCCACAAGTGTCCACTGTCCACAAGTGTACGCAGAGATTCAAAATCTCCATTATCCACTCGTCACTTTGGTCACAGGCAGCTGTGCCATCGAGCGTGTCACATAGCGCTCAGATATCAGTGGGCCGCACACAATCCACAAGTGTCCACTGTCCACAAGTGTACGCAGAGATTCAAAATCTCCATTATCCTCTCGTCACTTTGGTCACAGGCAGCTGTGCCATCGAGCGTGTCACATAGCGCTCAGATATCAGTGGGCCGCACACAATCCACAAGTGTTCAGTGTCCAAAAGTGTACGCAGAGATTCAAAATCTCCATTATCCTCTCGTCACTTTGGTCACAGGCAGCTGTGCCATCGAACGTGTCACTTAGCGCTCAGATATCAGTGGGCCGCACACAATCCACAAGTGTCCAGTGTCCAAAAGTGTACGCAGAGATTCAAAATCTCCATTATCCTCTCGTCACTTTGGTCACAGGCAGCTGTGCCATCGAGCGTGTCACATAGCGCTCAGATATCAGTGGGCCGCACACAATCCACAAGTGTCCACTGTCCACAAGTGTACGCAGAGATTCAAAATCTCCATTATCCTCTCGTCACTTTGGTCACAGGCAGCTGTGCCATCGAGCGTGTCACATAGCGCTCAGATATCAGTGGGCCGCACACAATCCACAAGTGTCCACTGTCCACAAGTGTACGCAGAGATTCAAAATCTCCATTATCCACTCGTCACTTTGGTCACAGGCAGCTGTGCCATCGAGCGTGTCACATAGCGCTCAGATATCAGTGGGCCGCACACAATCCACAAGTGTCCACTGTCCACAAGTGTACGCAGAGATTCAAAATCTCCATTATCCTCTCGTCACTTTGGTCACAGGCAGCTGTGCCATCGAGCGTGTCACATAGCGCTCAGATATCAGTGGGCCGCACACAATCCACAAGTGTCCAGTGTCCAAAAGTGTACGCAGAGATTCAAAATCTCCATTATCCTCTCGTCACTTTGGTCACAGGCAGCTGTGCCATCGAGCGTGTCACATAGCGCTCAGATATCAGTGGGCCGCACACAATCCACAAGTGTCCACTGTCCACAAGTGTACGCAGAGATTCAAAATCTCCATTATCCTCTCGTCACTTTGGTCACAGGCAGCTGTGCCATCGAGCGTGTCACATAGCGCTCAGATATCAGTGGGCCGCACACAATCCACAAGTATTCAGTGTCAAAAAGTGTACGCAGAGATTCAAAATCTCCATTATCCTCTCGTCACTTTGGTCACAGGCAGCTGTGCCATCGAGCGAGTCACATAGCGCTCAGATATCAGTGGGCCGCACACAATCCACAAGTGTCCAGTGTCCAAAAGTGTACGCAGAGATTCAAAATCTCCATTATCCTCTCGTCACTTTGGTCACAGGCAGCTGTGCCATCGAGCGTGTCACATAGCGCTCAGATATCAGTGGGCCGCACACAATCCACAAGTGTCCACTGTCCACAAGTGTATGCAGAGATTCAAAATCTCCATTATCCTCTCGTCACTTTGGTCACAGGCAGCTGTGCCATCGAGCGTGTCACATAGCGCTCAGATATCAGTGGGCCGCACACAATCCACAAGTGTCCAGTGTCCACAAGTGTACGCAGAGATTCAAAATCTCCATTATCCTCTCGTCACTTTGGTCACAGGCAGCTGTGCCATCGAGCGTGTCACATAGCGCTCAGATATCAGTGGGCCGCACACAATCCACAAGTGTCCAGTGTCCAAAAGTGTACGCAGAGATTCAAAATCTCCATTATCCTCTCGTCACTTTGGTCACAGGCAGCTGTGCCATCGAGCGTGTCACATAGCGCTCAGATATCAGTGGGCTGCACACAATCCACAAGTGTCCACTGTCCACAAGTGTACGCAGAGATTCAAAATCTCCATTATCCTCTCGTCACTTTGGTCACAGGCAGCTGTGCCATCGAGCGTGTCACATAGCGCTCAGATATCAGTGGGCCGCACACAATCCACATGTGTCCAGTGTCAAAAAGTGTACGCAGAGATTCAAAATCTCCATTATCCTCTCGTCACTTTGGTCACAGGCAGCTGTGCCATCGAGCGTGTCACATAGCGCTCAGATATCAGTGGGCCGCACACAATCCACAAGTGTCCAGTGTCCAAAAGTGTACGCAGAGATTCAAAATCTCCATTATCCTCTCGTCACTTTGGTCACAGGCAGCTGTGCCATCGAGCGTGTCACACAGCGCTCAGATATCAGTGGGCCGCACACAATCCACAAGTGTCCACTGTCCACAAGTGTACGCAGAGATTCAAAATCTCCATTATCCTCTCGTCACTTTGGTCACAGGCAGCTGTGCCATCGAGCGTGTCACATAGAGCTCAGATATCAGTGGGCCGCACACAATCCACAAGTGTCCAGTGTCCAAAAGTGTACGCAGAGATTCAAAATCTCCATTATCTTCTCGTCACTTTGGTCACAGGCAGCTGTGCCATCGAGCGTGTCACATAGCGCTCATATATCAGTGGGCCACACACAATCCACAAGTGTCCACTGTCCACAAGTGTGTGCAGAAATTCTAAAACTCCCCTGTCCTATAGACACCTTGTACCTTGTTTTACATTACTATATAGTTTGTTGGATTTTGTCTACATTTCTAACAAAAATGAGGAAGGCTGGTGGAAGAGGCCGTGGAATTGGGCGGGGGTTGGCAGCTGGTAATGATGGTGTTGGTGGTGGATCTGATGGTAGTGTCAAGAGCAAAATAGGACCGAATGCAGGAGGTGCTGACCCTGCATCATCGTCTGGCTACATAAGGACTCGAACGCTTAGTTTTCTAGGAGTTGGCAAACCGCTTTTAAAGGCAGAGCATCAGGAAAAAGTTTTGTCTTACATTGCTGACTCAGCCTCCAGCTCTATCGCCTCCTCTTCTTCAGTTGTAAAAAGTAAAAGCACTGAGTCGTCATTGGAGGCTCATATTCATGAACCACACCTTTCCTTGTGTCCTTCACCCCAACCAAGATTGAAGGATGACGCAGGCCATACTACTGATTACTCCATGGAGCTGTTTTCACATACCATGCCTGGATTATCAAGTCAAATGGTGAATTACCCAGGCCAAGATGAATCTGACATGGAGTGCACTGATGCACAGCCGCTGATGGATGATTCTGCTGGTACATTCACTCAGAGCACTACATTGTCCTCGCAGTGTACAGAGCCAGATTTTGACCCTGATGAGACTCAGGTGCCCCTTCCCGCACACTATACCACCATACACGGTGACACAGAGAAAGGTGCACATGACATAGAAGAGGAGGTGATGGATGACCCAGTTGTTGACCCAGATTGGCATCCATTGGGGGAAGAGGGTGCTGCTTCCAATAGCTCAGATGAGGAGCATCCACAGCAGACATCGACATCGCAACAGCTGTTATCTGGCAGGCCCGGAGCACTCCAAAGACAGGTTCCAAACATCAAAACAGTTGCTGGACAGCTTGTCCAGAGGGTCAAAAGATCACAGCGTGCTAGGCCGCAAAATGTCTGCCAAAGTAGGAAGAGTGCAGTGTGGCAGTTTTTTGAACAAAATCCTCATGATCAGGCCAAGGTTATCTGTAAGAAGTGCGCAAAGACCTTTAGCCGAGGGAAAAATCTGAAAAATTTGAATACCAGTTGCATGCTTAGACATTTAACCAGCATGCACTTGCAAGCGTGGACACAACACCAAACCTCAAGTGCCACATGTGCAACTGATCACAACGAAGGTAGTCAGCAACGCTACATTGTTTCCCCCACTGTAAGCCCACCGGTTAGCACAGCAGCAAATGTTGAGGTGTCGCTGCAAGGCCACAGCAGTCAGGGAATCCCACTGTTATATCAACGAAAGACTGATTCTAGGCCATCAGAAAGAACACCTACTCCATCACCATCATCAACCCTCTCTCAGTCCGCCCTGTCCACCGCTACTTCCACCATATGCAGCTCTCAAGTCCAGCTCACCCTCCCAGACACTATGAGTAGGTCAAGAAAGTACTCAGTCTCTCATCCGCGTACACTGGCTTTGAACGCCCACATTGCCAAACTAATCTCGTTTGAGATGATGCCCTTTCGGTTGGTGGAAAGCATAGCTTTCCGCGAACTCATGGCCTATGCAGTACCACGCTATGACCTACCCAGTCGCCACTTCTTCTCTCGCAAAGCCATCCCAGCCCTCCACCATCATGTGAAAGACCGCATTGTCCATGCACTCAAGCAGTCAGTGAGCGGAAAGGTGCACCTCACAACTGATGCATGGTCCAGTCGGCATGGCCAGGGCCGTTACGTGTCCATCACTGCGCACTGGGTTAATGTGGTGGATGCAGGGTCCACAGGGGACAGCGGTGGTGGGACAGTGCTGCCTAGCCCACGGTATAGGAAACAGTTGGCTGTAGGCGTTCGACCCTCCTCCTCCTCCTCCTCCTCCAGAAGCGACAGCTCGTCCACAGAGCGCAGTCGTACGAGCACTCCATCTGCAGCTGCCACTGTTGCACACGATGTGTCCCCTTATCGAGCAGCTAGTGGAAAGCGTCAGCAGGCTGTGTTGCAGATGATGTGTTTGGGCGACAGACACACCGCCGAGGTGCTGGCCGAGTACTTGAAGCGACAAACTGAGTCATGGCTGGGCAGTGTACATCTTGAGGCAGGCAAGGTAGTTAGTGATAACGGCCGTAATTTTGTGGCAGCCATAGCCCTTTCAAAACTCAGCCACATACCTTGCTTGGCTCACACCTTGAACCTGGTGGTGCAGTGCTTCCTCAAAAATTATCCGGAGTTAACAGCCCTGCTCCAGAAGGTGCGAAGACTGTGCGCGCACATCCGCCGGTCGCCTGTACACTCCGTTCGTATGCAGAAGCTGCAGCGATTGCTCCACCTTCCCAACCACCGCCTCATTATCGACATTGCAACAAGGTGGAACTCCACCCTGCACATGGTGGAGCGGCTGTGCGAGCAGAGGCAGGCCATAATGCATTTGTGGGAGGATACACGGCCAGGAACTTTGAGAGCAGACATGGAGTTGACAGGCGTGCAGTGGTCGAAGCTGAAAGACCTTTGTAAAGTCCTTCAGTGTTTTGAGGAATGCACACGGCTGGTAAGCGCAGACGACGCCATCCTAAGCATGAGCATCCCACTTATGCGTCTGCTCATGCAAACTTTGACGCACCTTAAGGAGCAGGCGTCTGCAGCCAATGTTGATGAGGAGGAAGAGGAGGAGGGAATCCTTGATGACATTCAGCCATTGTCTGCTCAGGGACCTCTCCTGGACGAGGTGGAGGAAGAAGAGGAGGAGGAGGAGGAGGATGATGGGGATGATTACTTAGGGGAGGAGGATGCATCTCGTGGGGCAAGTGAAAATGTTGGCGTGGCAAGGTCTGGTACAGGGTTTGTGCGTGACTGGAGGGATGTGGATTTGCCAGAAAGTGCTCCTCCACCCAGCACTCGCAGTGCATCATTGACACCGGGAACATTGGCCCACATGTCAGATTATGCCTTGCGGATCCTAAAAAGGGACCCCCGCATTGCCAAAATGATGAACGATGACGACTACTGGTTGGCCAGCATCCTGGATCCACGCTATAAAGGCAAATTACAAAACATCATGCCACAGGAGAACCTTGACCTAATATTGGCTAATAAACAAGCAACTCTGGTAAATCGGTTGCTTGAGGCATTCCCAGCACACAGCAGCGGTGATGGTTCTCACACGAGCCGTATGAGCCGGGGGCAGCTTGGCAGAGTTGTTCGTGGTGCACACAGCAGAAGTGGCGTTGGAGACAGGGGTTTCATGACAATGTTGTGGACTGATTTTTCAAATACCGCTCACACAACTGGTAATACTGCATCGATGGAAAGTGACAGGAGACAGCAGTTGTCAACTATGGTTACAAACTACTTTTCCTCCCATATCGATGTTCTCCCACACAGGTCATTCCCCTTTGACTATTGGGCCGCTAAACTGGACACCTGGCCTGAATTGGCCCAATATGCCTTACAGGAGCTCGCTTGCCCAGCTGCAAGTGTGCTATCGGAAAGAGTCTTCAGTGCAGCTGGATCAATCCTGACAGAAAAAAGGACCCGTCTGTCAACCCAAAATGTGGATGATCTAACCTTCATTAAAATGAACCACGCATGGGTTTCCAAGGATTTTGTCCCACCTTCCCCTGATGACACATAGTGTGACAGAAAAATGGCTTGCTTTGGTCCACCTCTTCCTGGTACTTCACCTATTTCGCCTTTTGCATCAGTTGAATGTCCAACATCAACATATGCCACTTTCTAAAACTCCCTAACTGTGCTGCCTCCCCCCCCATGGCCGGGGTCACCACCTAGCGCACGACACCGTGCGAGTGCCGTTGCCCTGGACAGGTGGGTAGGCCGACTCTTGGGCGCGGGCACTGGCACAGGGTCCCTCATAGTGCAATCAAGTGTCTCTGACGGTGGTGGTGCACACCCGCCGTCAGACACACCGCTGTACTATGAGGGGCCCAGTGCCAGTACCGACGCCCACGAGTGGGCCCCCCTTGCTTGGCCAGGGCCCCAGCATTTGCAATCTTTACCTCTCCCTGCTCCTCCGCTGTGTAATCTGGGCCGTCAAATCCATACTGTGCCTGACACCATCTGAGCCTGCCTCCTGAGACATATATTTTGAATGTGTACGCCATCCATACATGTTATCCAGGGATACGGTACCCTTTCCAACCTTTGTGCAATGACGTGCAATCCATACTGGGCCTAACACCGTCTGAGCCTGCCTCATGCTGTATAGACATATATTTTGAATGTGTACGCTATCCATACATGTTATCCGGGGATACGGTACCCTTTCTAACCTTTGTGCAATGACGTGCAATCCATACTGGGCCTAACACCGTCTGAGCCTGCCTCATGCTGTATAGACATATATTTTGAATGTGTACGCTATCCATACATGTTATCCGGGGATACGGTACCCTTTCTAACCTTTGTGCAATGACGTGCAATCCATACTGGGCCTAACACACTCTGAGCCTGCCTCATGCTGTATAGACATATATTTTGAATGTGTACGCTATCCATACATGTTATCCGGGGATACGGTACCCTTTCTAACCTTTGTGCAATGACGTGCAATCCATACTGGGCCTAACACCGTCTGAGCCTGCCTCATGCTGTATAGACATATATTTTGAATGTGTACGCTATCCATACATGTTATCCGGGGATACGGTACCCTTTCTAACCTTTGTGCAATGACGTGCAATCCATACTGGGCCTAACACCGTCTGAGCCTGCCTCATGCTGTATAGACATATATTTTGAATGTGTACGCTATCCATACATGTTATCCGGGGATACGGTACCCCTTCTAACCTTTGTGCAATGACGTGCAATCCATACTGGGCCTAACACCGTCTGAGCCTGCCTCATGCTGTATAGACATATATTTTGAATGTGTACGCTATCCATACATGTTATCCGGGGATTCGGTACCCTTTCTAACCTTTGTGCAATGACGTGCAATCCATACTGGGCCTAACACCGTCTGAGCCTGCCTCATGCTGTATAGACATATATTTTGAATGTGTACGCTATCCATACATGTTATCCGGGGATACGGTACCCCTTCTAACCTTTGTGCAATGACGTGCAATCCATACTGGGCCTAACACCGTCTGAGCCTGCCTCATGCTGTATAGACATATATTTTGAATGTGTACGCTATCCATACATGTTATCCGGGGATACGGTACCCCTTCTAACCTTTGTGCAATGACGTGCAATCCATACTGGGCCTAACACCGTCTGAGCCTGCCTCATGCTGTATAGACATATATTTTGAATGTGTAACCTATCCATACATGTTATCCGGGGATACGGTACCCCTTCTAACCTTTGTGCAATGACGTGCAATCCATACTGGGCCTAACACCGTCTGAGCCTGCCTCATGCTGTATAGACATATATTTTGAATGTGTACGCTATCCATACATGTTATCCGGGGATACGGTACCCCTTCTAACCTTTGTGCAATGACGTGCAATCCATACTGGGCCTAACACCGTCTGAGCCTGCCTCATGCTGTATAGACATATATTTTGAATGTGTACGCTATCCATACATGTTATCCAGGGATACGGTACCCTTTCTAACCTTTGTGCAATGACGTGCAATCCATACTGGGCCTAACACCGTCTGAGCCTGCCTCATGCTGTATAGACATATATTTTGAATGTGTACGCTATCCATACATGTTATCCGGGGATACGGTACCCCTTCTAACCTTTGTGCAATGACGTGCAATCCATACTGGGCCTAACACCGTCTGAGCCTGCCTCATGCTGTATAGACATATATTTTGAATGTGTACGCTATCCATACATGTTATCCGGTGATACGGTACCCCTTCTAACCTTTGTGCAATGACGTGCAATCCATACTGGGCCTAAAACCGTCTGAGCCTGCCTCATGCTGCATAGACATATATTTTGAATGTGTACGCTATCCATACATGTTATCCGGGGATACGGTACCCTTTCTAACCTTTGTGCAATGACGTGCAATCCATACTGGGCCTAACACCGTCTGAGCCTGCCTCATGCTGTATAGACATATATTTTGAATGTGTACACTATCCATACATGTTATCCAGGGATACGGTACCCTTTCTAACCTTTGTGCAATCACGTGCAATCCATACTGGGCGTGAGAACGGCTGGCGAGCTGTTAAGCAAGCTATAGCACCTGTCCAGACAAGTACAGGGATTCCTTAGCGAGGAGACTTATTTGATTGTTTTCTATGTTGGGACAGCAATTTTTGGGGAGCACTATACTCTGGAGAATGATAGATGGGGCCCACCATACACTGGAACATTCCAAAGGTGGACATCAGACACTGGAGCAGCATTTACAGGGCCCATTATACACTAGAGCATTAGAAATGGGGCCCATTATGTTTGGAGCATTATTTGGGCCCATAAGACAGTGGAGCTTCATCCATGGGGACCAACATATACTGTAGCATTATGTGGAGCTCATCATATACTGTTTCAAACATTATATGGGACCAATGATTTTGTATGGAGAAATAGATGGGCCTCGTCATGAGATGTAAAAAGTGAGGTATTTTTCATTGTACTATACCGCTATTTCTCTGCCGTATCGGAGCATGATGAGTTGTGGTATGTGTTAAAGGGGAGCTCTTTCGCCCAGGGCACATGAAAACCTGCAGCCAGCCCTCCCCCCCACAAATTTAGCCAAATAACCCCCATTTTTCAGTGCGTAACTTGTATTATGAAGTTAATTAAGGTTGACAAGCTTAAGTAAGAAGAATTGATGCTTTTGGCATTCAAATGGGCACTGTAGGTGTGTTTCCTGTCCTCCTCTCACTGCCGACTTTTATTCCCCATTGACTTACATTGGGTTTCGTGTTTCGGGACGACCCCGACTTTTCCCTATAATCGGACGATCTTGCTCGACCCGACTTTTGGAAAAGTCGGGTTTCACGAAACGAAACGTGACCCTAAAAAACCAAAAGTCGCTCAACTCTAGTAAATAGCTTTTAAAAGGGTTGTCTAGGCATGGGGTTAAAGTTTGCAGTCACTCTATGTATTTTACCGCACAAGATCGCCTGCACCCGGCAAGGGAGAATTCTGCGTGTTATGAGGAATCACAAGTCTGCAGTGACATAGAGTGACTTAAGACTTGAGCCCCAAGCCAGGACAACCCCTTTAAAAGCACATTTACATAAAAGTAAAACATGGTTTTCTCTGGAATAAGCATTCGGATCGCAAATATCATGGTGCCATTTTATTCAGGTTCCTTTGACGTGTATGCCCATACAGATGGCTTAGGAGGGTTGATCGGTTGATCCCACTGACAGATGCCCTTTTATAGTCGGCCATCTATAATGGCATTTTAGTGGTATTAAAACTTTTTTAATATCTTCTAATTATAATCTTTCCTCTGAAATTGTGATAATATATGTAAGATAAGGATCAACTATCGATCATGTGATATTAAGACAACTGTCAGTTCGGTATATATACTGTATGTAGTAGTGTCCTACACAGTGTACTAATTACACCACAAGGGTCCTCCATGCTTCTAGACACAAGGCTGCTAACTGGGTCGGCAGCATTGCGAACAGATAGAAATAGGTTGGTGCATTCACAAATACTGTTGTAACTGCAGCTATTTACAGTACGAATGCATGTAAACATTTTTGAGTGAAGATCAGTATAAATTATATTTAATTCGTTTTTTTACCATCTGGTAATAAAGGTTCATTCAATCTATTCTACCATGAATATAAACAGTACCATTCTTTGCACACAGAAACAGAACATGAACAGAAATTATGTTCTATCATGTAAAGCATATTAATCCCCTCGTGACTAAGCAAATTAACATTTTTGCACCTTTTTTGTCAGCTTGTTTTTTGTGGGATAAGTTGTAGTTTTGAATGAAAACATTCACATTAACATACAATTTCCTGGAAAACTGGAAAAAAATGTACAAGTGTCGTGAAATATGAATCCAAATAACTTTTGGGGTTTTGATTTTACAGCTTTCGTTGTGCAGCAATATCAGTACAAGGTGAGTACAGTTACACAGGTCAATGCTCTTACGAAGATGCAAAAAGTATAAAGCAATTTTTTTTTTGTTTAAGTGGTGAAAAAAATGTAAAAATTTGTAATTAAAATTTTGTTTATATCAACATTTTTTGAGACCCAGAATATTTTCATTTTCATGTCAGTATGATGACTTTTTTACTTTGTGGTGAGCTGATGGTCTTATTGATTCCATTTTAGTGCACATGTGATGTTTGGATTGCTTCTTCTTGCAGACAAAAAAAAAATTCTGGCATTTCTTTTTTTTTTAAATCTCTTTGCAGCTATTACCATACTGGTTAAATAATTTTATATTTTGGTATATCAGATTTTTACAGCAATTTCAAACATGTTTTTCCTTGTATTTTTTATTATGGTGAAAAAATGGAGTGATTACAATTTTTACAAACATTTTTTCCTCTACTATGTAATCCCTTGTGGGACTTGAACCTGTGATGGTTTGGTCTCTTGAGCTGTATACTGCAATACCACGGTATAAAGAAATGTACAAATCAGGGGTGGCTATTGGGTGGATGAAATGGTGCTCCTCCCCCAGACTGCATGCCATAAATACCGCTTTAAGAGATTAACTACAACATTTAAGGGGTTAACAGAATCAGATGGAGCTTAGTTAGTTTGGATAATTGTTTTTAGAAGATGATGACTGTATAACACAGCTCACACTTGTCAGGCATGGTGCTGACTCCGCTCCTTAGGGGACCTGACACTAGACAATACAGTACATTCAATGCTGGAATTCTGGGAAGTGGTTAACATATATCAATAAAAAAATATAATCATATGTTACTATTTGGGACTATGCTTGTCATATATAGTTTTGATTGTATGAGGCAATTTAATATTATCATGTCAGTAGCGATGGTGCATTAAAACTTATCATTAAGATATTAAAGGGAATCAGGCATGACATTTGACCTATCTAAACTATTAATATGGTCATACAGGTTATAGACTGCTGAGGAGAGTGATGCTTGTGTGTCTCATATCAGATGCCTTGTAGTTGAGAAATCATCTTTTATCACTTTATATAAATGACCTCTTTCAGGTTCTGGGGAGGATGATGCATAATCTGCCTCCAGAGCTTATTTTACATAAAGGAGGAGTTACCAGTGTACCACAAGTAACTAACAGAACAGAAGAACTAAAATTTATCTTGTTGCAAACACATTTTTTGCATCTCTTGAGATCTGCAGAAGTGCAAAAATATTGCATCCCTGTCTGCTTGTGAGCTGGAAGCTGAAGCTGAGAGGAACCTGCAGATGTGTCAGGTATAATCACTCACAGCTCTACAGTGAGAACATGAGAGCAGAGAGCAGCCAGTACATATCACACTGGTAACCTGAAGATTGGCTCTCTGACTGAGCATTCCACCTACCAGCCTCTACCCATAAATGCAGGTTTCATCCTAGCAGAGAATTCACATTAGACAGCTTCCCAACAACCGGATATTGCCTTGTATTTTGCTACTGGGCACACATGCTACTGGGCACACATGAATTGGCCAAAATATGTGCTAAGCATCTCCATTTTTTCTCATTTTCCAGAGCAGTAATGCAATTTAAATTTCATATATTTCCTGTTAGCATGCTACAGAGTGCTACTTTATTTGTTGGTTATGTATTGAGATGGCTACTCTTAGTTTGCACCTGTATACACTAGCATTATGTTTGGAAGTGACAGTCTGTCTTTATTTATTGGAATATTTAAGCCCTGTCTGCCTGTGAGATGGAAGCTGAGAGGAACTTTCAGATGTGTCAGGTATAATCACACACAGCTCTGCAGCGAGATCAGGAGAGCAGAGCGACCATTACACATCACACCGGTAACACCCCTTCATCTATAGTAAGCTCTGGAGGCTGAGTTATCTTCCAGGCAGAATCCTCCCCATTGCCTGTAAGAGGTCATTTACATAAAGTGATAAAAGATGATTTCTCAACAAGGCATCTGATATGACTCATACAGGGAGAACTTTTTCAGCAGCCTATAAACTGTATGTCCATATTAATAATTTAGATTGGTCAAATGTGCTGACAAATTCCCTTTAATGTTTTATTGGTACTGAATAAAGAAATTTAAAAAAAAAGCTGAAAAAATAGAACAAACATCACTACAACTTTGAAGAGTCTCTTCAAAGGTTTCCAGCGATCACCAGTTATTTTAGATGTAACTTTAGAAGCAAACTTACGGTATTGAAAAAAAGGAATTCCAGCAGATACCTTGTAAAAGTTTTTGAAGCTACAAATCAAAGACATATATAAAACCCCGAAGAGCAACAAGAATATGCAGAGCTGCATGTAAGTGCATGAGGTATATCTAAAAAAGCACATACCTGTGACCTAAGTCCAGCTCTTAGAAAAGTGCAAACTGGATCAAATGCTCCTGTTCCACAAGCCAAAATATGAGAACGATTATAATGATGAAGAATCCGAATAAAGTTTGCACATTCTCTCTGCAAATATGTTAAAGATAAAATTTAAATAACAATCAATAATGACAGAGTATATTTGGAAAATACCAGTAAAATAGATAGATAGATAGATAGATAGATAGATATCTCACACTGGTAACGTCCTCTTTTATTTAAAAGAGGCTCTGGTTAATCCTACTGACAGATTCCCTATAAAGGCAAAACCACTTCTTCATACAATCAATACCCATGTTATTAACCTAAGGAAGATGTCTATGTGAACTCAAAACATGTACAAATAGGCACTGATACATCAAGGTGTTTATGGCAAAAAACTGGTGTAAATATTTTATGTAGCAGCCAATTTTTTTGTGAAACACTCCCGCGAGATATGCTGCTGCTCCCGCGATTCGCCCGATCTGCTCCCGTGACATCTGCTGCTGCTCCCGCGATTCGCCCGATCTGCTCCCGTGACATCTGCTACTGCTGCCGCGATTTGCCCGATCTGCTCCCGCGCCGATTTCGTCATGCTGCTCCAGAATTGACGCAGTATGTCTCTTTAAAATTTCACCATCGGCGGATCCGTACATCCGCCGATCCGCTCACACACGTTCCTGTCAGTCCACCTGCGGATCCATTTTCCGCTATTTTGTCGGATCTGGACTGACAGGAAAAACTGAAGTGTGAAACAGGCCTAAGTTTCAAGCTGCTTTGTCTAAATGGGTAGAGCTGTGGCGGGTTGTGCTTGTTTACACCTATTTGTCAAGTTCATGAAAAGTGACAGTGTTTCTTATGCTTTTAACTGGAGTAACATTTCTGGTAAGTTGCACGGAGGTGCACGCCACTAACAAGATGCGTCAACTCACTAAGTGAAGTAAGCCTCTTAATGAATCTGGTGCATCTTAATCCTGCATTCCTCTTATGAAGATTGTTATATAAAACATCAGTCTTAAACAATTGGGGACACAACATATATAAATAAGAATGCGTGTGCCCACCTATAGTCTTTTTATCCAGCAGTAACATGTGCCATAAATATAGAATTTTTTTGACTTGGTGCAATTGATACAGCTTTCTTAAATCTGGATTTGGTTTTCTTTTGTTCTGTACCACTCCATTCCAAAGATATAGCATCTCTTCCTCGTATGCAATTATAATCCTTTTAGTCAAGTCAAAGTCAAATATTGTCCTTATAGTCGGCCATCCCATGGTCAAAACTACTGTTATTGTCAACAGTTAAGCAAGTTAAACATTAGATGATCTCTAAAAGGCTTAAAGTTAAAGATGACACATTTCCATGGTATTATAGGCAAAAAATTTTTTCATATTTTACATTTTACAAATTACAGCCATGAAAAATGGGTTGATGCAAAAATTTGGCCACCTTGCATGGTTAGTACCGAGTAGCACTCTCTTTTGAATGTATCACAGCTTCTAAACATTTTTTTGTTTAGCCAGACAAGAGTCTTTCAATTGTTTGTGGAATTTTCATCCATTCTTCCTTGGAAAATTCTTCCAGTTTTGTGAGATTCCTGGGCTGTCTTGTATGCATTGCTATTTTGAAGTGTAGCCACTAGGGATGAGCGAGTATACTCGTTAGGATTCGGTACTCGGCGAGTAATGCGGTACTCGAGGTACTCGAATCCTGGCGAGTATTTCACTACTCGCCTCGCAATATTCGGCACAGCCCGCACAGTCCCTGCACAGCCCAGCACAGACCCGCACAGTCCCCGCACAGCACAGTCCCACACAGCCCAGCACAGTCCCGCACAGCCTGGCACAGTCCCTGCACAACCCAGCACAGTCCCAGCACAGTCCCGCACAGCCCAGCACAGTTCCGCACAGCCCAGCTCGGTACTGCACAGCCCGTGCACAGTCCGCGCACAGCTCAGCAGAGTCCTGCACAGCCCAGCAGAGTCCCGCACAGACTGGCACAGTCCCCACACAACCCAGCACAGTCCCCACACAGCCCAGCACAGTCCCGCACAGCCCAGCACAGACCTGCACAGTCCAACACAGTCCCACACAGCCCAGCACAGTCCCGCACAGCCTGGCACAGTCCCCGCACAGTCCCTGCACAGCCCAGCACAGTCCCGCACAGTCCCGCACAGCCCAGCTCGGTCCCGCACAGCCTGGCACAGTCCCCACACAGCCCAGCAGAGTCCCGCACAGCCCAGCTCAGTCCCGCACAGCCTGGCACAGTCCCTGCACAGTCCCCGCACAGCCCAGCAGAGTCCCGCACAGCCCAGCAGAGTCCCGCACAATCCCCGCACAGTCCCGCACAGCCCAGCACAGTCCCGCACAGCCCAGCACAGACCCGCACAGTACCCACACAGCACAGTCCTGCACAGCCCAGCACAGTCCCGCACAGCCTGGCAGAATCCCCGCACAACCCAGCACAGTCCCCGCACAGCCAAGCACAGACCCACACAGTCCAGCACAGTCCCGCACAGCCCAGCACAGTCCTGCACAGCCTGGCACAGCCCCGCACAGTCCCAGCACAGCCCAGCACAGTCCCGCACAGCCCAGCTAGGTCCTGCACAGCCTGGCACAGTCCCCGCACAGTTCTCGCACAGCCCAGCAGAGTCCCGCACAACCCAGCAGACTTCCACACAGTCCCCGCACAGCCCAGCACAGTCCTGCACTGCCCAGCACAGTCCCGCACAGCCTGGCACAGCCCCGCACAGTCCCTGCACAGCCCAGCACAGTCCCGCACAGCCCAGCTAGGTCCTGCACAGCCTGGCACAGTCCCCGCACAGTTCCCGCACAGCCCAGCAGAGTCCCGCACAACCCAGCAGACTTCCACACAGTCCCCGCACAGCCCAGCACAGTCCTGCACTGCCCAGCACAGTCCCGCACAACCCAGCACAGTCCCGCACAGCCCAGCACAGTCCCGCACAGCCCAGCACAGTCTCCGCACAGTCCACCACAGTCCCGCACAGCCTGGCACAGTCCCCGCACAGCCCAGCACAGTCCTGCACAGCCTGGCACAGTCCCCACACAGTCCACGCACAGCCCAGCACAGTCCCACACAGCCTGGCACAGTCCCTGCACAGTCCCTTCACAGCCCAGCACAGTCCCACACAGCCCAGCACAGGCAAGCACAGCCCAGCACAGTCCCGCACAGCCCATTATTCGCATTTCCCATAGACTTACATTAGACTCGCTACTTGTTATGAGTACCCGAGTATTTCACTACTCGCTCATCCCTAGCAGCCACAGATTTTCAATGATGTTCAGATCAGGGGACTGTGAGGGCCATTGTAAAACCTTCAGCCTGCACCTTTTGAGGTAGTCTATTGTATATTTTGACATATGTTTAGGATCATTATCCATTTGCAGACATCATCCTTTTTTCAACTTCAGCGTTTTTACAGATGGTGTTATGTTTTCATGAAGAATTTGTTGAAATTTCACTGAATCCATTTTTCCCTCTACATGAGAAATGTTCCCCGTGCCTTTGGCTGCAACACAACCCCAAAGCATGATTGATCCACCCCCATGCTTAATGGTTGTCGAGATGCTCTTTTTCTGAAATTCTGTGCTCTTTTTTCTCCATACATACTACATTATACCTTTGATCATTGTGACCAAAGAGTTCTATTTTAACCTCATTGGTCCACAAGACTTTTTTTCAAAATGCATGTATATGGCTTGTTTAGATGTTAGTTTGCATACTTCTTTCTCTATATTTTATGGTTAGGAAGAAAGAGAGGTTTTCTTCTGATAACTCTTCCATGAAGGCCATATTTATGCAGGTGTCTCAGAATAGTAGTATACTGTACCACAACTCTAGTGTTTGATAAATCTTTCTGAAGGTCTTCTGCAGTCCAGCAGGGGTTCTTATTTTCCTCTTTTGCAATCCTTTGAACAGCTCTCACTTAAATTTTACTTAGTCTTCCCGACCTTATCTTGACCTTCACTGGTCCGATTAACTACCGTTTCTTAATTGCATTTCAAACTGAGGAAAAGGCAACTTGAAAATGCTTTTCAATCTTCTTATAGAGTTCTCCTGCTTTGTAGGCCTCTACCATTTTCATTTTCTGAGAGTTAGGAAGCAGCGTAAAAGAACCCAAGTCTTAATACTTGGTGGTAAAACCCTTTTTGGCAAGCACAGCAGTCAAACATTTTTTGTAGTTGATGGTGAGGTTTGCACACGTGTCAGGAGGAAGTTTGTCCAACTACTCTTTGCAGATCATCTCTAAATTATTAAGCTTTTGAGGCTGTTGCTTGGTAACTCGAAGCTTCAAGTCCCTCCATAAGTTTTCTATGGGATTAAGGTCTGGAGACTTGCTAGGCCACTGCATGATCTTAATGTGCTTCTTTTTGAACCACTCCTTTGTTGCCTTGACTGTATGTTTTGGGTCATTGTTTTGCTGAAAGACCAAGCCACGACCCGTTTTTAATGTCCTGGCGGAGGGAAGGAGGTTATCACTCAGGATTTTACGGTACATGGCTCCATCCATTCTCCCACTGATGCGGTCAAGTAGTCCTGTGCCCGTAGTAGAGAAACACCCTCAAAACCTAATGTTTCTACCACCATGCTTGACAGTGGAGATGGTGTTCTTTTGGATATAGGATGCATTTCTCTTCCTCCAAACATGTCTAGTTTAGTTAATGCCAAAGAGCTCATTTTTTGTCTCATCTGACCACAGCACCTTCTCCCAACACCAGATCATCCAGGTGTTCATTGGAAAACTTCAGATGGGCCTGCACATGTGCCTTCTTGAGCAGGGGGACCTTGTGGGCACTGCAGGATTTTAATCCTTTATGGCGTAATGTGTTACCAATGGTTTTTCTGGTGTCTGTAGTCCCAGCTGCCTTGAGATCCTTAACAAATTCCCACTGTGTAGTTTTAGGCTGATTCTATCACCTCCTCATGATCAAGGATAGCACACGAGGTGAGATTTTTATGGTGCCTCAGATCGATGTCGATTGACAATCATTTTGTATTTCTTCCATTTTCTTACTATTGCACCTATTGCGTCTAACTGGTCTGTAGGAGCCAGAACTCTTAATGGTTGGTAGGGGATGAAATACTTATTTCTCCCTGAAAATTGCCACTAAATTTATATAATTTATACAATGTGATTTTCTGGATCAAGGGATCAAATAATTATTACTAATGATTTCAGTCTTCACTCTACCGATATACTCTCTAACTTTGTACATATATCTATATATATTCATCTATAACATGTAAAAAATAAATTTTTTTTGCTTAAAATAGAAAAGAAAGAAAAGGTGTCATCTTTGACTTTAGGCCTTTAAGAGATCATTACATATCTCAGGAATGGAGAAGTATAGGAGCAAAAAAAAAATAATGGAAGATTCAGGAGAACAGTGGCAAGATTAAAAGATGCATATTTATTTGGCAAATGACAGGTCCTTATTAGCAAACAAACAATTGAATAAAAGTTTTAAACAAAGTGCTGAGTTTCAATATGTTCAATATGTTCTACCACCCTTCTGCTCTCTTGTGTCTCACGTGTTGTTATGAGTGGCACCACTCCTTTTATTTGCAATACCTACTACACATGTGATTTGGATAAATCCAAAATGAAACACACTGCTGGTATCTAATATTTACCTCTTCTCTTCCCTTTCTGTAGCAGTCATCAATTTGCTGTTCTGAGCTTGGCCAATGTATCTGGGAGAAAGAAGACATTATTTTTTTAACATCACTTTCCATATGCCTTTCAAAACAAAGGGAATTTTAGAGAATAATAAAAATATGAATCTCAGTAAGATGAGAATATTTAGTTGTTTAGAACTATACAGGAACATTTACATATCTGTTTCAGACATTGATAATATAGTAAATAAAGTAATTTACTGTGAAGATCCAGGTAAAACAACCAGTTTTTCCCTCCCACTATTCTTTTATTGCCACTGAGTTTCTTTTACCTTCTGGGTGTTGAATGTGGTTGAGTGAATGGCTGGATAGCTGATAACAAGCAGATTAATGTTGTTTATGTAATCTATTATTTTACTCAGCATCCTGGCAGATTATGGTAACATAAACCACATCCTGATTGGTGCGTAAGTAATAACAAAGTCATCTATTAAAATGAGTAACTCATATATTCCCTACTGAAAAAAAAAATATTCCAATATTTTTAAGCCTTTAGACACTGTACTTTTAGCAAGAAAGTGTTACTTAGCTTATCCAGAGAGTAAAATACGCAATGCTTTCCATGTACGGGCACAGCTTTATGGCTTAATAAATTGCACTTCTTCAGAATTAAATGAGATAATTAATAATGCGTTAGTCTTAATAAACTTGAGATACCAACTTAAAGTCCCACTTATCACACACACGAAAAATGTGTAACGATTAGTGATGGGCGAGCACTAAAATGCTCGGGTGTTTGTTGCTCGGGACGAGCCCAATGTAAGTCTATGGGAAACTAGAGCATTTTTCCAGTGACACCCTCCCCTCCCCCGGTGGTCTGCAGAAGGACTAGAAATCATGAAAATCGATAGGATCAGTGATCAAATGACATGGGAACAGCATGGGAAAGTCCCCTGGAAGCATTTCTGACTCCCATGTCACAGCTGTGAACAATGTTGTCAGAGTTTTATGCCACTTTTACAGACTCACAATAAAACATACAAGAAGGAAACCAAAATGGATTTTCCTCTGAAATATGTTAAGGAACATCCTTTCAAGGGTAATGACTTGTATGTAAGGCACAGTAAATAACCAAAAAAAATGCACCTCCACACTTTGGGTTATGTTCAAAGGTAGCGTTTTTGATGTGATTTTGAAATTTAGCATTGCTTTCAACCAAGACAAATGCATTCACTGGGAAATGTCATTTTAGCTTTTTAAAACCTTATTTGGCCATGTGGTGTGTGACACGTCATCAGACTCATCCTGTTTTATTTATGAAGGAGGGACTCTGAAAGTCACAAAACCTATTTTTATAGGGTCATCAGGCGGCCTTTACTATTCTTAATGGGCCAGCATTCGGCCCTCACTATTCTTAGAGAGCCATCAGCCGGCTATGCTTTGTTGTTTCCATTATTAAACAGTCGGTCTCCTATACTGTTATTGCGTATGCAGTGACTGGCAGGGCTGCCAAAAATTAGGACACACCCCAATACCCCTTTGAAGAGACGTACAGGATGGTCACCTGAAAGCAATGTTCCCATTATTAAGAACTTGGTACCTTATTAATGTTTGCCCCAAAGTGAATGCAAGACCTGCCCTGCCCCAAATGCAGTGCAAGAGGTGCCAAAAATTTGGATGCACCATAATACCCCTTTGAAGAGACGTACAGGAGGGCCTCCTGAAAACAATGTTCCCATTATTAGGAAGTGGGTCTCCCAAACTGTTTGCCTATGCAGTGAATGCAAGGCCTGCTCAAAATATGGATGCACCATAATACCCCATTGAAGATACGTACAGCAGGGACTCCTGAAAACAATGTTCCCATTATTAGGAAGTGGGTCTCCCAAACTGTTTGCCTATGCAGTGAATGCAAAGCCTGCTCAAAATGTAAATGCACCCCAATACTCCTTTGAATAGACAAACAGGAGAGCCTCCTGAAAACAATGTTTCCATTATTAGGAAGTGGTTCTCCCATACTGTTTCCCTATGCAGTGAATGCAAGACCGGCCCAAAATTTGGATGCACCATAATACCCCTTTGAAGAGACATACAACAGGGCCTCCTGAAAACAATGTTCCCATTATTAGGAAGTGGGTCCCTCATACTGTTTGCCTATGCAGTGAATGCAAGAGCTGCTAAAAATTTGGACGCACCCCAATACCCCTTGGAAGAGATGTGGAGGAGGGCCTCATAAAACAATTTTCACATTATTAGGAAGTGTGTCTCCAATACTGTTTGCCTATGCAGTGAATGCAAGGGCTGCCAAAAATTTGGATGCACCCCAATACCCCTTGGAAAAGATGTAGAGGAAGACCCCATAAAACAATGTTCTGCAGTGTGGCTAAGGGTCGCATAGTCAATGGGAGGTATGTGTCACAGAGATGGCTTGTCTCTGTGATGTAGCCTGGAGTGTTTCTCTAGTGCATGAAAGCATTAACAGGTTCGTTTGTTGCACCTGTTTCTGGGCTGCGGGTAGCAATGAGAGATGGGCAGGTCTGGCTACCCACATACCTCACATCTGGGTGTGGTTACAGCCTATATAATGGAGGTTGCTGTTTGGCACATGGTCTGTATGTTGGGAGGGAGAAGGCCTCCCTCCTCTGTGTGAGGCTCCAGACTGAGCCTGAAGTACTGGACATTATCCCAGTCTGTGTGCCCACAGGCCTGGAGGAGCAGAGCCCTGCTATGGACATTTATACTTTGTTTTGGCTGAGCTAAAGGCTATTTATTTTCTATTTGTGCTTCTGGGGTTTATGAAGAAATAAACCCACGTGAACTTTTAAAGGAACGTGCCTCCTGTTTTCCTCCCATCGCACCTGAGCAAGTACAACCCCTACAGTTCCCATTATTAGGAAATGGGTCACCCATACTGTTTGCCTATGCAGTGAATGCAAGGGCTGCCAAAAATTCTGATGCAACTCAATACCCCTTGGAAGAGACATGGAGGAGGGACGCATAAAAATTTTTTCCCATTAGAAAGGAGCGGGTCTCCTATACTTGTAATGCCCATGCATTAAGTGTATGGGCTGACAAACATTTACCCCTGGAAGGTATACATGAACATACTGTGTAAAAAAAAAAATGTTTACAGGCATCATAAACACCCTTTAAAAAATTATGTAGGTGTTGCATCACTGACCAGTGTCACCCTGGTGATACAGTGGTGGAGGATTAGGCTGAGGAGAAGGAGGAGGACAAAAGCAAATAGCTAAAATCAGGAAGCTTATACCCATGTGTGGGTGTAAAGAGGTGCATGGGAATAGACCTCCCAAAAAAAGACACTGGATTTGAGTTTATGTTACACTGCTATGATTCGGTGGTGTTGGGAAGTCTGGCCCAATCCAGCCCTTGTTCATTTTTATAATAGTCAGCCTGTCAGCAATTTCAGTTGACAGGCCAATGCGCTTATCAGTTATAATTCTGCCAGCGGCACTAAAAACTCGCTCTGAAAAAATGCTAGCGACAGGGCAGGCCAGGCTCCAAGGCGTAGAAAGCCAGTTCATGCCATGTGTACAGCTTGGATACCCAATAATTATAAGGCACAGAGGAATAACGGAGGACATTGGTACAGTCAGCAAGGTACTCCCTCAGCATCTTGCCAAACTTTGCACTACTTATGAGAGTACTCCGCATCTCAGGGCCTGTGCGATAGGAGGGTGTGAGAAGACTCTCCCAGAACATTAACAGTGTTTCCCTGCCTCTGCTGAATTGGAGTTGTGCCTCTCTCGCCTTTACTTCTTGGTTGTCCAACGAACTGTGACCTCTGCTGACAGCATTTTCAGATAGGAATTTGTTAATAATTCCACAAGGGCCCCCTGGTACTGCCCCATTTTAGTAGACCTATCCACCTCAGGAATAAGAGATAGAAAGTTCTCCTTGTAGCGTGGGTTTAGAAATTTCACCAACCGGTAATGACTGGCACCCAAAATTTGAAGAACGGGAGGGTCACGGGAAAGACAGCGTAACATAAACTCAGCCATGCATGCCAGACTGCTAACAGGCAATACATATGTGTCCTCACCAAGAGGACGACTGATGATGCTCTCCTCCTCCTCCTTCCTGTCCTCAGGCAATCCACGCTGAACAGACGATATGACAGTTGTGCAGATAGTTCCATCTACAGTGCATGAGACTAGCTCCTATTCTTCCTCCTCCTCCTCCTCCTCTTCCTTATTGTCACCCAATCCACGTTGGCATGAGATGAGGCTGGGCTGTGTGTATCACACTGAATGGTTCCTTGCTCCGCTTCATCGTGCTCTCCCTGCAATGCATCCTTTTTGATTGTGAGCAGAGAGCGCTTCAGAACACAGAGAAGCGGGTTAGTGATGCTAATTATGGCATCATAGCCTCTCACCATCAAAGTTTTGAAGAATGGTACATATGTCTGACATCCATGTCCACTCCTGATGTCTTATGTGTGGAGTCTGAACTGAATACTGATGGCCTTGTTGATGCTGGTAGTCAACAACTGCCCTCTTCTGCTCACAAATCATTTCCAACATCTGCAGTGTAGAGATCCAACACGTGGAGACATCACTCTAGTCGGTGAGTCGGAAGCTGCAAAACCTGCTGAAACATGGCAAGGGTGGCAGAAGCTATAGCTGACTTTCTAATATATGCACACAGGTGGCATACTTTGAAAAGCATATATGACAGCTCCGGGTAGGTTTTGAGAAACCACTGAACCACGAGATTAAGCACATGGGCCAGGCATGGTATGTGTGTGAGATCGCTTCGCCTCAGAGCCACCACCAGGTTCCGGCCATTGTCACACACGACCATGCCTGTCTGTAGGTTCAAAGGTGTCAGCCACAGATCTGACTGCTCTTTCAGAGCTGTCCACAACTCTTCAGCATTGTGCGGTTTGTCAACTAAGTATATTAGCTTCAGCAAAGCCTGTTGCTGCTTGGCTGAGGCAGTGCTGCAGTGCTTCCAGTTTGTGACTGATTTGGTCATTTTGGAGATGGAGGCTGAAGAAGAGGAGGAGGAGGATGAGGTGCGGGATCTGTAGACTCTGGGGGCAACCCTGATTGACATAGGGCCCGCAATCCTCAGCATCGGGAGGATGTGTTCCATCCCAAAATCCAACTGGGTCCCGGCTTCCAGTGTGTTAACTCAGTGTGCCGTCAGTGAGATGTACCGTCCCTGCCCAGAAGCACTTCTCCACGTGTCCGTGGTTAGGTAGAATATCCCTGTAACTGCATTGGTGAGGGCACGGCTAATGATGTGGGACACATGCTTGTGTAATGTGGGGACGGCACTCTGGGAGAAATAGTGGCTGCTGGGGACCGAGTACCGAGGGACGGCCAATGCCATCAGGTTGCATAAATCTTCCATCTCCATGAGCCTAAAAGGCAACATTTTGAGCGCAAGCAGTCGCGAAATGTGTGAATTTAGTAGTGTGGCCTGTGAGGAGTTGGCTGCATATTTGCGCTTGCGTTCCAAGGACTGGGGTATGGGCAAGTGAGCACTGCACAGGGACAAGGATGTGGATGTGCTTACTGATGGTGCTATTTGATTGTGTACAATGACAGGTGCAGGGCAGGAGGCATGTTCGCATTCACCACAGACAGGGAATTGGCTTGCACGCACAACAGCGAAAGAAGCAGTGGTGTCACCTGCAGACACTGTTCCTGGACCCTGGGGTTCAGCCCACAAAGTCGGGTGTTTTGCTGCCATGTGCTTGATAATGTTGTTGGTGGTCAGGCTGGTAGTTTTGCTATCCCTTCTGATGCTGGCCTGACAGGTGGTGCAAATGGCCTTTTTGGGGTTATTGGCAGAGTCTTTACAAAGCAGCCAGACTCGGAAAGTCCTAACAGTTAGACTGGCAACTTCCGTCATGTTGATGTTATGGGAACGGTTGCCCACCTTCTGTCTGCGACCACCACACTGCTTCTTCCTGCCTGTTGGGTTCTACACCTCCCTCCCCCTGTGTGCTGCTGTCCTCACTCTGCATGCCTTCTTGCGAGCTTGAGTCAGTTACTATATCATCCACCACCTCGTCTTACACTTCCGCACCCTGGTCCTCATTCTGACTTTCCGGCAATTGTGTCTCATCATCGTCCACCTCTTGTTACACTTTCCCATTGTCACCTTCATGTGACTGTGTCTGCTCAAATATTTGGGCATCGCTCCATGTGATCACCTCTTGCCCCACTTCAAGTGGACAGGGCGAGAGGCCCAAATCTATAAATGGAAAAGTGAACAGTTCTTCAGAGTGTCCAAGTGTGGGATCAGTTGTCTCCGGGCACTCGGCATGGTGGGTGGAAAGTGGATCAGGGTGAGGAATATGCATTCCAGACTCATGGCTACTCAGACTTGACCGTGTGGAAGACAGGGTGGTGGTGACAAAGTGACTGGAAGCATTATTCAATATCCAACCAACAACCTTTTGACACTGCTATGGGGTCAATAGTGGTGTGCTGTTTCATTCCCTTAGTAATTGAGACAGGAAGGTCGGGCGAGAAGATGTGGGTGTTTGTTGTGGCCACAATTTCAGCTTGCCCACAGCCATGGCCTCGGCCTCTGCATGCACCATCACCATCATGTCCAGTTCTCTGTCCCTTGCCATGCACCTTGCCCATTTTAAATGGAGGACAATATTTTCCACGTTCACTACAAATGGTTGAATTTGGAGCGAACTTATATGTGCTCCGTGTGATGGACAAACCCAGTTTAAAATATCAGTCTTGTATGTAACTATTTTTTTTCAGCAAACTGGGCTCAATAACTTGGGTAAGACACTGCAAAAAAATGTAAATGGAGGCCTGAAATGGCACAATTTTTGAGCACACTGATATGTGATCCATGTGGCGCACAAACCACAGTTTGAAATATCTGGCCTGTAGGTAACTATTTTTTTCTGCAAATTGGTGTCAATAACTTCGCTAAGACACTGCAACAAAATTTAAATGGAGGCCTGAAATGGCACAATTGTGAGCGCACTGATATGTGATCCGTGTGACATACAAACCCCAGTTTAAAACATCTGGTTTGTAGGTAGCTAGTTTTTTTCAGCAAACTGGTGTCAATAACTTGGGTAAGACAATGCAGACAATGTAAATGAAGGCCTGAATTGGCATAATTTTGAGTGCAGCGATATATGATCGCTGTGACGGACAAACCCCAGTTTAAAATAGCTGGATTTTTTGCGCTGTAATATGGAAAGGATCTAGCTGTATTCTGCAGTGCCAAAAAGCAAATGGAGCAGAAAAATGGTGTTCTCTGGATTGCTTTTAAAGCAAATAATCAGGATTAAGATCCCCCAAAAAATATTATGGGCCCCTGATACCTGGGGCTATGTCTAGAAATATCTGTAATAGGTAGCTGCAGACAGAACTGGAATGGACCTTCTTGCTATATGCATTGAATTCTGCCACATACACTGCCTGCCTGACTAGCACTGATATCTCTGCAGCTTTATTAATCCTCAGAAGGACTGTTAGTTGAGAAGGATATGTGTATTATTTATGGTATACTGACACTAAGTATGAAGCAAACAAATCTCTCCCTAGCTCAGCAGCAACTCTCCCTACACTGACAGATTCCGAAGCAGACTGAGATGAGCATGGTGTCACCAGGTCTGATATAGACCTAATGACGCTGTGCGGCCAGCCAAACACTGTAATGCCACACCAACATGGCTGCGGCATTACAGTGTGTGGCAGACAATCCCTGCATGTTCATTGGCTCTCTAAAGAGTGCCAAACATGCAGGGCAGGGACCTGCTGAGCAAACCTGGAAATACTCGGCGAGCTCAGAGCATCACGAGCAGTGAAATGCTCAGGCAAGCACCGAGTAATGGCGAGCATGCTCACTCATCACTAGTAACAATATCTTGTAACAAAGCCAAAACTTACTTCAAGATAAAACCACATAAAGCACTAGGGGGCCACAAGTAAGCAAAAACAGGGTGAAAGCAAAAAAAAAATACCTTCAGCCCCTTAGGGACAGAGCCAATTTTGACCTTAATGACCAAGCCATTTTTTACAAATCTGACCACTGTCACTTTATGAGGTTATAGCCCTGGAATGCTTCAACAGATTCCACTGATTCTGAGATTTTTTTTTTGTGACATACTGTACTTCATGTTAGTGGTAAAACTTCTCGATATGATTTGTGTTTATTTATGAAAAAACGGAAATTTGACAAAAATTTGAAAATATTTAAATTTTCAAATTTTTAACTTTTGTGCCCTTAAATCAGAGAGTTGTCTCACACAAAATTGTTAATAAATAACATTTCCCACATTTTTTTGTTAGGATGTTATAAGGGTTAAAATTTGACCAGCGATTTCTCATTTTTACAACAAAATTTACAAAACCTTTTTTTAGGGATTACCTCACATTAGAAGTGAGTTTGAGAGTTAATAGCACAGAAAATACTCAAAAGTGAGACCATTCTAAAGACTTCACCCTTCAAGGTGCTCAAAACCACATTCAAGAAGTTTATTAACCCTTCAGATGCTTCATGAGGACTAAATCAATGTGGAAAGAAAAAAATGAATATTTTGCATTTTTCACAAAAAATTTACTTTAGACCCAAACTTTTTTATTTTCACAAAGGTATCAGGAGAAAATTTGTTGTGCTGTTTCTCTTGAATATGCCGATACCCCAGTATGTGGAGGAAAGCCACTATTGGGTGCATGGCATGGCTCAGAAGGGAGGGAGCACCATTTTACTTTTTGAATGCAAAATTGGCTGGAATCAATTGTGGGTGCCATGTCACATTTGGAGTCCCCCTGATGTACCTAAACAGTGGAAACCCCCCAATTCTAACTCCAACCCTCACACAGCCCTAACCCCAATGCTAACCCAACACACCCCTATAACCCTAATCTCAACCCTAACAGTAATCCCAACCCTAACCCTAACCACAACCATAAGCCTAACCCTAACCATAACCCCAACACCACCCTAACCCCAATACTACCCTAACCCCAACCCTAACGCTAGCACAACCTTAACCTCAATACAACACTAACCCTAGCCCCAACCCCAACCCTAGCAGCCCCATCCCTAACCTTAGCTCTAACCCTAACTCAAGCCTCTACCCTAACCGTAGCCCCAACCCTAACCCTAGCTCTAATCCCAACTCTAAACCTAGCCCCAACCCTAACCCCAGCCCAACCCTAACCCTAGCTCTAACCCCAATCCTACCCCTAACCCTAACACCAACCCTAACTCTAACTGCAAGGAATGAAAAAAATACAATTTTTTATTTTATTATTTTACCTAAGGGTAAAGTATCACAGTGATCAAAATGAACCAATAGGAAAAGTCTCTTATTGTTGCCGGGTACCGGCCGGCAGATGTCAGCGTGTGCACTGCGTGTGGTGGGTGCACTTACAAGAAGAAGTCGTGGAGGGCTGCAGGATGGAGCAGGAGGGTCTGGGGATGGCGGACGTACTGGGGAGGGCTCGGGACACCCAATTTCTCTCTCCTCTGGTATCATATCAGAGGAAAGAGAAATGAATGGGAAATCAGACTTTTTTTTTAGATCGCCATTGTTCAGTGAATAATGGCGATCACAATACTGGGTACAGTAAAAAAAGAAACAAATCATGTTTTCTGATGCTTACCCTTACCCTTATTTCTCAGCAACGTTAAAAAGCGGCACTGAGGAATAAGGCCCCTTAACTGATACCATTAAAAGGCATATCGGTGGTCATTAAGGGGTTAATATGAATGCATGAAAAATGTATTGCATTTACAATGGAACCCAGCATTAAACAAGACCATACCCAAAGAGATCAATTTAGGAATGTGGTATAGGTTGTCCTAGCTGATAAAATTCAGAAAATCACAGCAATAAACTAAATAACAGGACATACATGGGGACTAGTAGAGAAACTATAGAAAAATAAATCATATATACACCCCAAGGAGGAGCAAATCATAAAGTTAGGCAAATCAAGGAGCAAATGATCAATTTTTGAAACATCTAGCACCAATCTGTGACATGTGGGAGGATCAGAAATGTCAGATTGTAAGCAAATTTTGTTTACCAACATGAAACCACAAAAGTCAGATTTATCACTGAAAAAATAGGCAGAGATTTCAATACTGTTCAATGTTACTTATCCCAGTGGTTGGGATAATAATTACATAAACAAATGACAATAAGAGGTGCAGAGAGATTAAATTTTAAAAGGATGGATCGTTACATTAGAAAAATGGTACGTAGTCATCTATTCTCCACTGCTAGTGAAATTGTACTTCACAAAGTCTAAGGTGTCAGTCAATGTCTACCAAAACTATAAGAAGGCGTTTGCATGGCATTGGGCTATGAGCTAGGTGTAAACTGATGGGGGTAGTACCCTTTCATCAGCCGATGACTGTGACCGGATGTAAACTTTTTACCGACGGTCACAGCTGCTTGCTCACGCTGTCATCTGTAGGAACTGCAGCTCTCGTACCGGCAGTAAGATCAGAGCCTGTGCTTGCCGCACTGTTATGCAGATGACAGAGTGGCCTAACCCACGAGACCCAACCATCCATGGGTTTGCCCATCACTACATATAACATGTCTATTGCTCCTGCGATTTCCATAACTTTTCCTCCTTGATGTTACAATTTCAGTGTTGAGGATTGTGGATATCAGGCTAGACCACACCTTTGCACTAAAATAATTCCCTGGAGACATAGAAATAACACACTTAATAACACATTTATAAGGAAATTAAAAATACACATTTTTGCTCATATATATTGAAGGTATACCCTTCCTGACCATAAGAGACAACGATATGAGAGCTCCACTAGATGTCATCTATCTTAAGTCACCATATCAAACATCTAAGTTTTATATGTTTGAACTCCTTGAGATGGGACATACTGTAATACACAAATTGTATAATTTTGTAGGGACTGCTTTTCATATTTTTATAATTGGTATGTTACATGATGTAATATGTGGATTCTCAGAATTTTTTATGTTAAGATGTAAATATTTGTGTATAATTTTTTATTGAATGGAGTCAAATAGAAATTATAGAGATGATCAATGGGGTGACATATGAAAAAGATGACATTGAGCAGGGATGCCAGATAGTTACCTTTTAATATACCAATCTCTGTTGTGGTCAGGAAGGATATATATTTAAGGTATAATAGGGAAATACTTTAGCATTGATTTTCTAATAATTGTGCTATTTATAAATCAAATCTTTGTTTGGGGAACTGATTATTACACCCTCCCAGGGCTGTGGGGGTACTCGGTACCGGGCCGGTATCAGCGGGATGTGTCACAGCAGTGGTGACCCGGTCCGTGGCCCTGGGCGCCCAAGTAATAGAGGGAGATGTGAATGGTGGAATGTAGTTAGATGAATAGTTTGTGACGCCACCTGTGGTGTTCGGCAAGGGAGGTGTTAAGCCGACGCTGCATGCAGATCCTCCGGGACAGATGGTGTGGTGCAGCAATGGTGTTATAGCCCTCCACAGGCAGGGCTGTTGTCCCAGGGCAGTGTAGATGTGGAGACACTGAGATGGTGTAGTGTCTGGCGCAGGGGATGTAGCAGTGCTAGGCGGACGGACGCAGGAAGGATTGGAGGACACCAGGGCATGTAGTTCCAATGCTTTACTCACAGTCTGTAGTGCCCGCTTCTGTGCCGTGTCCTCCAGGTCAGGGACTCAGTCATCCTCCAGGCAAGATGGAATGCTCCCTTCCATGCTCCACCAACTTATGTGCCTTTTGTGAACATCTCCTTTATAGCACCTTTTAGTGTGAAGACCTCCTACTACTGAGTTACACTGGAGTTCCTCCTGACAGATGTTCCCAAGAACTCTACTTGTATGGCAGAGAGCTGTAGCCTGCTTCGGGGACTCTCTACTCCTAAGTCCCGGCTCTCTATCCATGTTGCTGTTGTGCCCCCAAGTCTTAGATGGGAGTAGTGCATTTACAGCCCACTACTCCACCGGTGTCTGCTGCAGAACCATTAGTGTCCATACAACCTCAGGGACTGGGCCCCGGCCTTGCGCTTAGAACTTCTAGGCAGGGTTCTTCCTCTAACCCACGTCCGCTGTGTTCCCTTTTACTCCTACGTTCCGCACTTGTCTTTCCCTTCTATGGAAGCTCAGGCTTCAGTTCAACATCTTTCTCCTTTCCTTTCCCATGCCAGCTGGCTCAGGTCACTGAGGCAGTTGCAGCACTCCTTCCTCCATCCCTCTTCCAGGGATCCCCACTCCTCTCCGAGTGGCCTCCTCTCTCCTCCTCAACCTGACTGAACCCAACTGAACCTCTATCCTGGAACTGTCACGTTCTTTTATATCTAGTCTAAACTCCACCCACCTCCCTGCACGTCTAGTGTTCCAAGCAGGGAACCACCAAAGGTGCACTGCTTCTCTCTAAGCAAGGAGCCACAATGTGGCTTTGCTGAACTACTCTATTGTGTGGGGTGCGAGTGTTGGAGCATGGTCAGGAGTCCCCAACTTACCTGGATGGTGGGGCAGCACACCTTAGGAGAAGGTGCAGTACCTCTGTGGCGACTGAGCCTCAGGGGCGCCACATATATAAAAGCTCTCTATATACAGTATATGGAGAGCCTATATATTTTGTGCAACAATAATCTAGTACTCAAACATATTAGAGATGAACAGAATTTTTAAAATTCAAATTCGCTGGCTTCACCAAATTTGTTCCCAAAATTTGATTTGTGGAAAATTAATTTGCTTGTATCTTAATACTAAAAAGGTTCTAATTCCTTGGAAAATACATATGAGGGAGAGGAAAGAGAGGCAGAGAATCTTGCTGACTATAAGAGATTACACTCTACAAGAGAGAAAGAGAACCATGTTGATTGTAAGAGCTTTCATTATGCAGGAAAAAGAAGAACTCACTGACTATAAGGGCTTATTCCTCTACAGGAAAGCGAGTAAGCGAGGATCCAGCTAGTCTTAAGGGCTTACATGCTACAAGAAAGTGAGAGGGCGAAAGGACTCTGCTGATCATAAAAACTTACACTCTACAGGTGAGATTGACTTACACAATGTGTCTGGAAAAGGAAAATACAAACTATGCTCCAATGCGAACAGTTGATTTCAGATGGCCCAGGTACTGACCACTGTACAAGATTTGATAATCCGTTAGATGTCATAGCTATAGGGCACTAGGGATAAGCAACACAAAGAAACATAAGCCTGCTCTCTGAAGGCTTAAGCAGCATGGGAAATGGTGTCAGGGAAGTTTTTCTTTTTTTGCGAACTGCAAATTGAATCTCAAAGTGTTTTGTGTGAAATCATGAATTTCAGAAAATTCAATTAAAACTCATTCCTCCGTGGATCATTCCGCTCATCTTCAAGACACATACATATATACTTGTTTAGTATTTCTACTGGGATACATGCCTGTCCTACCATTTAGTAGCGATTTATTGGTGCAATGTGAATTTTATTTCCCTTGATCACCTACACTACAGCTCAGTTTGATCTCTTTGGGTATAATTTGACTTTTTAGGCTGGGATCAATTCATGAAAATCTTGTAAAGGTAATTGAGTTTTTTAAAATATTTTTTCTTCCTGTTTTTGGTCATACAGAACATACAACGGTGCTTGAAAGCCTGCAAACAGTTCAGGATTTTCCATATTTTTGCATAAATTTGACCTAAAACTGCCTCACATTTTCCAACAAGACGAAATAGTAGATAAAGAAAACCAAATTTAACAAACAAGCCAAAAATATTGGACAATCTCATTTTTTATTGGAAAAATGTATCCATTATTACATTTCTGTGATGGGCAATAGTGTGTAAACTATTGCTTTCAGTACCTGTGTAACCCCCTTGTGCAGCAATAACTACATCTAAATGTTTCTGCAATTTTGAATTAGCCCTTCCCGTTGGCTTAGAGGAATTTTAACTTATTTCTATCTACAAAACAGCTACAACTCTATTATGTTGGTATGCTTTCTTACACAAACTGTTAACTTTAGGTCCTTCAAAAATGTTTCTATAGGATTAATGACAGGGCTTTGACTTGGTCATTCTAAAATTTTAGCTTTATTCTCCTTTAGCCATTCTTTGATAGATGACTTGTGTAATTAAAGTCATCTTGCTGCCTGATCCACATTCTCTTGAGAATCCACTCATGGACAGATGTCCTACTCCCAATATATTACTAAAGAATTTGCTGATAAGAGAATTTTTGTAACAATGAAAACAAATCATCCTGGCCTAGATGCAGCAAAAGAGGTTCACTGATTTTATGAAGTTTTTATGCTATAATGCAGTATTTTTCTTTCTCCAAAGATAATGATTCTCATTTAAGCCAAAAAAACTCTATTTTGATTTAATTCATCAAAAAACATTTTTTTTCCAATAGCCTTCTGGCTTGTCCAGAAAATCTTTAGCAAGCTGCAGAAGGACAGCAGAGGCTTTTTCCTTACAATCCTGCTATGCACATCATTGTTGTTCAGTGTCCTTCTGATGGTGGACCTTCACTTGCTTAGAGGTTACCTTGTGATCCTTTGGGACATCACTGACTATTATAAACCTTGCTCATGTAGTGATCTTTGTTGGTGAACCACTCCTACAAAGGGCAATAATGGTCTACAATTTCATTAATTTGGATCAAATCTGTCTATGTATTGATGCAGTCTAGTGATGAGTGAGCGTGCTCTGATAAGGTGTTATCCAAGCTTATTCGAATGCTGATAGAGTATCTTCAGCATGCTATAATTCTATATTCAAGTCACTGTGGCTGTATGTCTCACGGCTGTTTACAGCCACAGCACATGCAGGGATTGCATAACAACAAGGCAATCCCTGCATGTGTTGCCGCTGTCAATCAGCAGCAAGACATGCAGCAACAACTCGAACATACTATTAGAGGACACCAAGGATATTCTATTAGCACTTTAGCGCGCTCTGATATCAAATCATTCGAGCATGCTGACTCACCACTAATGTAGTCCAAACACTTTAGAGATGGTTTTGTAACCTTTTCCTGCTTGATTGATAGAATACATACAGTGAAAAGCAAAAGGGTAGCAATGTTTTGAACTTTTTATTTTCAGGCTCCATATCTCATTATCTGCTTTGAACTTGAGACTGCCATAATTTTATAGACAATCATCTTAGATATCTCACACTTAAATTGACTTGCAACTATTCATGATTTGTTATGCAGATTCTTGTGATGTCACTGCTTTGTTACTGTTTTGCTACTAAAGATCTAAATTTTAATTTTTTAGTATTTTGTAAATCCACATTTGGCTTTCAACACTGCCTGAATCTTTCTGGGCATGTTTTCGATCAAATTCAAACATGTGTGGACTGAAATTTGATCTCAGGTCTCTTCTATATGTTCCCAAAGTTGAAGCTTACTGGTTGACTCACTTGGGCATGTATACAGGTTTTTTCCTCAATTCTACACACAAGTGTTTGATTGAATTGAGGACTGGGGACTGTAGAGGCCATTCAAGCACCTCTACTTTATTGTCATTGAAGCATTTCTTGGCCAATCTCGTCATATGCTGCTTGTTGTTGTCTTGTTGGAACACTGTCGTCCTTTTCATACCCATAGTAGTTGAGTATACAAAGTAAATCATCTTGTATGATACTTACATATAGCTCAGCATTCAGACCACCATTGATCCTGGTCAAATATCCAATGCCTTTGGCTGTCATCCAGTGAAGAGAAAACAGCTGCACTATGGGAAATTTTGATTTTCAATGCAAAATTTTTTTTATTGAAGACACCACAGGGGAATAGTGCATTGAGAATGCTGTAAAACAGCCCCATATCATCAGGCTTCCTCCATCATCTTGACATTTCTTTCAATTGCTCAATCCTTTAGCTCCATTTTCCCCTATTTCTTTCAGACCCATTTGCACCTATCAGAGCCAAGTCTACTGACTTTCGTGTCATTGCTTCACATCAGCCATTTCAAATTTTTAAATGTCCCCTTTCTGTACTTGTTTTCAAATTCGAACTGACGCTTCTCATTACAATATTGAAGTTGAGGCTTCTTCACTTTTTTTCAGGCCACCATTCCAGAACTGTGTACTTTGTATTGCACGGTGCTTGCATCAACATTGCTGATCTCTCTATTATGATACATACGAGCCACCAGCACTGCCGTGTTTGTCACACAAGAACTCATTGACCTTGGGATGAGCCAACTTGTTGACTCTGATATTTTGCCTGGATGTCCACCTTTTAGCTTCTGATTAGATGGACGGATTTCATTTATTGTTTTTCCAACTGTCTTGGCACTCACATGATGAAGTTTGGCACTTTTCTTGTCCAAGAGACGACTGTCGATGAGCTGGATGATGCTGTTTCACTTTTATTGGGAAATTGTCTTCATGGCTGCTCCTTGATTAAAACCAATGACCTTTCACTTGGGAATCAACCTAGTAATACACTGAGCTATTAGGGAATATGAGAACAGGTTGTATTTTGTAGAATTCAGGAAGAAAAATAGTTTTCTACCACCAAGAGCAAAACAATAACAATACAGTGACACGACAAGAATCTGCATAACTAATCATATGCTAAATAAATGCAAGTTAAATTTATGTATGAAATAGCCAAAATGACTCTATAAAATGAAGGTAGTGTTACAATCAAAGCAGTAGTGGATGGTGAGATATGTAGCCTGCAAGTCAAAAGTTCAAAACATTGTTACCCTTTTGCAATTAACTGTATATACTAGAATGTAATATGGTATACTGAATAATGTGCACATAGAAAAATGCCTCTACAATTAAATATTGTCTCATTTAGTGTATTAATAAAAGAAAAAATAAAATATACTATATATATATATATATATATATATATATATATTCTGCAGATACTATAGTTTAAAATAAAATTGTAAAAGGGTAAACATCTTCATAATCACCTTGAGTTCAAGGACTCATCAATGAGTACATGTATTAACAAAATTACTATAGTTCGGGGACATTACAAGATACTATCACATTAACAGATTGACCACTGTATAACAAAATTTACCAACAGAAGGTTTTTAACTATTTTCAATTTTGTAAGAGCAATATGTGATAAATAAGAATATAAAAAGGCTTAAGAATAAGTATTTCATTTTGACATCTAATAACTGCATAACATAAATGACACCTTCTCAGGCTTTGAATCTGCTAAACAATACCCGAATCTGTTTGAATTATGTCATTCATGTTGTCCTTCATTTTGCTGGAAAATGAGGAAAAAATATCCAAGTGGGTTGAAACTGTGGAAAAGATTCCACAAGAGGTTTGTTTTTTAGGGGGCCTATTGATCATGCAAGAAAGATGAGCAGCTGTTTTATATCATGCTGCGTGGTGAAGGCCTATCTACTTGTTCGAACGTTGCATTGAACTTTCTTGGATATTGTGCACCACACGTGTGAATACCGACCTTATCCCTAAGTGTTTTCTCTGTCCTTGGGCACAATGCTAACCTTTCTTTTTGCTGTACAGGTTATTTAGGTTTTTGGTTTTGTGACATTCTTTTTACTGTAAAAACTGTCTGGCAATATGATTCTCCAGATCAGTACGATTGAACTCCTATCAAACTTATACAGAAGTGGTCAAAAAGATTAGCAAATGAGCAAAAGCATAAAAAATCTATTGCAAAAATCTGTTAAAAATTAGATATATTTGGCAGCCACAAAGCTCTGTCAAAATGCAAAATGATTTAACCATTATTATATCATGAAAGACAAAAAAAAAATGAAATGATGAAATTGCTGATTTTTGGTTGCCACATATCCCACCAAAAATGCAATGGAAAGCAATCAGACCATGATATATATCTCAAATTGATAGAACTGAAATTTGAATATTCACCTAGTCAGAAAGGGGTTAACATAATTATCATTAATGAGCAAAGCATTTCAATTACTTAATTATTTAACTGAACTAATTTTAGTACTAACAAAGCTTATTTTACATCATATTGTTCTTACAATAACCATTTTATCTTCATGAAGTACTATAGAGGAATCAATGTTGAATACAATTTCTATAGGTTCCTATAGTTGAAGTGATCATTTAAAATCCCATAATAAAAGTAAGTGATGTCATCTTTTTTCTTTGTAGACTATGAATGAGTGATAGATACTTAGCTCGCTCTACTGAATTATGAAATGGATAATCCACTTTAAACTTGATAACCATGGTATCAAAGCTTTGTACTGAAAAGTGTGATAAATTGCCCCCAAAGTTGGTTAAACATAACCTGGCTTACATTTTAGCATTATCTTTCTTTCAAAGATTAAGCTGAAAACATTCAAGAATAATCTTTCTTGAAAAGCAGCCAAATCACCTCCTTCTTCACAGGGTAAAGACATTTTATCTTGTCAAAGTTGATGAGTCTAGAATTTAATTGAACAAAATTATTTAAAGTGTGTTCACTTTACAGTGTTAATGTAGTGTATGTGTTTAAAATTAAAGTTAAAAGTTTTGAATACCCTTATAGAACAGTTTTACATGCAGCCACCCAATATTTTTTGTCTTCCAATTTCCCATGCTGTGTCATAGACTGTTTTGTTTTTATAGATAACCTCTATAATATAGCTATATCATCTAAATTGTTCCTATACAGGAACTATCCAAGCAACTCTCTAAATTTGCTGTCAAATATACATAGTAAAGTAGGTTGAAAAAGGGACTATCAAGGTCAACCTTTCTCCACCAGTTGTGTATTTTGTATTTTCTATCATTAGATTACACAGGTCTGCAAAAAATAAAATTTCAAGAGCTGTTTTGGTTATTCCACATAATCTTAATGTTTTTTGGTGCACTGAATCTGAAAATGACCTCTGTTTTGTCATAGGACATCACATTTCCAGACAATTTAGGTAACTATGTTAAATAAGGCAATACTGCGAAATACAATGCCTTGCAAAAGTATTTGGGCCCCTGGAACTTTTCAACCTTTTCAAACATAAAGATACCAAGTGTAATTTTTTGGTGAAGAATCAACAAGTGGGACACAATTTTGAAGTTGAACGAAATTTATTGGCTATTTTACATTTTTGTAGAAATTCAAAAACTGAAAAGTGGGGAGTTTTGAACTGACCCATCTAAACCTTCGACATTAGTGTAATAAACCAATTTGTGTTCCTGGGTAAAGTAAGGAATGAACTCCTTTTCACAATGTCTGAAGCATGAAAAAGGCACTCCTGGTAACATTTAATTCCTGCTCTTGAGCCTTGATCTGAGTAAATGAGCAGCATCTTTGGGAAGATTCAAATCTCTTACTAAATCCTTCATCTCCTCCTAGGAAAAAAATTTTGGTCTTATATCATCTTCAAAGTCAGAACTTGATTCGTCATCTGGTTCCGGTATGATTCCACCTTCAATGGAGCTAGGAATCTCTTCTGAGGTAGCAGGGGCCTGGGGTACTGGTATATCTGTGCCATGGAAGTTGGGACGGATTGCTGAGTGAAGATTGGGGTATGAAATGGAATTCCTCCATTTGGAATTATAACCTTTCACATTGGATGAACAGAAGTACACAGGATACAAGTAAAGATTCTTTCAGCTCACCCCTGGTCTGTCCTAGTGGAACTCGAAGATTGAAGCATGGGATCACGTCTCTGCCAGACGCCATATTGCACAGTTCCAAGTGATAAGATCCAGCTTCAGCAGGTAAAATCAGAAGTTTTTATTTGAATCCATTAAAATAGTAACAAAACTGCCATATGCATACCCAGCCAGGAATACCAGAGGAAGAGTGCCAGGTGAGAACCTTAACGCATTCAGGTCCTCACCTGGCACTCTTCCTCTGGTATTCCTGGCTGGTTATGCATATGGCAGTTTTGTTACTATTTTGATGAACAAAAGTAACAGTTATCACTATGGTTCTTTTGCTCTCACCATACCACAGAAATCTCATAAGGGAAAGCTTTTTTCTTACCCTTAAACCAATTTCAGAGGTCCTCAACACACTGTTTACACACTTTATGAGGTGCCCAAACGTTATCTTGGACTCCAAGTTTTAGTCCGAAGTATGATTCAACACTATATATTCACCACAAATGAAACAGAAATGGTCAGGTGAATTAATACACTTCCACAAAGCCATAACGTTAATTTGGGGAAACACGATTGATGAATGAAATTCCAATGCAAGTTTCTTGAAAGCATAAGGACCTTTCATTATGTCATTAACCACCTGACTGCCAAAAGCCAATCACGCAGTTCCTATAGATGTTAATAGGGAAAGAAAGTAAGCTGCCTGCCGATTATTCACACCGGAGTTTGCAGAAGAACATATAGGTTTTTAGTCACAGACATGTGTCATTTATAACCCACAACACCATTTATTGTGAGAAAATCATCTAGCAATTTTTTTATACTGTTATGTTAACTGCCATTACTACCTAGATTCTGAGGCACACCCCTGTTTCATCAATGGTTCCATCTGCTGCTACCTCCCCCTCCTTGCAGCTGTTTCCTTAAGGCCCCATTACACACATCGATGTCCCAGCGATCCCACCAACGATGCGACATGGATGGGAACGCTGGGAAATAGTTAGGCTGATCGCTGGTGACCTGTCACATAGACAGACTCACCTGCAATCAGGACCAGCGAGCAAGCTGGTATCTAGGGTAAACATTGGGTATCCAAGAGCTGCGCGGCTCTTAGTTACCTACTGTTTACCCTAGATACCAGCGTGCAGTATCGCTGATCGTTGGTCTCCCGCTGCCACACTGGCCAGCGGGAGACCAATGATCAAAAAATGGCCCAGGATGATCCTGCATGATCAGCGACACCCGGCGGGGGGCCGGTTGCTGATGGATGTCACACACAGCGAGATCGCAGGAGAGATGGCTGATGCGTCATAAAATCAGCGATCTCGCTAGCGATCTCACTGTGTGTGACTAGGCCATTAGATTAGCTGCAGACTATGAGAGGCTTATCGAGAAGTGAATGCATGGATAACTAATTAGTACTACAACAAGCATAGAATAATTTTTAAGTACAAATTACTAAACAATCAGCAAGTAAAATGAGATTACAAGGAAATCTTTAAATGTATATCAAAGCAAACTAGATTTTGTAATAATGAACTTTAATAGCTACTCTAATTTATTTATACACCATTCTGACTATAGTCCTGACATGCCAAGGTTAATTTAATCTCAGGTTAAAAATGGGATGTGCATGTTAGGTGCTGTGATTCTCCCACTGCTCCGAATAGATACCTTGGAGATATCCGGCCACTGAGAGTCCTGCTCAGCGACGACGTTGGTCCCAGTGTCTTGCTCAGGCTCGTGGTGTTCCTTTGGTTACTGCTGGCTCTCTAGCCAAGTCTATGCTAGCCAGTGTTATACAGGTACAGCCTCACCTACTGGAGTCTAAGTCCAGAGATCACCCTACTGAGCATGTCCGTGATGTGATGTCTTCCTATTGGCGGTCAGACATCATCTGCTCTGGTGATGTGGCAGCTCCAGATTGGTCCACGGGCAAGGTCCTGTCCTTCTGGACATGAGCCCAGTGTATAAAAAAAGCTCTCAAAGGCGCATGCCAGTACGCTAGTATAATTTGAGATTCCGAGTTTGAGTGGATATGCTACCACTCTGCACGTGTGTGTGCTGCTCTTATACCAGTGACTGCGTGTCTAGGCAGGTAGTGTAGGGTGGAAAACTCCCTCTTGGCTTAGCATCTGTTACCTTCGTGTGTGCAGTTAGCACAGCAGAGTTACAGAGCAAGTCCAACCAGAGCAATAGGTGTTGTGAGTTCATTTTCTGGTCTACCAGTTGTGAGTTCTCCTTCCAGGCTCCCTCTGGTGGTAACAGGAGGTAGTGAGGCTGATTTAATCAGTATTGATTTGCCACCTGATAAGGAGGATGACGATTGGACCTCAGGAATCTCAGACTGGATTTAAGACAGCCGACGCCCTCTGCTGGTGCTAGTGATTCCTTCTGGCTTGTCAAGCCTTGGTTCTCAGCTCTGTTCCAGTCAGCTCAAGCTAAGTTTTTCTGCTAATGTTCACACTTGATTTTGTTGGTCTATTCAGTTTTTTGTGTGGTCTGCCAGCCCCGGCTGGGGCTGTGCTGAATTTCCACTCTTACTTATCTGTATTTGCCAATTTGCTTTTTGTCCCTTATTAGATTGGCCTCTTTTTGCTCTGCCTCAGAATATTTCAGAGTGCTGATATAGTGGGAGAAGTCTAGTGACTTCAGGGTTAATTTTGTTATCAGAAGTGTTGGACATTATTTTTGTAGGGTTTTTGGCAGATTGCAGACAGTGTCTTTCCTTTCCTTTCTAGTTATTTTGGGCCCCATCATTTGCTCAGCCTATTTTCCTGCCTATGTTTGTGTTTTCATCTTGTTTCACCGTCAATACATGTGTGGGGGCTGTCTATTCCTTTGGGGTCTGCTCTGGGGCAGTTAGTTTTCCCCTTTTCTTGCTTTAGGCTTATTTAGTCCTCCGGCCGTGACAAGGCATCTAGGTTCATCGTAGGTACGCTCCATGGCTGCTGCTAGTTGTGTGGTTAGGATAAGGGATCTGCAATCTGCATAGTTACCAACCTCTCTGGTTTTTCTGGGGCTTAGCTTGTTTAGGTTTATCCTCCATGGTGACCCATTCATAACAGATAGGGTTCCACACTTAGTGTCATATTTGCTTTATCCCAGTGACATTTAACAAAGTGTTGCACTTAGTATTCTTTTGTTCATTACTGCTCTGTGAAGTAACGGAGCATGGTACTCAGTGTACCGTTTACACTGTGTGGCGTTAACACAATGTTTTCAAGCAATCGCTCGCTGTTTAGTTTACTTCATTGTTCACTAGCAGCAGTTAAACATCTCTGCACGGTGGACCCCGGGTTGTGATTGCACTTTATGATTTATTTTAATTTGGTGCAATCCGCCAACCCTAACAGTATACTAATGCCAGGGTATGACTAGCAATGGCGGACTAGCAGCAACTCAAGCAGTATATCCAGCAGCTAGAGTTGCAGGTTGTCCACTCTCGAACGGACAGCTACAGCTGTGGATATTAACGCAGTGGCAGCACAAGCAGCCAGCAAAGCCACTTCTATGGTTTCTGCTGCAGTCTCTGTTCCATCTGTATCACGTTTTTCACTGCCTGACAAAATTTCTGGGGACAGCAGGGCATGCAGAGGTTTTGTAAATCACTGCTCAATTCATCTAGAGTTACTGGATGCACGATTCCCAACTGAGCGAACCAAGGTGGGATTTGTAATTTCCCTGTTGTCAGGCAGAGCGTTAGATTGGGCTATGCTGATATGTGAATGAGGTGATCAAATGATCCTTAAAGCCTCTCGCTTTTTGGGTGCCCTGAAGAGGTTTTTCTGGGGCCACAAGTTACCCATGATACCGCCCTCCAACTCCTGGCATCAACTCTGGGTTCGTCCATGGTTAGCCAATTTGCCATCCAATTCCATACTCTGGCTTACGAGTTGGAGGGGCCTGATAAGGTTTTGATACCTATATTTTGGAAGGGTTTAGCGGATCATGTCAGGGATGCTTTGGCCACTAGAGTGATTCCCACCACTCTTGAGGAGTTAATATCCATATTCACTCACATAGCTCTCCAGTATGTTGAATGGGGATTGGAGTGAGCTCAGAGTAGTTCTGTGATTCAGTTGGCTCTGAACCTCGCTAATCCCATGAGTCCTCCAACTCAGGTTGATGACCCTATAGAGCCCATTGATATCTCCTGGGCAGAATCTAACAACTGCTCAGCACTTTCTCAATCGACCTGTTTTGCCTGCAGGCAGACCACTCATAATGCTAATAAATGTCCTAAATGTCAGAGGGAGTCAGAGCATCCAGTGGCTTTAGGGAGAGGTACACTGGTTCCAGTTGATATGTCCTCCAAATTGGTCTTTGGGTTTCTTTGACATTTGGGTCAACCACTCTCAATGCTTGCGTGGATTCTGGGGAAGAGGTCAATTTCATGTCTGCCACCTTCACCCAACTCACACAATTCCAGTTGTGTTGCTTCCTAAGCCAATGCCCATTGTTAATGGGTCTGTTTTACCAACCCTGATTTCCCATCAAACTCTACCCCTTACTCTCACTGTGTCTTCAAAACATCAGGAGTCTCTCTTCTTATCATCCCTGAGGGTATAGATGAGGTACATCTGGGGTTGCCTTGGCTGTGCCTCCATTCCCCCCAGATTAATTAGGCAAAAGGAAGCATACGGAGATGGGGTCATTTCTGTGAGAGCCTGTGTCTTAAGGCCCAGGGATCTTTGTACCATCTGATCTTCAGTTGGATGGTCACTCTGGGGCACATATCTGTAAACGAGGAGGTCTCTCTAGTATTAAAAGGGCCTCTGTGCGATTGGAGCGAAGGAGAGCTTTGGCCAAAAACACTTTCCTGCTTCCCAGCTGGTGGTGACTTTCATGCATGGCAAACATCGCCGTGAGGGGGATGTTAAGGGGGGTTATGATAGGCACCAGGAGATTCTCCTACTGCTCGGGATAGATCCCAGGCACTGTCTGGCCCTGTGGTCCCCCATTCGGGCCCAGCTGCTGCTTGTCCTGCTCAGCGAGGACATCGGTCCCAGTGTCTACCTACCCATGTAGGGTGGGAAACTCCCGCTTGGCTTAGCACCTGTTTCCGTTGTGTGTGCATTTAGCACAGCTGAGTTACAGAGCAAATCTAACCATTAGCCTAGACTTCACTGGGAGAGCGATAGGGTTCCACACCTAGCGTCCTATTTGCTTCATCTCTGTGACATTTAACAGGGTATCGCACTTAATATTCTTTTGTTCATTACCGCTTTGTGAAGTAACGGAGTGTGGTACTCAGTGTTACATTTACACTATGTGGCTTAATACAGTGTGTTCAAGCAATCGCTCACTGTTTAGTTTCCATCTTTGATCAATAGCAGCAGTTAAACATCTCTGCATGGTGGACCCTGGGCTGCGACTGCACTTTATAGTTTATTTTAATTCTGCGCAATCCACCAACCCTAATAGTAAGCAAAGATGGCGTCACAACGAGCTGAAAATAAGTAGCATCATGTATAAATAATCATGAATGGAAGTAATAGAATGAAATAATATCCCAGCTCATTGTAACACAGTGCAGGACACACTGAAAACATACAATTAATTCAGAAGAAAGAACCAGTGCAGAAACGTCCAGGATAAGAGATGGTAAAATTCACAAATCTTTATTAAAGAACCAGAATAAAATGACAGTTTGGGGCTTACACAAGTGACACAAAAAAGTGCAGAGTGATGGTAACCAGTGCACCTCAAAGAGTAGCAAAGTAATATACATATGACCTGGTCATGTCAATAAAGGTAGTAACATATGGTCACAGAGCAAGGTGCCAGGAGTAAATAATAAGTGGATAGTCAGCAGAAAAAGTAAAGGAAAAATCCAAAGCTGATCACCAAGTAAAAATTACCATGGCAGCCATGTGGACAGAAAATTAATGAATTCAACACATACCAGGGAGAGGAGACACTGTACACCACACTCTGCGAGCCCCAACGCGCGTTTCGGAAAAAGTTCCTTCCTCAGGGGGTGTGTCACATAGCTGCTGTGCGTGCTATAAATAGGAGACCAAAAAAAAAAAATGTATAGCCAGTAGCGTGAGAGAGCGTAAGCCACTGTGTAAGCCACAAACTGTCATTTTATTCTGGTTCTTTAATAAAGATTTATGAATTTTACCATCTCTTATCCTGGATGGTTTCTGCACTGGTTCTTTCTTCTGAATCAACCCTAATAGTGTATACTTTTATAAATACTTAAATCCTTTCTCAATACCTATGTTTCCCCATTGTAAATTAACAAAACCTATATTAACCTCTAGTGCTAGTGCCGCCCCAGTGGTGTTGGCACTTTGTTTCTCTCTGGAATTGCGTGACATTGTTATGTCACATGATCCCTGTGGCCAATAAGTGGCCACATTACTCTTTTTACCTACAATCAAATCACATACATCTGGAGGAAGTCATAGACCAGCAGAGACTGGGAGAGTTAGTGCCCACACTGCAAGCACCGGAGGTGAGTATGGGTGTCATTATTTTACTTGGGGAAATCATAGGTATTGAGAGGGGGTTGTCTGACTAGTGGACAATTATTTATAGTGTTCTGTACACCTAACAAAACAGACAAGATTTTAGATCTTATACAATTTTAATGAATATAAGCATGATCTATGTAATAAAAATTAATTTACTAGTTTGTCAAAAATTGATATTGTGCTACCTGATGCAGATTGATAACACACCATTATAATATTGATTAAAATATACAAGATACATCTCATTTATCTGTCAGTCATTTAAGTGATTTGAATAGGTTTTATTGTGGCTCTATGACTCATTGGTGGTTGAGTCTTCATAGATCATCTAAGATTAAGTTGCAAAGAAATATTTTTCTCATTTCATCAAGTTAAACCTTAACAGCAGCACAGGGTTGGAAGGGTGATTATCACAAAAAATTCCATTATGAAACTAAATCGTGATTTTACTGAGGTAATTCAGGATGACAAGTTCAGACTTCTTTTCAACAAACAGTAAATCTGTCAATTAAGTTTAAAACTGTGCAAAAATCATGGATATACCAGTCATGGGTGACTTATTAAACTCCCATGTGAAAGCAAGAAATGTGCACTGAGACACGTGCCTTTATGTTATTCAATATTCTGTGCGTGGAAACTGTTATGTTCTAATAGAAGAGGAATACAAGATGACTCGATCTAATTACAAATTCATTCACTTACTCTTTGAACTCACAAAGTATATAGTAATATCAAAATGTTATTGAAAATTAACTGAAACATAGAGAATGACATAGGCATCCTCTCTACAATCAGAATTTTTAAGTCCGTTGTCTGAGAAAGTTATCACCATTCCCGGAACAGATAATATCTTGTTAATCAGTGGGGGTCTGACCACTACTGATCAGCATAATGGGATACTTTTATTGCACTTGAAATGGAACATCAGTTTACATAGTGATAATAAAGGTTTTTCAATCCAGCACAGTGAATTAAAAGCAAATAATTCTTTATTGTAACTTCATTAACCTGTTCAGGCACTGACAATTTTCCATTTTTTCACTTTAAATTTTTCCTTCTCTTCTTCCAAGAGCCATAACTGTTTTAGTTTTCCATCCACATAACTGTCTGAGGGCTTGTTTTCTTGTGGGACAAGTTATACAATTTAATAATATCATTATTTTTATCATGTGATGCACTGGAAAGTGGAAAAAATTCAAAGTGCATTCATATTGCAAAAAAGGTGTAATTTCAAAATTTTTTCAGTGGAGAGATTGGAGGTGGAATTATTTTCCATTTTCACTATATGGTAAAACTGGCCTGGCAATATGATTATCCAGTTCAGTACATTTACATAGAAACCAAACATCTATAGTGGTGAAAGAAAAAAAACTGAAATTTGTTAAAAATAAAAATGCACTTTTCTTGTGTAGCCATTTTCCCGAGACCTGTAACTCTATACTGTATATCTTGGAGATATAGTTCAGTGTGATGGCTTACATTTTGCCTACTGAGCTGACATTTTTACTGATACCATTTTGAGGAGGATACAATAGACTTTTATTGCATTTTATTGCAATGTTGTATCAGCCAAAAAAATAATTCTGGCATTTTGATTTATGCAATCCAGCTTTTAGCGTGTACTATCAGCCCAGTGAGAGGCTACAAGCATGTCCCGTGACAATAAATGGAATACTGGTGTCTGGACTCATAGAATAGAGGAGCTGGATTACCCTAGTAAGGACCACACTCCTCCAACAGTTGATAAAAATTAACTGTGGCATTAAGTCCCATGAGGTAGGAGTAGTTAAAGACCTGCTACACTGATAATAGGGAGGGACTGGTTCAAGCATGAAGAATCCTCATTGCAGTCGGAGGCAGATCAATTCCCCCTGTGTGTGGGAGTTATTGTGGGGAATTTTGGGACTGCTCAAGTGGAGGACCTTACATTAAAAGGGGCCTTGGATAATGTTACTGTGATAAATGGGGTTGCCCAAGAGCCGGGGCTGATACCCGGTTTCCATATTTCGCAGAAATGAGAATTTTCTATATCGGTCCACTAAACTGAAAGGGGAAGTATTTGAGCAGCTATTAGTGCCAGGACCCTATAGGCATAAGGTACTAGACATGGTCTTTTTTCATGTCTTGGGTGAACATCTGGGCATAGACAAAACCTGAGAGAGGTTCCTGCAAAGGTTTTACTGGCCTGGGAATCACTGAAAAAATTGTAAATTATTTCTGGTCCTGTCCTAGCTGTCCTATAACTGCTCCAGTCTCTCTCTTCTGCAGTCCTTTAGCGCTGTTGCCCATTATAGAAGTCCCATTTGACTGGATTGCCATGGACCTTGTCAGGCCCATAGTTAAGTTTTCCAAAGGGCACCAATATATCTTGGTAGTCTTGGATTATACAAAACAGTACTCAGAAGCGATACCACTGAGAACGCTCCTCCACCAAGAGTATAACCCAAGAGCTAATCCAGATTTTCTCCCAGACAAACCTGCCAAAGGAGATCCTGATAGACAAAGGAATGCCGTTCATGTCTAAAGTAATGAGAGAGTTATATAATGCTCTCAAGATTACACAACTCAGGACATTGGTGTACCTTTTGCATACAGACAGCCTAGTGGAAAGGTTCAAAAATATCTTGACATACATGCTTAAAAAGGTCGTGGAAAAGATGGGCGAGACTGGGATTGCCTACTCCCATATCTGCTATTCTCTGTTATGGAAGTTATATAGGCCCCTATGAAGCTCTCACCATCCGATTAGTTATACAGTCTGCACGCTCAGGGACTTCTGGATATTGCAAAGAAGACCTGGGAAGCAGATGTTACATGCCATCAAATCATAATCGAGCATGTGGCCCAGATAGAGGACAGGATTGCAAAGGTGATGACGATCATGAAGGATAGCCTCCTTGAAGCACAAGAGGACAAGGTAAGGGTCTACAATTTGTCTGTGAAGCTGAGACAATTTAACCCTGGAGACTGGGTGTTGGTGTTAATCCCCATGGTCCAAGTGGCAGAGATCATACAAGTTGATTGAAAATCTGAGTGACATCAACTACAAGGTCCACCAGCCAGGGAGAAGAAAGCCATACCAGATGTACCAAATTAACTTGCTTAAACCATGGGGAAACAGGGAATTGGTGGCAGCAACATGCCTGTGGGCCAATCTGGAAGCCAAGGTCAAGGATGTCACATTGACAGAGAATATATCACCTGCCTAGAAACAGCAGTGCCTAAAACAGGAACCTGTTTTCAGAGTTGCCAGGATGTAAGCAGGTTTTTGAACATGAAATCCTGACAGAACCACATGTGCGGGTGAACTAAAAGCCGTATAGAATACCCAAAGCCTGCCGAGAGGTGATTTTGAAGGAGGTGAGAAGAATGTTGAGCCTGGGAGTCATCGAGGAGTAAAAGAGTCCAGCCCATTGTCCTTGTGTCAAAGCCTGATGGAGAGTGGCATTTCTGTAACAACTACAGGAAGCTAAATGAGGTTGCCAAATTTGACACATATCCGATGCACCACGTCGGTGAACTCGCTGATAGGCTAGTGTTAGCCAGATACATCACCACCCTGGACTTAACGAAAGAGTACTGGCAGATCCTTCTCTCCCAAAGTGCCAATAAGAAGATGGCCTTCTCTACACCTGACTGCTGCTTCCAGGACATCAGAATGGCGTTCAGGCTGCAAGGTGCCCCAGCTACCTTCCAGAGGGCCATGGACCAGGCTCTAGCCCCTCATAAAAATCCGCAGCTTACCTCAGTGATATTGTACTATTCAGCTCGGATTGGGGAAGTCATCTGCCAAAGGTCCAGGGCATACTGGCTGCACTCAGTGGTTGAATCTTCGTGGCAACACAGACTGAGCTATTTGTTTTTGTTTTGTTTTCTCGTTAGGCCAGAAAGGCTGTGTTTATATTACAAACCCTGCCATGATTTATACTGTGCCTAAATAAACCAGTAGAAAATGTAAAGAGACGGTGCTCCTGTGTCTAACTCTATGAGCAGCCGAGTGAGCCAATCTTCCTAGAGAAACTAAAGAAAAAAAGTAAAGGTAAAAAAGTTTTAAAAAAATGTAAAAAATAAAGTTTAAATTACCACTTTAACCTAGTTTTAAAATAATAATAAAAAATAATAAACATAAGAGGTATCACAGCATCCATAAATGTCAGGTCTGTTAAAATATAAAATAATTTAAACCATACATTGAACGCCAAAACACAAATATCAAAATGCCAGATCAGATTTGCATTCTTCCATGAAATATTTACAAATTCTAGGATTTTTTTACTTCAGTATAAAAAAAGGTTGATATTGCTATATTAGGACTGTCCTGGTAAATCAAGTCATAAGGTCATTTTTACTTCACAATGAAACCTATAAAAAATGGCTAATTTAAGTTGTTTTACAATTTTAATCCATTCAGAATTTTTTTCCTGATTCTCAGAATGTGACATGTTAAAATGAATGGTTGCAGTCAAACTACAAATTGTATTACATAAATCAAGCATTCAAACAGCTATATCAACAGAAAAAGTACAAACTTATGATTAATGACCCAAAAAAGCAAAGCCGCAAAGAAGAAAAATCAGCTGGTCCTGAAGGGGTTATCTTTATAGTGCTGTTATTAGTGTAGCACCCTTTGCAGTATGCTTGTTCCTATGATAAGCCTGCAGCTGTAGATCTTCAGGGAATATTAAGAAGGGCAGTAAAAAAAGGCATACAGTCTCAATTAAAATACTAAAAAGATTAGTCACAGAAGCTGCTGAATGATCTTCTTATATAGATTACTTTTCTCTTAAGCATCACTCAAAGTTTTTTTTTACCACTGGAGTGGTGTCACTAATGTAATTTCACGCCTCCTAATAATATACTTACCTGTGCCATTCTGGTCATCTTTTGCAGTTTGTGACCCGCTGGATCACTCCAGTGTTTGTTGGGTGAGCAGGAAATCAATGTAAAGCCCCCGTCACACTAAGAGAGATCGCTAGCGAGATCTCTGCTGAGTCACAAGTTTTGTGATGCAAGAGTGACCTCAGCAGCAATCTCACTGTGTGTGGCACCTATCAGTGATCGGCCCCCCTGCCGGGTATCGCTGATCATGCAGGAATGTCCTGGGCCTTTTTTTGATCATTAGTCTCCCAATGGCCAGCACGCATCGCTGCGTGTGGCAGCAGGAGACCATCAATCAGCGAGCTCCCACTGCTGTAAGCAGACGCTGAGAGCTGGTATCCAAGGTAAACAGTGGGTAACTAATCACATGCATTGCTTAGTTACCTGCTGTGTACCCTGGATACCAGCATGCTCGCGCTGGGAGCTGATATCCAAGGTAAACAGCGGGTAACTAAGTGCCGCGCGCACTTAGATACCCACTGTTTACCTTGGATACCAGCTCCCAGCGCGAGCACGCTGGTATCCAGGGTACACAGTGGGTAACTAAGTGAAGCACGCGCTTATACCCGCGTCCTCGCTGGTCCTGATCGCTGGTGAGATCTGCCTGTTTGACAGCTCACCAGCGATCATGTAGCGACACACCAGTGATCCTGACCAGGTCATATCATTGTCGTGATCACTAGTGCGTCGCTATGTGTGAAGTGGGCTTTAGTCTGTGAGAGCCAGAATAAGGCAAGAATGAGGTTCCTATAGACTTTGATCAAGAACTTGTGATCGTAACCTGTAACTTCTGCTGAGTCAGAAGCTGCGGGCACAAGATGGCGGTTCAGAACAAGAGTGGTGCTGGGAAGAACAGAAGATGGATGGCAGCTGGTAAGTGTATTACTAGAGGTCGGGAACAGACATTAGTGATACCACTCCAGTGATGAAATAAAAAAATTGCTGGAATGGTGCATTAAAGCAAGTTTATTAGTATTTTTTAAAGCAATTGCTGTAATTCCATACTATAAATATTCCATGTGGTCTAAGCCTGAGGGCCACTTTATGTATGTAGAGCATTTGGCACAACATCTTTTTTACTGTACTGTAATCAAATACAACCTTGGCTTGAATTATTTTCGTACATTACCTCTTTATGTTTCTCAGTGATGTTTTCCAGACTAAGTGAATACACATGATCTCTACCTCCCACAAACAGTCTTTCTTGATATTCATCCAAATACATGGTACGTAGGTCAAGACCTCCAAGCTGATTCTGGAAGATTGAGGTTCTGTTTAAATCCCACAGCTCTGAAATACAATTGAAAGAGTTAAATTATGATTTACATGTTAGCTATGAATTATCATATAGGAGAATACAAAGAATTAAAATGATTTCTACATGAAGGAAGCATAACTGGAAGGTAGCTTTTTCCCAGAAAAAAAGCAATAGCAAGAGGAGTGTAAGTATTGTAAATTAGTATCAAGTTTGTAGATTAGAAATGAGTTGTAGGGATTCCTAAAGAAAAAATGGAAACTACGGTAGGCAACTTTCACATTCATCCTCAAGAAAATGTTATCGTTCTGTTACAAAACTTTTTAATCTAAAAGCATAGACAGGTGCTTTTCACAAAATTAAAATATCACCAATAAGTTAATTTATTTCAGTTCTTCAAAACAAAAAGTGAAACTCATATATTATATAGAGTCATTGCAAACAGAGTGATGTATTTCAAGTGTTTATTTCTGTTAATATTGATGATTAAGGTTTACAGCCATTGAAAACCCAAAAGTCATTATCTCAGTAAATTTGAATAATTAACAAAAACACCTGCAAAGGCTTCCTAAGCGTTTAAAAAGGTCCCTTAGTCTGTTTCAGTTGGTTCCACAATCATGGGGAAGACTGCCGACTTGACAGATATCCAGAATGCAGTCATTGACACACTCCAAAAGGAGGGAAAGCCACAAAAGGTCATTGCTTAAAAAGATGTTCACAGAGTGCTGTATCCAAGTATATTAATGGAGAGTTGAATGGAAGGAAAAAGTGTGGTCGAAAAAGGTGCACAAGCAAACAGGATAACCGCAGCCTTGAAAGCATTGTTAAGAAAAGGCCATTCAAAAATTTGTGGGAGATTCACAACGAGTGAACTGCTGCTGGAGTTATTGCTTCAAGATCCACTACACACAGACATATCCAGGACATGGGCTATAAGTGTCGCATTCCTTGTGTCAAGCCACTCATGACCAAAAGACAATGCCAGAAGCGTCTTATCTGGGCCAAGGAAAAAATGAACTGGACTGCTGCTCAGTGGTCCAAAGTGTTATTTTCAGATGAAAGTAAATTGTGCATTTAATTTGGAAATCAAGGTCCCAGAGTCTTGAGGAAGAGTGGAGAGGCACACAATCCAAGCTGCTTGAGGTCTAGAGTGAAGTTTCCACAATCAGTGATGGTTTGGTCAAGATCAAAGTCAGTGCAGCCGTCTACCATGAAATTTTAGAGCATGTCTTGCTTCCCTCTGCCGACAAGTTTTTGGAGATGGAAGTTTCATCCTCCAGCAGTACTTGACACCTGTCCACACTGACAAAAGTACCAATGTCTGATTTAAAAACAGCAGTATCACTGTGCTTGGTTGGCCAGCAAACTCTCCTGACCTTAACTCCACAGATACTAATGTAAAGTGGAAGATGAGAGACACCAGACCCAACAATGCAGATGAGCTGAAGGCTGCTATCAAAGCAACCTGGGCTTCCATAACACCTCAGCAGTGCCACAGGCTGATCGCCTCCATGCCACGCCGCATTGATGCAGTAATTGATGCAAAAAGAGCCCTGACCAAATATTGAGTGCATTTACTGAACATACATTTCAGTAGGAGAACATTTCAGATTTTAAAATCATTATTCAAGCTGATTAAAATGTATTCTAATGACTTTTGGGTTTTCATTGACTGTAAGCCATAATCATCAACATTAACAGAAATAAACACTTGAAATAGATCACTCTGTCTGTAATGAAACTATATATGACTTTTTGTATTGAAGAAGCTAAATAAATTAACTTTTTGATGATATTCTAATTTTGTGAGAAGCACCTGTATGTGATTTTAGAACCATTTAGCTGTTCTACATTGATATGTTCATTCTATGCAAAAAATATACCAATATCAGTGCATACTTGATATTTATATGGCATGTATATGGCTTTACTGTGAACATTATGGGCAGCATGGTTATTCAGCGGTTTGCACCACAGTCTTACACCACTGGGGTTCTGGATTCAAATCGCACCAAGGACAATATCTGTAAAGAATGTATATGTTCTCCCTGTGCTTGCATTGGTTTCCTCCCAAATTCCAAAGATAAACTGATAGGAAATATTGATAACAAGACCCATTTTTGATTATTGCAAAATGCTATTGAAAGTAATGGCACAATATGAGAAATTAAAATTAATATTTGATATTCATGCATGATTTTCTAAGACAGAGAATCCAACAAAGAACCTGTTAGGGTTGGCGGATTGTACTAAATAAAATAAAAAATAAAGTGCAATCGTAATCCGGGGTCCACAGTGCAAAGCTGTAACCTGCTGCTAATGAGAATAATAGCAGAACGAAACAGTGAGCGTTACCTTAAGCACACTGTGTTAATGTCACCCAGTGTAAACGGAACGTAGAGTACCAAGCTCATTTACTTCACAAAGGGGTACTGCACTAAAAATGCTAAGTACCTGTTACCTTCACAGAGAGGAAGCATAAGGGTTGAGCTTGCTCTGTAACTGAACTGTGCTAACTGCACACATGAATGAAACAGATGCTAAGCCAAGCGGCTAGTTATCCCTGTCCTGATACTACAGAGCTTGTGCCTGACCAGCACCCTAAACATGTAGCAGACTAGAGACACAGGCATTAAGCCATGTGTATGCAACCGCTTAAAGTGCACTATCTGCCTGCCAAAGTGTACAGTCCTTGAGCATAGACAGACACACAAACATGCAGACATAGTGGTAGAGTATCCACCCACACACACCAAACATAAATGACACTAGCGCACCCATGTGCGCCGCTGAGAGCATTTTATAGGCTAGGCTCCACCCCAAACACTCACACGCAGTCGGTCAAGGCATCGTCCGCAGGCCAATCCAGAGCTGCCACATCACCACAGCAGCTAATGTCAGACCATCAATAAGGAGACACCACATCACGGACATGCTCAGTAATTAGATCTCTGAACTTAGACTCTGGAGTGCAAGGCTGTACCTGTTTATGGCTGGTTACTAGAGTTGAGCGACTTTTGGTTTTTTAGGGTCGAGTTTCGTTTCGTGAAACCCGACTTTTCCAAAAGTCGGGTCGAGCAAGATCGGCCGATTATAGGGAAAAGTCGGGGTCGTCCCGAAACACGAAACCCAATGTAAGTCAATGGGGAATAAAAGTCGGCAGTGAGAGGAGGACAGGAAACACACCTACAGTGCTCATTTGAATGCCAAAAGCATCAATTCTTCTTACTTAAGCTGGTCAACCTTAATTAACTTCATAATACAAGTTACGCACTGAAAAATGGGGGTTATTTGGCTACAGACTGTGGGGGGGGAGGGCTGGCTCCAGGTTTTCATGTGCCCTGGGCGAAAGAGCGCCCCTTTAACACATACCACAACTCATCATGCTCCGATACGGCAGAGAAATAGCGGTATAGTACAATGAAAAATACCTCACTTTTTACATCTCATGACGAGGCCCATCTATTTCTCCATACAGAATCATTGGTCCCATATAATGTTTGAAACAGTATATGATGAGCTCCACATAATGCTACAGTATATGTTGGTCCCCATGGATGAAGCTCCATTGTCTTATGGGCCCAAATAATGCTCCAAACATAATGGGCCCCATTTCTAATGCTCTAGTGTATAATGGGCCCTGTAAATGCTGCTCCAGTGTCTGATGTCCACCTTTGGAATGTTCCAGTGTATGGTGGGCCCCATCTATCATTCTCCAGAGTATAGTGCTCCCCAAAAATTGCTGTCCCAACATTGAAAACAATCAAATAAGTCTCCTCGCTAGGGAATCCCTGTACTAGTCTGGACTCCTCGTCGTCCCATCTTCCATCTCACTGCACAGTATTTCAACCTTGCAAGTGCTGTGATCCTGAGCAAGCAGGGGGGGCCCACTCGTTGGCGACGGCACTGGCACAGGGCCCCTGATAGTACGGTGGTGTGTCTGATGGCGGGTGGGCCGAACCTGCACTTTTATCTGCAGCTTCCTCTTTGTCACCGTGTAAGATGGAACTGTATATGGGAAGGGTAACCTGAGTTTCATCAGGGTCAGATTCAGGCCGTGTAGCGTGTGAGGGGAATGTAGTGGTCTGGGTCAATGTACCAGCAGATTCATCGAGCAGTGGCTGGGCATCAGTGCACTTGTGTCGCCCCCCCTAGGAGTACGGTCGCCACAGTGGCATTACCTTCCTCCTAGGGAGCGTGATGTCATGCTTGGGAGCAACGAAGGATCTCTCTAGCAGGTTAACTGATTGGGCGGCGTTATTCCCACGAGTCATGACCCTCCAAACAGTGTTCATGAAGGCAAAGTGTTTGTTTTACGTGGGCAGTATGGTTGCAAAGCTGAACCTTAAAGGAATGTCCAGAAGGGCACCACCAGGAGTGGAGCCTACGGCGTAATTTGACTCAACACGGGCAACCTCAACCATGCCAGCTACAGAACAGATGCACACATTGCAAGCTTAATTCCGTTAACGAACGAGACTCCGTCATGCCCCGCGGTCCAAGTCCGGCTTACTAGAGGGACACGTGAGGCTCTGGCATATGAGATTGGCCAATAACTGGTGTGTCATGCCCTTACATGTCCGTGGCTGCATGTGCGCTACACTGAAAAGGCCAGCGTTTGTCGCTTACAGGTGCAGATAACCCGCTGAACAACGTTAGTGATGGGGATCACTGATTACAATTATTACTCGCAAACGATGATTTCCCAGTAAGTGCAGGTCAACTGCAGTTCCGGAATTAGGCCTAACCGTCATTCCTGAAAAAATGAAAAACGTACGTGTGCAAACCACAGGTGCTGTAGCTTGCTTAACAGCTCGCCAGCCATTCTGACGCCCAGTATGGATTACACGTGATTGCACAAAGGTGAGAAAGGGTACCGTATCCCCGGATAACATGTATGGATAGCGTTCACATTCAAAAGATATGTCTATACATCAGGAGGCAGGCTCAGACGGTGTTAGGCCCAGTATGGCTTGCACGTGATTGCACAAAGGTGAGAAAGGGTACCGTATCCCCGGATAACATGTATGGATAGCGTACACATTCAAAAGATATGTCTATACATCAGGAGGCAGGCTCAGACAGTGTTAGGCCCAGTATGGCTTGCACGTGATTGCACAAAGGTGAGAAAGGGTACCGTATCCCCGGATAACATGTATGGATAGCGTACACATTCAAAAGATATGTCTATACATCAGGAGGCAGGCTCAGACGGTGTTAGACCCAGTATGGCTTGCACGTGATTGCACAAAGGTGAGAAAGGGTACCGTATCCCCGGATAACATGTATGGATAGCGTACACATTCAAAAGATATGTCTATACATCAGGAGGCAGGCTCAGACGGTGTTAGGCCCAGTATGGCTTGCACGTGATTGCACAAAGGTGAGAAAGGGTACCGTATCCCCGGATAACATGTATGGATAGCGTACACATTCAAAAGATATGTCTATACATCAGGAGGCAGGCTCAGACGGTGTCAGGCACAGTATGGATTTGACGGCCCAGATTACACAGCGGAGGAGCAGGGAGAGGTAAAGATTGCAAATGCTGGGGCCCTGCCCAAGCAAGGGGGGCCCACTCGTGGGCGTCGGTACTGGCATTGGGCCCCTCATAGTACGGCGGTGTGTCTGACGGCGGGTGTGCACCACCACCGTCAGAGACACTTGATTGCACTATGAGGGACCCTGTGCCAGTGCCCGCGCCCAAGAGTCGGCCTACCCACCTGTCCAGGGCAACGGCACTCGCACGGTGTCGTGCGCTAGGTGGTGACCCCGGCCATGGGGGGGAGGCAGCACAGTTAGGGAGTTTTAGAAAGTGGCATATGTTGATGTTGGACATTCAGCTGATGCAAAAGGCGAAATAGGTCAAGTCCCAGGAAGAGGTGGACCAAAGCAAGCCATTTTTCTTTCATCCTATGTGTCATCAGGGGAAGGTGGGACAAAATCCTTGGAAACCCATGCATGGTTCATTTTAATGAAGGTTAGATCATCCACATTTTGGGTTGACAGACGGGTCCTTTTTTCTGTCAGGATTGATCCAGCTGCACTGAAGACTCTTTCCGATAGCACACTTGCAGCTGGGCAAGCGAGCTCCTGTAAGGCATATTGTGCCAATTCAGGCCAGGTGTCCAGTTTAGCAGCCCAATAGTCAAAGGGGAATGACCTGTGTGGGAGAACATCGATATGGGAGGAAAAGTAGTTTGTAACCATAGTTGACAACTGCTGTCTCCAGTCACTTTCCATCGATGCTGTATTAACAGTTGTGTGAGCGGTACTTGAAAAATCAGTCCACAACATTGTCATGAAACCCCTGTCTCCAACGCCACTTCTGCTGTGTGCACCATGAACACCTCTGCCAAGCTGCCCCCGGCCCGTACGGCTCGTGTGAGAACCATCACCGCTGCTGTGTGCTGGGAATGCCTCAAGCAACCGATTTACCAGAGTTGCTTGTTTATTAGCCAATATTAGGTCAAGGTTCTCCTGTGGCATGATGTTTTGTAATTTGCCTTTATAGCGTGGATCCAGGATGCTGGCCAACCAGTAGTCGTCATCGTTCATCATTTTGGCAATGCGGGGGTCCCTTTTTAGGATCCGCAAGGCATAATCTGACATGTGGGCCAATGTTCCCGGTGTCAATGATGCACTGCGAGTGCTGGTTGGAGGAGCACTTTCTGGCAAATCCACATCCCTCCAGTAACGCACATACCCTATAAAAGACCTTGCCACGCCAACATTTTCACTTGCGCCACGAGATGCATCCTCCTCCCCTAAGTAATCATCCCCATCATCATCCTCCTCCTCCTCTTCTTCCTCCAACTCGTCCAGGAGAGGTCCCTGAGCAGACAATGGCTGAATGTCATCAAGGATTCCCTCCACCTCTTCCTCCTCGTCAACATTGGCTGCAGACGCCTGCTCCTTAAGGTGCGTCAAAGTTTGCATGAGCAGACGCAAAAGTGGGATGCTCATGCTTAGGATGGCGTCGTCTGCGCTTACCAGCCGTGTGCATTCCTCAAAACACTGAAGGACTTTACAGAGGTCTTTAGGCTTCGACCACTGCACACCTGTCAACTCCATGTCTGCTCTCAAAGTGCCTGGCCGTGTATCCTCCCACAAATGCATTATGGCCTGCCTCTGCTCGCACAGCCGCTCCACCATGTGCAGGGTGGAGTTCCACCTTGTTGCAATGTTGATAATGAGGCGGTGGTTGGGAAGGTGGAGCAATCGCTGCAGCTTCTGCATACGAACGGAGTGTACAGGCGACCGGCGGATGTGCGCGCACAGTCTTCGCACCTTATGGAGCAGGGTTGTTAACTCCGGATAATTTTTGAGGAAGCACTGCACCACCAGGTTCAAGGTGTGAGCCAAGCAAGGTATGTGGCTGAGTTTTGAAAGGGCTATGGCTGCCACAAAATTACGGCCGTTATCACTAACTACCTTGCCTGCCTCAAGATGTACACTGCCCAGCCATGACTCAGTTTGTCGCTTCAAGTACTCGGCCAGCACCTCGGCGGTGTGTCTGTCGCCCAAACACATCATCTGCAACACAGCCTGCTGAAGCTTTCCACTAGCTGCTCGATAGGGGGACACCTCATGTGCAATAGTGGCAGCTGCAGATGGAGTGCTCGTACGACTGCGCTCTGTGGACGAGCTTTCGCTTCTGGAGGAGGAGGAGGAGGAGGAGGGTCGAACGCCTACAGCCAACTGTTTCCTATACCGTGGGCTAGGCAGCACTGTCCCACCACCGCTGTCCCCTGTGGACCCTGCATCCACCACATTAACCCAGTGCGCAGTGATGGACACGTAACGGCCCTGGCCATGCCGACTGGACCATGCATCAGTTGTGAGGTGCACCTTTCCACTCACTGACTGCTTGAGTGCATGGACAATGCAGTCTTTCACATGATGGTGGAGGGCTGGGATGGCTTTGCGAGAGAAGAAGTGGCGACTGGGTAGGTCATAGCGTGGTACTGCATAGGCCATGAGTTCGCGGAAAGCTGCGCTTTCCACCAACCGATAGGGCATCATCTCAAACGAGATTAGTTTGGCAATGTGGGCGTTCAAACCCAGTGTACGCGGATGAGAGACTGAGTACTTTCTTGACCTACTCATAGTGTCTGGGAGGGTGAGCTGGACTTGAGAGCTGCATATGGTGGAAGTAGCGGTGGACAGGGCGGACTGAGAGAGGGTTGATGATGGTGATGGAGTTGGTGTTCTTTCTGATGGCCTAGATTCAGTATTTCGTTGTTATAACAGTGGGATTCCCTGACTGCTGTGGCCTTGCAACGACACCTCAACATTTGCTGCTGTGCTAACCGGTGGGCTTACAGTGGGGGAAACAATGTAGCGTTGCTGACTACCTTCTTTGTGATCAGTTGCACATGTGGCACTTGAGGTTTGGTGTTGTGTCCACGCTTGCAAGTGCATGGTGGTTAAATGTCTAAGCATGCAACTGGTATTCAAATTTTTCAGATTTTTCCCTCGGCTAAAGGTCTTTGCGCACTTCTTACAGATAACCTTGGCCTGATCATGAGGATTTTGTTCAAAAAAGTGCCACACTGCACTCTTCCTACTTTGGCAGACATTTTGCGGCCTAGCACGCTGTGATGTTTTGACCCTCTGAACAAGCTGTCCAGCAACTCTTGATTTTTGGAACCTGTCTTTGGAGTGCTCCGGGCCTGCCAGATAACAGCTGTTGCGATGTCGATGTCTGCTGTGGATGCTCCTCATCTGAGCTATTGGAAGCAGCACCCTCTTCCCCCAATGGATGCCAATCTGGGTCAACAAGTGGGTCATCCATTACCTCCTCTTCAATGTCATGTGCACCTTCCTCTGTGTCACCGTGTATGGTGGTATAGTGTGCGGGAAGGGGCAATTGAGCCTCATCAGGGTCAGAATCTGGCTCTGTACACTGCGAGGACAATGTAGTGCTCTGAGTGAATGTACCAGCAGAATCATCTATCAGCGGCTGTGCATCAGTGCACTCCATGTCAGATTCATCTTGGCCTGGGTAATTCACCATTTCACTTGATAATCCAGGCATGGTATGTGAAAACAGCTCCATGGAGTAATCAGTAGTATGGCCTACGTCATCCTTCAATCTTGGTTGGGGTGAAGGACACAAGGAAAGGTGTGGTTCATGAACATGAGCCTCCAATGACGACTCAGTGCTTTTACTTTTTACAACTTCAGAAGAGGAGGCGATAGAGCTGGAGGTTGAGTCAGCAATGTAAGACAAAACTTTTTCCTGATGCTCTGGCGTTAAAAGCAGTTTGCCAACTCCTAGAAAACTAAGCCTTCGAAGCCTTATGGAGCCAGACGATGACGCAGGCTCAACACCTCCTACATTCGGTCCTATTTTGCTTTTGCCACTACCATCAGATCCACCACCAACACCATCATTACCAGCTGCCAACCCCCGCCCAATTCCACGGCCTCTTCCACCAGCCTTCCTCATTTTTGGTAGAAATGTAGACGAAATCCAACAAACTATATAGTAATGTAAAACAAGGTACAAGGTGTCTATAGGACAGGGGAGATTTAGATTTTCTGCACACACTAGTGGACACTGGACACTTTTGGATTGTGTGAGGCCTACTGAATATCAGAGCGCTATGTCACAGGCTCGATGCAACAGGTGTGAAAAAAGTGACTACAGGATAAGGGAGATTTTGAATTTCTGCAGACTCTTGTGGACACTGGACACTTGGATTGTGTGAGGCCCACTGAATATCAGAGCGCTATGTCACAGGTTCGATGCAAAAGGTGTGAAAAAAGTGACTACAGGATAAGGGAGATTTTGAATTTCTGCAGACACTTGTGGACACTGGACACTTGGATTGTGTGAGGCCCACTGAATATCAGAGCGCTATGTCACAGGCTCGATGGCACAGGTGTGAAAAAAGTGACTACAGGATAAGGGAGATTTTGAATTTCTGCAGACACTTGTGGACACTGGACACTTTTGGATTGTGTGAGGCCCACTGAATATCAGAGCGCTATGTCACAGGCTCGATGCAACAGGTGTGAAAAAAGTGACTACAGGATAAGGGAGATTTTGAATTTCTGCAGACACTTGTGGACACTGGACACTTGGATTGTGTGAAGCCCACTGAATATCAGAGCGCTATGTCACAGGCTCGATGGCACAGGTGTGAAAAAAGTGACTACAGGGTAAGGGAGATTTTGCTTTTGCCACTACCATCAGATCCACCACCAACACCATCATTACCAGCTGCCAACTCCCGCCCAATTCCACGGCCTCTTCCACCAGCCTTCCTCATTTTTGGTAGAAATGTAGACAAAATCCAACAAACTATATAGTAATGTAAAACAAGGTACAAGGTGTCTATAGGACAGGGGAGATTTAGATTTTCTGCACACACTAGTGGACACTGGACACTTTTGGATTGTGTGAGGCCTACTGAATATCAGAGCGCTATGTCACAGGCTCGATGCAACAGGTGTGAAAAAAGTGACTACAGGATAAGGGAGATTTTGAATTTCTGCAGACACTTGTGGACACTGGACACTTGGATTGTGTGAGGCCCACTGAATATCAGAGCGCTATGTCACAGGTTCGATGCAACAGGTGTGAAAAAAGTGACTACAGGATAAGGGAGATTTTGAATTTCTGCAGACACTTGTGGACACTGGACACTTGGATTGTGTGAGGCCCACTGAATATCAGAGCGCTATGTCACAGGCTCGATGCAACAGGTGTGAAAAAAGTGACTACAGGATAAGGGAGATTTTGAATTTCTGCAGACACTTGTGGACACTGGACACTTGGATTGTGTGAAGCCCACTGAATATCAGAGCGCTATGTCACAGGCTCGATGGCACAGGTGTGAAAAAAGTGACTACAGGATAAGGGAGATTTTGAATTTCTGCAGACACTTGTGGACACTGGACACTTTTGGATTGTGTGAGGCCCACTGAATATCAGAGCGCTATGTCACAGGCTCGATGGCACAGGTGTGAAAAAAGTGACTACAGGATAAGGGAGATTTTGAATTTCTGAAGACACTTGTGGACACTGGACACTTGGATTGTGTGAGGCCCACTGAATATCAGAGCGCTATGTCACAGGCTCGATGGCACAGGTGTGAAAAAAGTGACTACAGGATAAGGGAGATTTTGAATTTCTGCAGACACTTGTGGACACTGGACATTTGGATTGTATGAGGCCCACTGAATATCAGAGCGCTATGTCACAGGCTCGATGGCACAGGTGTGAAAAAAGTGACTACAGGATAAGGGAGATTTTGAATTTCTGCAGACACTTGTGGACGCTGGACACTTTTGGATTGTGTGAGGCCCACTGAATATCAGAGCGCTATGTCACAGGCTCGATGGCACAGGTGTGAAAAAAGTGACTACAGGATAAGGGAGATTTTGAATTTCTGCAGACACTTGTGGACACTGGACACTTTTGGATTGTGTGAGGCCCACTGAATATCAGAGCGCTATGTCACAGGCTTGATGGCACAGGTGTGAAAAACGTGACTACAGGATAAGGGAGATTTTGAATTTCTGCAGACACTTGTGGACACTGGACACTTTTGGATTGTGTGAGGCCCACTGAATATCAGAGCGCTATGTCACAGGCTCGATGGCACAGGTGTGAAAAAAGTGACTACAGGATAAGGGAGATTTTGAATTTCTGCAGACACTTGTGGACACTGGACACTTTTGGATTGTGTGAGGCCCACTGAATATCAGAGCGCTATGTCACAGGCAGAAATTGGCTAGTGTATCGCAAACTACAAGATGTATGTAGAATTGGGCAGAATAGGAATCTCCCTAGAGTGTAGGTCTGTAAGAACGGAACAAGTCCTCCACTTATCCTTCCACAGTGACACACAGATAGCTTCACTGTGGCTGTGATAACAGCCGTTACACGGTACTGTGTGAGGAGCGTGCACCGCTGTATGGTGTGAATAAATGCACGCTCAGTACCTCAGCAGGACAAAAAAAAAATTGGGATTGCTTTTAAAAAAGCAGTTTGCAGAGCAGTGGGGAAACAGCAATGCAGCTGTCAGGAAGCCTTAGAAGGCAGCCTAACAACCAACACCGCTGATCCACCACAATATAGCCTCCCCTTGCACTGCACACACAGTGACTGGTGTGTTGCACAGGCAAAATCGCTAGCAGCAGAAGCAGTTTTTTTTCTTCTTCCCTGCCTAACGCTCTCCCTACAAAATCAGCAACCTCTCCCTATGCTAAGATCGGCAGAAGTAAGATGGCGGTCGGCGTGCACGCCCTTTTATAACCCCTGTGATGCCCACCAAAGCAAGCCAATCACTTGCATGCCCTTCTGAAAGATGGTGGTGACCCGTGCCTATGTCATCACATTGCCCACAGTGTCCGTGGATCCTTGGATCCTGATTGGCTGAAAAAGAGGGCAAAACAAACTTTTGAAACGCGACTTTGGCGTGTAAGTCGCCGACCTCGAGGCCGACCTCATCCTAGGGTCGGGTTTCGTTTCATGAAACCCGACTTTGCCAAAAGTCGGGGACTTTTGAAATTTTTCGACCCGTTTCGCTCAACTCTACTGGTTACCATAGACTTGGCCGGAGAGCCAGCAGTAACCAAACACACACCACGAGCCTGAGCAAGATGCTGGGACTGCTGTCTGTGCTGAGCAGCACCCGCAGTGGCTGGAAATGAATGGGAGACAACAGCACAAGACAAAGCTTGGGATCCATCCCACGCCGCGGGAAAATCCTGATGCCAAACAGAACCTATGTGGCTCTGGGGTGAAAGACGGAAGTTACTATCTATTTGTAAACATTATGTCACTCAAATAGCCCTGTCTTCTCCTAGAATATACAGTTGCATTTAAAGATAGTCATCCCTGGTTGCAAATGTCTTTATTAACAAAATTTACACACATTTTGCAGTTTGCAATAAATAGACATGAGGAAACCCATGGATGTTCTTGTTGGACTGGTTCGGGTAGACTTTTTTTTAAGTCCATTTTAGTTCCTGAACCCCATATAAGTCAATTGGGACTTCCATCAGCTCAGGTGAATGACAATGGGGAGCCCCTGTGCCCCCACCTATGTCAATCTGTTCCTCGGTTGGTGGGAGAGAACCAAGGTATTCAAAGAGGAAGAAAGATGGTGACACCCATATATCGGGCTCTAGGCCAGATACATTTTTGATATCCTGGTGTTTTGGTCTGGCCCAGAGTCTGATTTTAGGCTGTTCGTGGAAAGTGTAAATATCAATGCACTTGGTCTTAGGTTTACATTTAAATGCCAGAAAAGTAGCATCACATTCCTGGACCTAACTGTCACAAAATAGGAGGTTGGATCTATCAGCACTTGCAAGTACCATAAACCGACAGCCATGAGCAGCCTTTTAGAATGGGATAGTCACCAACCAGTGCCCTTGAAAAAAAGGCATCCCAAAAGGCCAGAAATTGCTCGAAAGTTGGTGTTTTCGAAAAACAGGCCAATGAGCTGTATCACAGATTTCGTGACAAGGGATATCCATGCCAGGTTCCTTTACAGGTCTTACTCTGAAGCACTTGAAGCCGATAGGATATACCAGATATTGAAGAGGCATTGGGGGATTTTATTGCCAGATCCCAATGTTAAGAATCTAATTTCATCTAGACCAAGTGTCACTTATAGAAGAGGAAGGTCAATTGGTAATCGTCTTGTACACTGACTATATCAGAGACCTCCCCGACCTGGGACCTGGATAAATATAAAACCCTATGGATACTATAAATGTGGTAATTGTTGCCGATGTTAATAGATGGATGTGTGCATGACCTTTAGGAGCTCCACAAAAGGGAGAGTACTTACACTAAGGGATTAAGGCAATTGTAATACATACAGGGGGTGTTCAATGCTACGTGCATATTCCCCAAGGACTATATAGAGAAAACTTTGGCTTTGAGACTACAGATCAGCAGATAGACCATCTTAGCCTTTGACTGATCATCATAAACTTGCAATTATTATCCATATCATCCATATATCAAGCCTCATGATGAATCGAATGGACAGGAAAACATGTTGAGGCAGTTTCCACAACCAATGCTAAGTCCTTTTTTTATACTTTATTGTTAGAAAGGTCTCTGTATTAGCTTTGTCACTTATCCTCTGTTTTCACTCACAATATTAGGGCATTTTGCAGGCCCCTGGCAGTGCTCCTCCTGTTCCTCCTTGCACAAAGGCTGAGGTAGAGGTCCTGCTGCTGGGTTGTTGTCCTCCTACAGCCCCCTTCATGTCTCCTGGTGTACTGGCCTGTCTCCTGGTAGCGTCTCCAGCCTCTGGACACTACGCTGACAGACACAGCAAATCTTCTTGCCACAGCTCACATTGATGTGCCATCCTGCATGAGCTGCACTACCTGAGTCACTTGTGTGGGTTGTAGAGTCCATCTCATGCTACCATGAGTGTGAAAGCACAACCAACATTCAAAAGTAACCAAAGCATCAGCCAGAAAGCATTGGTACTGAGATGTAGTCTGTGGTCCCCACCTGCAGAACCACTCCTTTATTGAGGGTGTCTTGATAATTGCCAATAATTTCCATCTGTTTTCTATTCCATTTTCACAACAGCATGTGAAATTGATTGTCAAACAGTGTTGCTTCCTAAGTGGACAGTTTGATTTCACAGAAGTTTGATATACTTGGAGTTATAGTCTGTTGTTTAAGTGTTCCCTTTATTTTTTTGAGCAGTATATATTAAAAGCATTGAATGTTCCTAGAGATAAAGTTGGAAACTTAGTTTTCAAGTTCAAAGTTAACGTAATACTGTCTATACTAACTGAATGTGACAGAGATTAAGCTATTACTGGCTGCCTTCAGATTCAAAAATCCTCAAGTAACTGGAAAAGGCCTATATAAAGATTTTATATGATCAAATACATGTTTCAGTTTGCAAAGTAAAGCACTAAATATTGAAAGTTTCCATTTTAAAAAGTAATCTTCAACTCATGCAAAAGCACAAGATAATGTTGCTTTAATGCTCAAAACTATATAACTTACAAAGATTTTGGATTATGTTCTATGGAATGAGGAAACAAAATTGAATCTTTTCAAGCCTATTAATCACTGGTATGTCGGAAGGATGAAGAATGAAGCATACGCAAAGAGAATACCCCACCTACAGTGAATCATGGCAGTGGCTTAGTGAAGTTTTGGGGAGTATTTTGTTTCCTCTTGCACTAGAAACTAACAGCGTGAAGATGACTAGATGAATTCAATCAAGTATCATGAAATCCTAGGAGAAAATGAAGCTTGGGCGTCACTGGAATACCCAATAGGACAATAATCCCAATCATACTTCAAAGTCCATGATGGCTTGGTTTCAGAAGACGTCCTGGAAGATTCTGGAATGACTGTCAAGGACAGATATAGAACTCCATAGAAAATCTTTAGTGAGATTTCAAGAAGATTGATTGCAGTAACCAGTAAGCAAATCCAAGAATATTAGTGAACTGGAGGCCATTGCCCATGAGAAATGGGCTAAGATTGCTCATAAACTTTGCCAGATGCTGATGTTATAACAGCAAAAGGGTGACCTACTAATTACTAAAGACACTTTTCATGAAGTTGTTGAACAATTTTAGACTACAGTTGTTATTAAAAGTGTCATTTTGTCTTGAACTTAGAGAAGCCACTTGTTTTATTAGTTGGGTTGAGATATATAACTGTATTTGACTGTAGCTTTATTTATTACTCCCTATAAGGTTTATTACAGTTTTTATTGTGGGTCCAAAGTGATAACAATATTTATGTGCCCCTCAGTACCAGAAATTGGTTTCCCTCATCTGCCTTCTGTGTTTATTATTATTTCATTTTGTAATCATGTGAATTACTAGTGAGATTAATAAAATATATATTCTACGCACTGGAGTACCTTAGTGACCTTTGCTTTTCCAAAATGGTTACCTAGACATCCTGCAGATTGCAGGTGTTATATGAAAATAAACTTTCCTTTCTACCTTTCCCTGATGGATGCAATTCTAGTTTCAGTTTATAGCAATCTTAAAGGGGTTGAGCAAAGTACATTTTAATCAATAGATCTTGGAATAAAAAATAAGTTCCACAACTGGATGTGTTAAAAAAAATGTTCCTGTGCAGAAATAATCTTAAAAATGTGCCCCTGCTGTGTACTGTGTAATGGTTGTGCCTGACTGTGTAGGAACATGGTCTAATTACACCACATCTCCTGGGAATAATAATAATAATAGTAATAATAATAATAATAATACATTTTATTTCTATAGCGCTGACATATTCCGCAGCACTTTACATTTCAGAGGGGACTTGTACAGACAATATACATTACAGCATAACAATAATCACATAGATCATAACAGATACCAAGAGGAATGAGGGCCCTGCTCGCAAGCTTACAATCTATGAGGAAAAAAGGGGAGACACGAAAGGTGGGTGGTAACAGTTGCCCTGATTGTATGGATCAGCCATATTGTTAAGTGTGTAACAGTACGGATGCAGAGGGCTAATGGATGCATAAAGCATTTGAGAACATGATGCGGGGAACCTGGTTATGGTAAAAAACTTTTGGCTGTGCCACACAGGGACAGATTAGGTTAATATGTTGAGGCGATAGGCCAGTCTGAATAAATGCGTTTTCAGGGCACGCTTAAAATTGTGGGGATTGGGGACTAATCGTATTGACCTGGGAAGTGCATTCCAAAGAATTGGCGCAGCACGTGTATAGTCTTGAAGACGGGAGTGGCCGGTTCTGATTATTGAGGATGCTAACCTCAGGTCATCAGCAGAACGGAGGGCGCGGGTAGGATGGTATACTGAAACAAGGGAGGAGATGTAGGGTGGTGCTGAGCCATGGAGGGCTTTGTGGGTGAGGGTAATAAGTTTGTACTGGATTCTGGAGTGGATGGGTAGCCAGTGTAATGACTGGAACAAGGTAGAGGCATCGGTGTAACGATTGGCGAGGAATATGATCCTGGCAGCTGCATTCAAGACAGATTGGAGGGGGGAGAGTTTGGTAAGAGGGAGACCGATTAGAAGGGAGTTACAATAGTTGAGACGAGAATGAATAAGAGAAACAGTCAGATTTTTTGCAGAGTCAAAAGTAAGAAAAGGTCGAATTCTAGAAATGTTTTTGAGGTGCAGATAACAAGAGCGAGCCAGTGATCGGATGTGGGGGACAAAGGAAAGCTCAGAGTCAAGTATGACCCCAAGACAGCGGGCATGTTGCTGGGGAGTAATAGTAGAACCACACACGGAAATGGCAATGTCGGGTATAGGTACATTAGTAGCGGGAGGAAACACAAGGAGTTCAGTCTTTGTCAGGTTCAGTTTCAGATATAGTGAGGACATGATGTTAGACACAGCGTTTAGACAATTGCCAGTGTTTTCTAGAAAGGCTGGAGTGATGTCAGGAGAAGAAGCGTATAATTGGGTGTCGTCAGCATAGAGATGGTACTGGAAACCAAATCTACTGATTGTTTGACCAATAGGGGCAGTATACAAAGAGAAGAGGAGTGGGCCTAAGACTGATCCTTGAGGAACCCCAACAGTAAGGGGAAAATGAGAGGAGGAGGAGCCAGCAAAAGATACAGTAAAGGAGCGGTCAGAGAGATAGGAGGAGAACCAGGAGAGCGGTGTCCTTGAGGCCAATGGAACGGAGCATAGTGAGGAGGAGCTGATGATCCACAGTGTCGAATGCTGCAGAGAGATCCAAGAGAATTAGCATGGAGTAATGACCATTTGATTTAGCTGTTGGTAGATCATTGGAGACTTTAGTGAGGGCAGTTTCAGTAGAATGTAAAGAGCAGAAACCGGATTGGAGAGGGTCGAGAAGAGAGTTTTCTGAGAGATAGCGGATAAGACGGGAGTGGACCAGGTGTTCCAGGAGGAAGGGGAGTAAGCAAAATAGAGGCTATAGACAGGACAGCATGAGATCACTGCTGATTCTTTATGTAAAATAAGACACCTGTTCATTTTAAAATAATGTTTTGTCTCAAAGAATCAGCTGTGATCCCATGCTATCATGCCTGTATACTCTATTGCATTCTCCTCTGCTCAGGAGCTGTGGTATGATCAGACTATGTTCTTGCACGGTCAGACACAGCCATTACACAGTACACAGCAGGGGCACAATTATAAGATTATCTCAGCACATGACCTTTTTTTTAAAAAAAAGCACATTCAACTGTGGAATTTATTATTATTCCAAGATCTATTGATTAAAATTAACTTTGTTGGGCAACCTCATTAATTTACATTTCTCTTTCTATATGCTGTGGCTTTTTATATTTATTTTTTCCTTAAGCCTTGTTGTTCCTATATATAGATAAGTCAATGTCATATTACTTATGATATCATTTATATTACCATATCATATCTGGAACATTGCCAAAGACAAGTAGCACATAGTTTCACATATAGAAGCAAGTTATAGTCAGTCAAAGTTCATCAGGAACTCACAGCATCCTTATATTTTCTCCCTTCATAAAAATGAACTTGTTATATAGTATCAAAGGCAAGTGGGACAGGTGTTTTCTCAGTCTTAATCCTGTTCAGATATAACATTGTTCTGTCTTCTGTCACTCCATGATGTATAATGTTTTGCTAATATTATTATTCACTCTCCCTCATTCCAAACCAGATTTCACATGACAATTTTACTTGGATTCAGCTTACTTCATTCCATGGTATCTAAAGAAAAGTAGCTAATTAAAATTACACTTCAATGATATCAATGTTAATGTTCTGGACAATTATAGTCATGCCACGTTCATTTTTCACAAGGAGTTTAAATATTCACATTTATCTTGGATCAGGAAAACCAACAACCTGACTAGGAAATTGAATAAAATGGAAACATAGCTTCCGTTAACTGATCTCCATACTAGAATTTCAGATCTTCAGAGTTCTCCTTTGTCTTCTTTATTATTATTGATTCCCCTTTTTGTAAAGAGATTGAATTTCATAATGATTATACAGTATATTATATGCGATTCCTTTCACTTTGAGGGGTGGTTCATGAGCAATGAATTCCCAGGACAACTCTTAAGTTCTTTCTATTTTTATCTCTGAATTTGGCAACACTTTTTTATGATACATTGATGTTGATCATTTAAGATTCTTCACTTTCATATTATAGACTTGAAATAGTAATGGATTGTTTAAAAACATGAAAAGGCTAGAATTTCTACGCATGGCTCCATGCTATATCTATAGGGTTTCTATCCTATCTCTTTTGTTTAGGTTTCTTTTCTTGCGCTAGAATGACAGTGAGCCTAACCTCTCCTGTGAACTTGCCCTTAAACTCCTTTGACTGTCATGTCCCTTTGTGAAGAATGTCTAGGAATGCCGCACTCTCCTGGGAACACAAGAGACATCCAGTCAATAGAGTTCAGAGATAGTAGACAGTGAGTATTTGGACAGGAAAGAATAAAACCAAACAGGATCACAGGCATAGACTCATAATGCAAAGGCAGGATGAAGGCCAAGCCCAAGGTTAGTGCAGGTGGCAGCAATCAGTATTGACATTGGAGGTCAAGGTCAGTAAAAACAGCAATGAACTCTTTGGTTCTCATTACTAAAACAATAATTAGTCCCTTATGATAAAATCCAATGATTTTCAATCAGAAGAATGAATGTAATCAATGTTGGAATAAAAAATACATTTATGACAAGATGTTCATCAAACCAATAAGACCTATAATAAATGTGGCTATAATTTGTGTGGAGATGCCAACTTGTTTGCCATTAATAATAACCAAGGTGGTCTAAGCTGTGCACAACAAATATACAAGGCATAAATATACTCAAATTGTAGTCTTCATTATAATATGCAGTCATCTCTGAAATATTTGAATCCATATAACAAAATCCAGGATGATGAGAGTTATTATATCATAACTAATTAGTTCAGTACATAATTAATGCAAATTTTCTATGAAGCTTAAGGTATTGTATGATACAGAAACTAATGTCACAATAGTTATCCATAGCTGTCAGGAGAAAAAAGTTATTATCCTGACACCACATGTCTTGTATAGTTATAAAACATACTTATGTACTGTATATCTAATCATACATATACACTGAATCAAATCTACTTCTTTCAAAATTAAATGTTTAAGGTTTATCATTATTTCATTGTGGCCTATTTAAGAAATATAATCCTGTATGCATGTGTATATGATGCATGGTAGTCTTCAAGAGTTGTCCACTTTGAGGAAAGTGAACCACAAACTGTATAAAATACCAAAAATTACACACTCAGCAGGTACTTACCCTTTCCGGGTCTACAACTAGCTTCCATCTGCTGCTCTGGTCCTGGTGTTTTGGCTGCAGTGGTGATGTCACATCAACAGCACAAATCACCATTCCATCCAGTCACTGAGCTCAGTGCTCATGCACTCAGAGCAGCATGACATGCAGTCAACTTCGGCACAGTCGCTGAGCTCAGTGACTTGCTGGAATGGTGACACACGCGGTTGATGTGATATGACCACTGCAACCAAAACTCCATGTGGAGCCAAGGGTGGATGAGTACCTGCTAAGTTTGTTAATCTAAGTATTTTATAGAGTTTGGAGCCCAGTTTCCATAAATTGGACAACCTCTTTGATTACAGAATACAACTTTTTGAATACTAAACATGACTGACTTATTAAGAACTAGTTCTACTTTTCTCTTTTTCTACTTTATGCAAATTTGGAAGAACTAGATATTAATAAAAGCAATATTACATAATGGGAGAAATTACCGTACTAAGCAAGTCAATCAAGGGCAGTGTCGAAACAAAGCCAGCAGTATTAGCTGTTCTACTCCACTGAATGTCTCATTCATTTGGAATATTTTTGTAAAGCAATACTTGAGTAACTGGTCAGTGACATATTATGTTTATTTCAATTCTTTCCACATGTCATTTTAAAGGAAGCTTTAATCACTTTAATCACATGCCTGTTAAATAGATTGGCAGGGTTAATACCTTAAGCTACAAATTCCACATACATTTTAGGTCAAGAGTTGGATCCATATTCTCTTTGAAATTGGGTAAAAATGTATTCTAGAGCACATTAGATACTATAATGGGATTTTCATTTGACTAAATTAACCTGTTTCACCAAAGCTGCTTGATGTATACTCCATTAGAAACAATGAATTGTATAGTGATTAACCTAGTTAAATAACCCCATAACTTGTGTATCATAGAATAATGAGTACTAAATTGGTGGTCAGATTTTTTGTTTTATCAGTCAAGTCAATAGTTAGTTAATAAAAATTGCTGAACAGAGTGAAATTAGCATTTGCAGTTCTAAGACTGGACAAGCCTTGTTAACCCTTAGAACATTACCTGAAGAATGGTCAACTAAATGCATAATTTATAATCTAGTTCTGATTTAGATAGATAACGTGGCTCAAGATATTTCCTTCTCGTGCATGGCATACATACTGATGGTAATTAGATTGCAATACCTTACTATGAGGCCTGAATGATTAAAATCTTTCACAACATTGCAGAATATGTTGTTTTGAAATAAGCAACAGATATCAACCCTAAAGCTCATGCAATTGTATAATTAAGATAGAAATGTGCCACACACAATCATATAATGAAGGCAGAAATGTTCAACATCCCGTTTGTTTTGAGTAGTTCTTGGAAATCTCAGAGTGTAAACACTGTATTTGGTCATTCTTCACAAACTATTTGGTTTTTCATTTTTGGCTAATGTCCATTTGTTAAATTGATCATGAAAAGTTTTGATTGTGCAGTGACTACAACATCAATTCAAAGAGGTTGTCCACTTTGGAATGGTACTTTAACCCCTCTCTGACAGATGATGTACTATCCCATCCATGTGCCCTGGGACTTAGTTCCCAAGGACAGGATAGTACATCATCATAGATCAGCGGCGCTCAGGGGGGAGCGCCGCTGTTTGCGGCTGGGTGTCAGCTGATTATCACAGCTGACACCCGGCACTATGTGCCAGGAGCGGTCACAGACCACTCCTGGCACATTAACCCCTGGCACACTGCAATCAAACATGATCGCAGTGTACTGGGGGCATAGGGAAGAATTGCGCAGGGAGGGGGCTCCCTGTGTGATTCCCTGAGACCCTCGGAGCAATGCAATGTGCTTGCATTGCTCCAAGGGCCTCCTTCCTGCAGGTCCCTGGATCCAAGATGGCCACGGAGGGCCTTCAGGGTCCTGCAGGGAGGCGGCTTTCTCAGTGCCTGCTGAGAGCAGGCGCTGAGAAGCCTCCTACACTGCCTGTCAGATCGCTGGTCTGACACAGTGCACTGAAAAGTGTCAGATCTATGTAGTAATGTCCCCCCCGGACAATATAATAAAGTAAAAAAAAACAAGCAAAAAAACGTATAAAAATAATAAAAAATATCCTAAATACATAAAAAATATTCTCTAATAAATTCTTTTTTTGTAAATAAAAAAAACAATAAAAGTATACATATATAGTATAGCGGCGTCCGTAACCACCTGCCCTATAAAATTGTCCCACTAGTTAACCCCATTAGTGAACCCCTTCAAAAAAAAAACAAGGCAAAAAACAATGATTTATAATCATACCGCCGAACAAAAAGTGCAATAATGCATGATAAAAAGACGGATATGAGAAAACATGGTACCGCTGAAAATGTCATCTTGTCCCACAAAAAAACAAGCTACCATACATCATCATCAGCGAAAAAATTAAAAAGTTATAGCTCACAGAATAAAGCGATGCAAAAATAATTATTTTTTATATAAAATTGTTTTTATTGTATAAAAGCACCAAAACATTAAAAAAGTATAAATGAGGTATCACTGTAATTGAACTGACCCAAATAATAAAACTGCTTTATCAGTTTCCACACGCAGAACAGTGTAAATGCCCCCTAGAAGAAATTCATGAATTGCTGGTTTTTGTTCATTCTGCGTGCCAAAAATCGAAATAAAAAGCGATCAAAAAATGTCATGTGCCCAAAAATGATACCAATAAATACGTCAACTCGTCCCGCAAAAAAAAAGACCTCATGTCATGATCCAGCGTGGATCTGACAGTTTAAATGCACAAATTGAACTTTTTTTCCTTTGGCTTGGTGCCAAAGTGGGTTGATTGCCACCCGGTGGCCATTAGAATTATAACACGTGGTGTTGTTCATTCTAAGTTGCCCGGTGATGGTGAGTGGTATCGCACCTTAGTTTTAGGGTTAATGTGCACGCAATTACAAATCAGGCTCTATAAAAAGGAGCCAGGTGGGTTCAATCACTGTTGGTGATATTGATTGTGTGTTAGTCATTCACAAGGAAGCCTGGGTGAAAGAAGGAGCTGAACATGAGTCTTGCGCAGTCCAGCCAGAGGGGACGAGTGGCAGCTAGGTGGTCTGCAAGAAGTGCTGGCATGGCATGGTGGAGTCACAGTTTATGGTGTTGGCAGGAAGTGCTTGCATGGCTTGGTGGAGTGACGACTATGGAGAGAGTTGCACTCAGCATGCGGGACTTGGTTGCTGAGAGCTGGACTCAAGCATGCTGGACTTTTTGGCAGAAGCTGTACTCATCTTTGGGACTCTGTTTACTTGGCAGCTGCAACTGGTGGTGGACTCTGCTCCAAGGCTGCACTATCGTGAAGGATCCAGTTTTGGTGATGGATCCAGGTGGAGGAGAAGATGCACACAGGTGGTGGGCTCTGTTGCTGGGAGCATACGCAACAGAGCAAAGCTAAGTGGTGTTTCCCCTGTTTTGTCATCTTTCCTCATGTGTGTTTTAGTGCAGTGGTGGGATTAGTTTCTGCACCGACCAATTCCCTAGTGAGGGTTTAGGTCAGGGCGAGCTAGGGTTTTTAGGTTCCTGTTGCACGCCTGGTGCGGAACCGGCATAGGGAACGTTAGGAGTGCAGGGACACTGGCTCAGGGGAGCTCAGGAGGTCTCCACTTCCCTATTCCCTATCGCAGGGCCCACCATTGTTAATGTTTCCCAGGTTTCCCTTATTGTTTAAATTCGCCTTACTGGAGGCGTGGTTTCCAGACTTGTATATACGTGTAATGTCTAAATTCGCCAGTTGGAGGCGGTGTATCCAGCTGCACGTGTTTATTATTTAAATTCGCCCCACTGGAGGCGGTGTATCCAGGGTCATGTGCATTACATGGGTTCGCTTTGTGGTAGTCGCTGCGTCCAGACACACGTGACTGTGACAATATCGCCAACCCTACATTTTTTTTTCTCTGGTGAGCTTTGGCCATGTGGAGACATGTGAGTAATTGCTGCCGGGCCTCACTGAGGTGAGTGGGGAGCAGCAAGGTGTGCTAGAGCCGCTGCAGCAGCAGTTATCAGGGTCTGGGGCCTCTGCTCAGGCAACCAGGAAATCAAAATGGCGGCTTTGGCAAATTGCGGGTCTGGCAAAAGCCCCCTTGAGTTGCTGCTGGGAAGCAGGACTCGTTCATACAGGTGGACATAACCAGACAGGTGGGTGGAGTTGGTGATCCCCATGGTGCTGTCTGGGGTTCCCCGAGGTGAAGGGGTACGTCCCTGTAGTGAGCAGACTGGTGATAGTCCGCGGGGCTCACACCAAATCTTCAATACCACTGAAGAAGCCGCCCCCTCCTTGTCGTGAGGAGGAAGGCGACCAGTGAGTGTATTTTTCCTCCATGTCCCTGCGGCTTTGGTAAAAGCCCCCTAGAGTCGCTGCTGGGGAGCGGGACTTGTTCATACAGGCGGACATAACCAGACAGGTGGGTGGAGTTGGTGATCCCCATGGTGCTGTCTGGGGTTCCCCGAGGTGAAGGGGTACGTCTCTGTAGTGAGCAGACTGGTGTATAGTCTGCGGGGCTGACGGCAAATCTTCTATACCACCGAAGAAGCCGCCCCCTCCTGGTCGTTTGGAGGAAGGCGACCAGCGAGTGTATATTTCCTCCATATTCCTGTCCCCTTCTCCTTCAGGTGTGAGTGGCAGGTGTGCTGCAGGGGAGTAGGGACAAGTCTCATCTCTCACCATTAACCAACCCTGGGAGGCGCAGACCTCATGGTGAAAGGGTTGGAGGGGGTGTCCCTTGGTGAATAGCGGGAGAGTGAGTGTGGTGACAGCAGGGGGACGCCTCTGTTGTCGTGTCCTGAAGGAGTTCACTAAATATATGACAAATGAATGTGTGCAATAAACGTTCAGGTCCGGACCTGTGTGTGTGAACGAGCATGTATGGGTGGCCACCAAAAAACATCTTGTGGAAGTGTGTTGTGGAGTCTGATCAGCTCATAGCAAACATTCACATACATAACCTCGCTCCCCAGGTCAGCGCTGTGGAGATGAGTGGTGCCTCCAGAACATGTATTGCCAATACCAGTGGTGCATTTGTCATTAACCTGAAGTGTCAGGTAGTGTGGGGTGAACTCAGGATCTGGGCATCCCCGCTGTAGGTGTTTCCCTAATGAGGAGTGGTCTTGAGGGTCCAGAGGCCCCTCATTAAGGAGGGGGTACTGTCATGATCCAGCGTGGATCTGACAGTTTAAATGCACAAATTGAACTTTTTTCCTTTGGCTTGGTGCCAAAGTGGGTTGATTGCCCCCCGGTGGCCATTAGAATTATTACACGTGGTGTCATTCATTCTAAGTTGCCTGGTGGTGGTGAGTGGTATCGCACCTTAGTTTTAGGGTTAATGTGCACGCAATTACAAATCAGGTGTTAGGCTCTATAAAGGGGAGCCAGGTGGGTTCAAGCACTGTTGGTGATATTGATTTTGTGTAAGTCATTCACAAGGAAGCCTGGGTGAAAGAAGGAGCTGAACATGAGTCCTGCGCAGCCCAGCCAGAGGGGACAAGTGGCAGCTAGGTGGTCTGCAAGAAGGGCTGGCATGGCGTGGTGGAGTCACAGTTTATGGCAAGAAGTTGGCAGGAAGTGCTTGCATGGCTTGGTGGAGTGACGAATATGGAGAGAGTTGCACTCAGCATGCGGGACTTGGTTGCTGAGAGCTGGACTCAAGCATGCTGGACTTTTTGGCAGAAGCTGGACTCATCTTTGGGACTCTGTTTATTGGGCAGCTGCAAGTGGTGGTGGACTCTGCTCCAAGGCTGCACTATGGTGAAGGATCTAGTTATGGTGATGGATCCGGGTGGAGGAGAAGATGCACACAGGTGGTGGGCTCTGTTGCTGGGAGCGTACGCAACAGAGCAAAGCTAAGTGGTGTTTCCCCTGTTTTGTCATCTTTCCTCATGTGTGTTTTAGTGCAGTGGTGGGATTAGTTTCTGCACTGACCAATTCCCTAGTGAGGGTTTAGGTCAGGGCGAGCTAGGGTTTTTAGGTTCCTGTTGCGCGCCCAGTGCGGAACCGGCATAGGGAACGTTAGGAGTGCAGGGACACTGGCTCAGGGGAGCTCAGGAGGTCTCCACTTCCCTATTCCCTATCGCAGGGCCCACCATTGTTAATGTTTCCCAGGTTTCCCTTATTGTTTAAATTCGCCTTACTGGAGGCGTGGTTTCCAGACTTGTATATACGTGTAATGTCTAAATTCGCCAGTTGGAGGCGGTGTGTCCAGCTGCACGTGTTTATTATTTAAATTTGTCCGACTGGAGGCGGTGTATCCAGGGTCATGTGTGTCACATGGGTTCGCCTTGATATTGTTTTTTTATGGCTCTACGTTATGAACTTCTGTGAAGCAATTGGTGGTTGAAAATGCTCACCACACATCTAGATAAGTTCCTTGGGGGGTGAAGTTTCCAAAATGGGGTCATTTGTGGGGGTTTCACCTGTTTATGCACATTAGGGGCTCTCAAAACACAGACCATTCCATCAAAGTCTGCATTCCAAAACGTCACTACTTCCCTTCTGAGCCACGACGTGTGCCTATACAGAAGTTTACTCCCACATATGGGGTATCAGCATACTCAAGACAAATTGCACAACAACTTTTGGGGTCCAATTTCTCCTGTTACCCTTGGGAAAATAAAAAATTGGGCACTAAATGATCATGTTTGTGGAAAAAATATGATTTTTTTATTTTCACGCCCGGGCATTATAAACTTCTGTGAAGCACTTGGAAGTTGAAAGTGTTCACCACACATCTAGATAAGTTCCTTAGGGGGTCTAGTTTCCAAAATGTTGTCATTTGTGGGGGGTTTTCACTGTTTAGACACATCAGGGGCTCTCCAAATGTGACATGGCGTCCAGCCAATTCTGTGTTGAAAAAGTCAAACGGCGCTCATTCCCTTCTGAGCTTTTCCATGCGCCCAACCAGTGGTTTACCCCCAAATATGGGGTATCAGCGCACTCAGGACAAATTGCACAATAACTTTTAGGGTTCTGATTCCCTTGGTAAAGGAAAAATTGGGGGTGAAAAGATCATTTTTTTGGAAAAAATATGATTTTTTAATTGTACGGCTGTAAGTTATAAACTTCTGTGAAGCCCTTGGGGGAATCAAAGTTCTCACCACACATCTAGATAAGTTCCTTGGGGGGTATTGGTTCCAAAATGGGGTCACTTGTGGGGGGTTTCCACTGTTTAGGCACATCAGGGGCTCTCCAAATGCGACATGGCGTCCGATCTTAATTCCAGTCAATTTTGCCTTGAAAAAGTCAAACGGCGCTCCTTCCCTTCCGAGCTCTGAAATGTGCCAAAACAGTGGTTCCCCCATATATCAGGTATCAACGTATTCAGGACAAATTGCACAATAACTTTTGCAGTCCAATTTCTCCTGTTACCCTTGGTAAAATAAAAATAATTGGACCTGAATTAAAAGTTAAATGTTCATTTTTTTAAACATTCAAAAAATTCCTGTCACACCCCTGAAGGGTTAATAAACTTCTTGAATGTGGTTTTGAGCTCCTTAAGGGGTGCAGTTTTTAGAATGGTGTCACTTTTGGGTATTTTCTATCATATATACCCCTCAAAGTGACTTCAAATGTGATGTGGTCCCTAAAAAAATGGTGTTGTAAAAATGAGAAATCGCTGGTCAACTTTTAACACTAATAACCTCCTAGAAAAAAATTTTGGTTCCAAAATTGTGCTGATGTAAAGTAGACATGTGGAAAATGTTAGTTAATAAGTATTTTGTGTGCTATATCTCTGTGATTTAAGGGCATGAAAATTCAATGTTAGAAAATTGTGAAATTTTCAAAATTTTCGCCAAATTTCTGTTTTTTTCACAAATAAACGCAAGTTATATCAATGAAATTTTGCCTCTATCGTGAAGTACAATATGTCACAAAAAAACAATGATTGAATCACCAGGATCCATGGAAGCGTTCCAGTGTTATCACCTCATAAAAGGACAATGGTCAGAATTGTAAAAATTGGCCCGGTCATTAACGTGCAAACCACCCTTGGAGTTTAAGGGGGTAAAGAAGCACTCCCATTTATATTTTTTATTAAATGTATGTATATGTTCATGTACAATAGCTCCTAAATCAATCGCCATTCTGCTCCTCTTCTCAGTGATTTCACTGCAATGCGACTATCCGGCTCACTCTATGCTCTATGTGTGAGCAAGAAGTGTCTTTTACAATGAAAGCCTATAGCTGCCTCATCCTAATGTTCCATAAGCTTACATTGTAAAATCCTATTCTGAGTCACGCAGCTAACAGAGTGACCAGGGCAGTCTGAAGAGGGGTGACATCACTGAGAAAAGAAGAATGGCATTGGACATCGGCGAGAGCAGCGGTAGGTCAGTATATTAATACGCTCATGCTACATTACATGCACCTATACACACACTTTATAAAAAATATGGATGGGAGTGCTTCTTTAAGGTGGATCAGCAATTTTCCCTGTAATGGGACAATAATTCGGCAATTAGAACCAATATCATAAAGAGATGTAATCTGTTGTGAACCCTAGCAGTGCAGATTTAATTGATTGTTTCACTATTTGTAGTCCCTCTACATTCCCATTCTATCAGCTCAGAATTGTTCAATATGTTATTTGAAAAATTATTTTCTACACTGGTAATTTGAATTAGTTTAAAATAAGTACTGGTATATACCTGCCTAGCTTACCTAGCCTACCTATCTTATGCTTTTCTGTTTTATTTTTCAAACATGATGTAGATTTGAAACCTTGGCAAGTGGCAGAGAAGACATTTCAGTAAAATGTTTCTGCTTCATTAGGATCCTATGCTAACTTTAGAATTACAATGATATTCTCCCATTGACACATTATAAGCCTGTCTGGAAAAAATAATCAAGGAATAGTACTTGGGAAAAATCTTTCTTCAACCAGTTTTTACAAACCCATTATGTCATACATGGTTATGAAAACTATAGGAAAAGGATGACAGTTTGTTTTACTCGAAATCCTAGTTCTGCTTAAGATTTTATTATATACAGTAGGTAGCATAGCTGTCAAATATACTAAATAAATGCATGGTTATTGGTTAGGTATAACCATAATTGTACATTCCAAGCATTGTTTGCACTTTGCCAAGGAGTATTAAGGAAAACCAAAAGATTACTGATCATTTTTCTGGCTTATGCAAATATTGCAGAAATATTGTCCTGGCATGCCAACTAACTATGGGTTATTCAAGGTGAACTGTATAATCCATAAACCATATTCTACAAGTGACCAACCAAGTGCTCTTTAATATACAGTATTTTAATTACTAGCACTAATTACTTCTGAATTAGGCTGGTTTCACATTTGCGTCTGTTTGCGCAGCGTTTCATCTGAAGCAATCTGTATGCGTCATGCTTCCCTGTCTTTAACATGGTGTACACGGGGGCATGCGTTTGCATCAGTTCGCATGCATGAGCATATGCATGCGTTGTTTTTCAGTGTGCGGTGGGGTCCGACAAACGGAAGAGGCAAAAATCTGTCAAATATGCGCATTCATGTGCATGCGGATGAGTGCGTCAAATAAGCGCATTACTGTCTATGGGAACGTATGCGTACGCAAGGACATGCGTACGCATGCGTTCTTCAAAATGTAAATAGAAATCCCATGAGACACGCCCATTTTTGTCTGATGTCATATCAACCACATGCACATAAACAACGCAAACGCATGCAAAAACACAAACAAACGCATGCGCACGCAGCTTTTTTTCCGTCATGCGTAAGATGATGCGGATAAAAAACATTGTGTAAAGTGCATTTGCATGTGTTTTTGCATGTGTTTGGGAGTGCGGATGATACGCAGTGGAATCAAATGCTAATGTGAACCTAGCCTTACTTGTGCAGATTATGTCATCTGCTGAAAATACTTTAAATGGTTAATATTTCCATTAAACACTGCACTTGTATATACTATACATCTTCCTTTTTTTGTCAAATGTATGGAAAATTATCTTTAGCATAGCAGATTAAGAAAAAGGCTAGGCATATTAGCAATATCAATTTTCTCATTTCTCTTGACAACCTAATGCAAGCTGACATAAAACACTGGCAGTAACAGGAGATCTGCCACAATATGATTATTTGCCATGGAGTTCCTCCACTATGAACAGAATATTTTACCTATAAAGGAAGTTACTCCAAAATTAAAAGTACATAAGAGAACTGTGTCACAGACAATTTCAGTGAAGGGTGAAGGTCCACATTGGGTTCACGGAAGGTGACACTAATGTACACTTAAAGAATTAAGATGGAGAATGGGATTTCAATGTCAAGCTTACTGCATATTTTAAGAAAATGTGCCTATGGTTGGAAATGACAGCCCATTACAATCTCTCAGGTTACACTGAATGCGATACCTGCAGTAAACAAGATCCTTAGATTTCATCTCTCTCTAGATTTGGTATTAATGAATAAGAGTATCCATTTTCTGCTTGTTCCTCACCATGACATTTCAAATAAATAAAGTAGGGTAATAATGAAATAACATGAAAGTGTCTGCTTCTTACATAGTAAGCAACCCATAACATTTTTCATACTGACTGAAGCAACCCTAAGGAAAAATACAATTAATTATAGCTTGAAATAATCAGCACGAAAATGTGCTAGCAAAAAATCTGTCAGGAATTCCAAGCATGGATCTGGTTGAAGTAAAGTATAGTACATGTGCGAGGATGTAAAATAAATAGTCATAACCCTAGTAAAGCTTCATTAGAGATTACATTGTATACTTAGCATGGTAATTAATCAATGATGATGTAGCCGACAGAGAAAATGTGAACTTGAACATTCCATTTTCACTTGCAAATACAAGTTTACTTTATAGGTATTGGTCAACACTACATCACATCTGTGGCTGAATTTGGACATTTTGACATTCAAACATTTGTATATTAAAGAATACCAGTGCTTTTGGTGTTTTTGAATAAGTTTATGTCAATCACTGTTAGGTTGGTTTTACAAGTCCAACATTCATAGTCCCAGTACAGACCATGATGTTCGGAGAGACTATAGGTCTCCTGACACCAACTTAACAGTCTCATAGTCATAGTTTCGAAATTTATGAAGCTGTTGGGTTCAGGTCAGTAGATCCATGGATGGTCCCAACATCACAGTCCATACTTGGGCCATGAATACTGCACATGTGAAGCCAGCCCTAGGTATAGGTCTTTCAAACTTTTAAAGGGCTTTATTGGAGTCGTTCTGTACAGCCCGAAATCATGTGTTCTAAATACAGATGAGCATATTGGCCTGGTTTGCAGAGTTTCCCCCCAAATCTGATTTGTGTTGAATAAATTCTCAGCAAATTATAATACTGAAAAGCTTAATTCCCAGAAGTGAAAGCTAATTGACCAGAAAATGGAAAGAAAGAGAAAGAGAGACAGAAAGCAAAGACATTTAATATTACCCTCCTTGATTTCAATGTATATATTACGATTACTTATCAATCAAAAGACACTAAGTTTTTGATTACATTTTCAATCTGTTTAAGCACTGAATGTAATACACATAATCAGATCCTAGTGAGAAGATGCCAAAGTTTCAATACATGGTGGTGGTCAGAAAAGGAGCCAAAGATCATATGGGGACAGTGAGCAGCGGAGATAAGTGGTGGGGTATTAGCTCCTTTCTTATTTTTTCATACATTTCTTAAGCCCTATGTCCAGGGTCTAGGTGACAGAGTATAATAAGGGACATTATACTTGCAGAGAATACATTTGCTGCAAATCAAATTATCTTGTAAATTTGGCATGATTTGATGAATTTGAATCTAGATATATTCACTCATATGTACAGATAACTATACTACAAGGCAGTGTCCACATATTGCAGATTTGTTGTGAATTTAGCGGAAGACCACAATATGAAAAATATATTTAACCTCGTCACAACACAGCCAATTTCCATTTTTGAGTTTTCATTTTTTCCTCCCCTTCTTCCTAAAGCCAAGACTTTTTCATTCTTCTGTCTACATAGTTAAATGAGGGCTTGTTTTTTTGCAGAACGAGTTTGTACTTTTGAATGGTACTTACGTTTGTGGTGTGGACTCAGGAGTGGTTTTCTTTTGATGACTCTTCCATGAAGGCCATATTTGTCCTGGTGTTTCTGAATAGTAGAACAATGTACCACAACTCCAGAGTCTGCTAAATCTTTCTGAAAATCTTTTGCATTCAAGTGGGAGTTCTGATTTGCCTCTCAAGCAATCCTATGAGTGGCTCTAACTAAAATTTTGCTTGGTTTTCCAGACCTTATCTTGACCTAAACTGTTCCTGTTAACTGCCATTTATTGATTACATTTTGAAATGAGGAAAGGGCAACTTGAACCACTTTGCTATCTTCTTATAGACTTCTGTTTGGGTGCCTTCACCATTTTCATTTTCAGAGCCCTGTATAGCTGCATAGAAGAACCAATGGCTGCTTTTTTTGGCACAAGGTTAAAGGAAGCTGGGTTTTTATAAAGCTTAGAAATTTGCATCACCTGGCCTTTACTAATGATGCTAGTGAACAATCCATAATGCTAAAAGGCTAATTAGGCAAACTTTTACATGCCACTGTATACAGCAATGCTGTGGCATTGCCATATATAGAAAAAAATGATCAGACAATCACAACTTCAAGTCCCCTACGTGGACTATTAAGAACAGTGAAAAGTAAAACAAAAAATGTCTTATCTATCTGAAAATGGTATCAATAAAAATGACTTGTCCCACAAAAATAAGCTGTAGGACAGCCCCATCGACTTAAAATTGAAAATGTTATGTGTCTTGGAATATAGCAACACAACCTCTAAAATTTTTTCTTTGCATACTTCAGATTTTTTTCCACCACTAAATAATAGAAAAACTGGACATGTTTGGTAATTAATAATTAGGAACAATCATATTGCGAGGTAATTGTTACCACAAAATGTACACTGTAAAAACAATTCCCAAAAAACAATGCCAGAATTGCCTTTTTTCACAATTTCTCCAAACTTTCACAAATTTTCTTTCTGTTTTTCAGTACTTTATGTGGTAAGATGTAACCATTTTTGCCTTTTGATATGTAAGCTGTTTTTTGGTATGCACCTGTTCAGACTAGTTCTTGAAGTCAGTTTTTCTGTTATTTGTATACTAGCTTTATGACTGAGCACTCCGCCCTTCACCATGCTGTGATTTTAATTCCATACAATCACATTTGGTTCTGACCTTCCGATAAATACAGACTTTACCAAGTTTTTAGCCAGATGTAAGTGTTCACATTAGGCAGTCAGGTCAGGGACCCATTCAATTAGATCACCTTGACGTTGGTGAATGGGCTCACATTTTTTGGCCAAACTTTGTGCTAAGTATCTCATGTGTTATTCCTAAATTTCAAAAGCCATTATGCTATTCACACTTCATGCATTTCACATTGACATGCCTTAATGAAATTGAGTGCAACCATTTTTTTCATTTTGATATGTAAGCTGTTTTTTGGTAGGCACCTGTTCAGACTAGTTGTAGATGTGCCGTCAGTTTTCTGTAATTTGTAATTTTGATGGTATTATGTTCAACTTTTTGAATTATATAAGCAATCTCAAACAATGTAATCAAATTGTATTCAAATTGTATGATCATATCGCCCCCTGTGTCTTATCAATCAATTTTTAGACACTCATAATCTTTAATCATTTTTTGTCACATTACTAAATAATAATACTTAGAATTATAATTTTTGTTAACATTCTACTTTATGTACTTGGATATCCATCATTTTGAGCTGTCCCCACTTTTTTGATTTGGTTGAGGCACCTTTTTAGATTTATCATGTATGTTTTTAAATATTTAGTTAATAAAGTATTGATTTTAAAATACTATTGCTTAAAACACGTCTTGATCCCCATATGACTTAGGTGTCATAGGTTCAGTGTAAATTACAGTATTGTGGAGTTTTGCCCTTTCTAGTATTGACAGATGGCTTTTCAGTAGCATGTTCACAATATGCAGTGTGGTTCAAGTTAGAGGACTGGATCCGTCATTTCAGTCAGATATATAACATTTTACTTTGAAATGTTGCACTGTTTCAGAGAAAATATTTAAAAGCTGGTCAGAGGCCATGCTGCATGGCTAACCATTCCAAAATGCTGTTACCAGGTGGCTTCTCCACAGCTGCACCCCTTCAGTGACAGGTCTCTCTATACACATACGGTATATAAGGTAGAGTTCTGTCACTCAAGGGGAACAGGGAGTGGAAAAGGCTCTGGTGACTAGCCTTTTGGAATGGTCACCCGAGCTGCATAGTCCCAGGCCAGATTATAAATAAATGTTTTCCCTGAAACCTTTCAGTGTTTAAAAATAAAACACTGAATTAAAATTGAAAGGACTAGTGCATTTATAAAACCAAAAAATGTGCAAAGCTCAAAGGTGGCTTTACAAAATCTGTGCTAAAATAGCTGAATTGTGTCTATAACTAAGGTATATTTAACTATGCATAAACAGTACATTAACCCCTTCATGATCTACGAGCCCGCAAGTTTTCCTGCCAATGACAACTGACCTGATCAGATGTCATGTGTCGCTAACAACCACAGATGGAATTACAATCCACCCACAGCTGTTAACAAGTTAAATGCCATTTACAATCTCCTACAGCGGCATTTAACATTGCAGCGTTGGAAGTGCATCACTAATCCCATCCATTGACACCCAAATCACATGTCCATGGGTTGCTGATGGGTTGGCATGACAACCCAGGTGTTAGGCATTGGGATTCTCCCACTGCATGGAATAGATCCCAAGCATTATCTTGTACTGTGGTCTCCCATTCAAGTCCCGCTGCTGCAATTGCTGCTCAGTACAGACATCGGTCCCAATATCTTGCTCAGGCTCGTGGTATACATTTGGTTACTGCTGGCTCTTCAGCCAAGTCTATGGTAATCCAGTCCAGAGATCACCTTACTGAGCATGTCCCTGATGTAGCGTCTTCTTATTGGTTGTCGGACGTTAGCTGCTCTGGTGATGTGGTAGCTCCAGATTGCCCCACGGGCGATGTCTCGACCGACTGGGCATGAGTGCTTGGGGTGAAGCCTAGCATATAAAAGGTTTTCAGCAGCGCATGCAGGCATGCCAGTGTCATTTGTGTCTTGATGTGAGTGGGTGGTTGCTCTACCACTCTGTCTGCATGTTAGTGGGTGTCTGTCTATGCTCAAGGACTGTACATGTTGGAAGGCAGATAGTGCATTTATGAGGTTCCGTACCCATGGCTTAATGCCTGTGTCTCTAGTCTGCTACATACTTAGAGTGCCAGTCAGGCACAAGTTCAGTAGCATCAGGACAGAGCTAAATAGCCGCTTGGCTTAGCATCTGTTTTGTATTTGTGTGGAGATTGCACAGTTCAGTTACAGAGCAAGCTCAACTCTTATGCTTCCTCCCTGTGAAGGTAACAGAGAGGTACTTAGCATTCTTAGTGCAGTACCTCTCTGTGAAGTAACTGAGCTTAGTACTCAGTGTTCCGATCACACTGTGTGGCGTTAACACAGTGTGTTTAACCCCTTCACGACCCATGATGCCTACGTAGGCATCATGAAAAGTCATGCCCAAATGACCCATGACGCCCCCGTAGGCGTCATGCTATAAATAGCGTTCCTGCGGGTCGGGTGACCGGGGTCACTGAAATGTCACCGACTTGCAGATACAGGACAACATGCAGTTAAGCCCAGGGGGGTGGCTTTGCACCCACATGGTTAGGATCGCTCTGATTGGCTGTTAAAAGTGAAACAGCTAATAAGAGTGATAGTAATATTTCATCAATGAAAATTGATATTTCATCAATGAAAATTGATGAAATATTACAATCCAGCCATGGCCGATACTGCACTAGCATCGGACATGACTGGAGACACTAACATAACCCCCCCACACAGCTGGTGGGGGCGATCGGCCCCTGCCACAGACTGACGGCAGCGATTGGCTGCTGCCATCATGATCTACTCCCCCTCCCATTCCCTCCTGTGTCCCCCGCTGTCCGATCCCCCCTCACCCTCCCCGGTACCTCCTATGTCCCGCTCTGCCTCCCGGTGTCCCGCTGTCCCTCCTGCATGGGTGCCGCCATCGTGGAAGCTGCAGATTCATTTTTTTATCTTGATCACTGTGATAAACTCTCACAGTGATAAAAATAAAAAAGTAAATCACCGCCCCTTATCATCCCCATAGGCAGGCACATGTAATAAAATAAAGAAAATATTTTTATTTTTCAATTAGGGCTAGGGTTAGGCTTAGGGCTAGGGTTAGGGCTAGGGCTAGGGTTAGGGTTAGGGCTAGGGTTAGGGCTAGGGCTAGGGTTAGGGCTAGGGTTAGGGCTAGGGCTAGGGTTGGAATTAGGGTTAGGGTTGGAATTATTGTTAGGGTTAGAAATAGGGTTAGGGTTGGCATTAGGGTTAGGGTTGGTATTAGGGTTAGGGTTGGAATTAGGGTTAGGGTTGGAATTAAGGTTAGGGTGGAATTAGGTTTGGGATTAGGGTTAGGGTTGGAATTAGGGTTAGGAATAGGTTTAGGGGTGGGTTGGGGTTGGGATTAGGGAAAGGCTTGTGGTTAGGGTTAGGGGTGTATTGGGGTTAGGGTTGTGGTTAATGTTAGGGGTGTCTTGGGGTTAGGATTGGAGCTAGAATTGAGGGGTTTCCACTGTTTAGGCACATCAGGGGGTCTCCAAACATGACATGGAGCCACCATTTATTCCAGCAAATTTTGCGTTCAAAAAGTCAAACAGTGCTCCCTCCATTCCGAGCCCCGACGTGTGCCCAAACAGTGGTTTACCCCCACATATGGGTTATCAGCGTACTCAGGAAAAATTGCACAAAAACATTCGGGGTCTAATTTCTCCTGTTACCCTTGGGAAAATAAAAAATAGGGGGCTAAAAAATTATTTTTGTGGAGAAAAAATTATTTTTTTATTTTCATGCCTGGGCGTTATAAAATTCTGTGAAGCACTTGGGGGTTCAAAGTACTCACCACACATCTAGATAAGTTCCTTGGGCAGTCTAGTTTCCAAAATGGGGTTACTTTTGGGGGGTTTCCACTGTTTAGGCACATCAGGGGCTCGGCAAGCCTGACATGACACCCACAGACCATTCCATCAAGTCGGCATTTCAAAATGTCACTACTTCCCTTCCGAGCCCCGACGTGTGCCCAAACAGTGGTTTACCCCCACATATGGGGTACCATCGTACTCTAGACAAATTGCACAACAATATTTGGGGTCGAATTTATCCTGTTACTGTTGTTAAAATAAAATATTGTGGGCTAAATAATCATTTTTTGAGGAAAAAAAATGATTTTTTATTTTCATGGCTCTGCGTTATAAACTGCTGTGAAGCACTTGGGGGTTCAAAATGCTCACCACACATCTAGATAAGTTCCTTGGGGGGTCTAGTTTGCAGAATAGGGTCACTTGTGGGGGGTTTCTACTGTTTAGGTACATCAGGGGCTCTGCAAACGTAACATGACGCCCGCAGACCATTCCATCAAGTCAGAATTTCAAAACATCACTACTTCCCTTCCAAGCCCCGACGTGTGCCCAAACAGTGGTTCCCCCCACCATATGGGGTACCAGCGCATTCAAGACAAACTGGACAACAACTTTTGGGGTCCAATTTCTCCTGTTACCATTGAAAAAATAAAAATTCGTGGGCTAAAAAATCATTTTTTGAGGAAAAAACAAATATTTTTCTTTTCACGACTCTGCGTTGTAAACTTCTGTGAAGCACCTGGAGGTTCAAAGTGCTCACTATGCATCTAGATAAGTTCCTTAGGGGGTCTAGTTTCCAAAATGGGGTCATTTGTGGGGGAGCTCCAAAGTTTAGGCACACAGGGGCTCTCCAAACAAGACATGGTGTCCGCTAACGATTGGAGCTAATTTTCCATTCAAAAAGTCAAATGGCGCTCCTGGCCCTGCCGTGTACCCAAACAGTGGTTCCCCCCACATATGGGGTACCACCTTACTCCGGACAAACTAGACAACAACTTTTGTGTCCAATTTATCCTGTTTCCCTTGGGAAAATAAAAATTAGCTTGCTAAAATATAATTTTTGAAGGAAAAAAATGATTTTTTATTTTCTCTGCTTTATAATCTTCTGTGAAGCACTTGGGGGTTCAAAATGCTCACCACACATCAAGATAAGTTCCTTTGGGGGTCTAGTTTCCAAAATGGGGTCACTTGAGGAGGAGCTCCAATGTTTAGGCACACAGGGACTCTCCAAACGCGACATGGCAATCGCTAAATATTCCAGCATATTTTCCATTCAAAAAGTCAAATGGTGCTCCTTCCATTCTGAGCCCTGCCGTGTGCCCAAACAGTGGTTTATGACCACATATGAGTTATCGGTGTACTCAGGTGAAATTGCCCAACAAATTTTAGGATCCATTTTATCCTGTTACCCATGTGAAAATGAAAAAATTGATGCTAAAAAAAAATTTTTGTTGGAAAAATTAAAATGTCCATTTTTTCCTTCTATGTTGCTTTAGTCCCTGTCAAGCACCTGAAGGGCTAATAATCTTCTTTAATGTAGTTTTGAGTAGCTTGAGGGGTGCAGTTTTTAGAATCCTGTCACTTTTGGGTATTTTCTGCCATATAGACACCTCAAAGTGACTTCAAATGTGAGGTGGTCCCTAAAAAAAATGGTTTTGTAAATTTTGTTGTAAAAATGAGAAATCGATGGTCAACTTTTAACCCTTATAACGTCCTAACAAAAAAAATTGTTTCCAAAATTGTGCTAATGTAAAGTAGACATGTGGGAAATGTTATTTATTAACTATTTTGTGTCACCTAAACCTCTGGTTTAACAGAATAAAAATTCAAAATTTGAAAATTGCAAAATTTTCAAAATTTTCACCAAATTTCTGTTTTTTTCACAAATAAATGCAAAAATTATTGACCTAAATTTACCACTATCATGAAGCACAATATGTCACAAAAAAACAATCTCAGAATCGCTAGGATGCGTTGAAGCGTTCCTGAGTTATTACCTCATAAAGGGACACTGGTCAGAAATGCAAAAAATGGCCAGGTCATTAAGGTCAAAATAGGCTGGGTCATGAAGGGGTTAAGGTAATGCTCGCTGTTTTGTTTCCATCATTGTTCACACTAGCAGTAGGTTCATCTCTGCACGGTGGACCCCGTGTTGCAATTGCACTTTATGCAATTGCAACACGGGTTCTGCAGGAGACCTCTTTAGTTTTCATTGCCAGACTGTTGCGAATGCCGCCCTGTGGTCTGTGCTCATAGCAGGTGAACATTTTAGCTACACACAGCAAGGCTGCTGCCCTGCTGTGTATAGAAAAGGAGATTAGATGGTCACAGCATCTAGTCTCCCATGGAGACTACTGAAGCATGTGTAAAGTAGAAAAAAGTTTCTCGAAAAATGTAAACATATAAAAGTTCAAATCACCACCCCATTTCACAATAAAACAATAAAAAATACACATAGTTCGAATCGCCGTAACCAGAAATGTCCGATCTATCAATATATAAACAGCATAACGAGAAAAAAAATCAAAACTCCAGAATTATTTTTTTTTTGGCAATCAGGCTATCAAAAGATTTTAACTACCCCAAAAAATAAGCCCTCATCAAACCACAGATCCCGAAAAACAGAGATGCTGCAGGTACATTTTTTTTTTGCAAACTACAGGTCAGTTTTAGCATTTAGTGAACATGGTTAAAAAAACAAAGAAAAGGAAAAACCCAAGGTCGTGAAGTGATCAACGTTTGGGACCAAGAACAATAGAAAACAACTACATTTAGCTAAAAAAATCTGTGACGCCTTCATTGGTTATGTACTGTATCCTCGTCTATAAATAAACACAGTTTTATCCTCCAGTTGACACATTGTAAATATGGTGCTTCTTCGTTTCTTACAAATCCTGATATCATAAACTATACTTGCCATGAAAGATTATAGCGCACGAGCATTCTTAAAAATTCTCATCCGCAATCTCGTACTGCAAAGAATCATGGCAAGGAATGTGCACAAAGCAATCTATTACAGATCCTTGTGTGCATTGCTTAATGCGATCTGCATGTGGCAACAAAATATTAAATGAAGACAAATTGATAAATGTGTACCGATAGCTGATCATTTAGTGCCCTTAATTTGGTTATAAATGAGTAAGTCATAATAGGAAAGATAATCTAGCAATTTTAAAAAGGTTTTGACAACTAATATTGTAGATTTTAATAGCTGTATATAAGATATTCAGAAATGTTTAAAACCCAGTTGCTTGAAGATGACAGACTTCTCCTTCTCAATACAAAACTGAGACAAAACAGCTGGAGATTGGAGTCTGTATGGCTCCCTACGGGCTGTTGATGATGAGCATAAAAGTGCACAATTCATCCGCAAGTGCTGTTACTGATTGAAACCTGGCTGGATGCTAATCTTTCTGCCATTTTCCACATAGGATCCCACAGTAAAATAACTGTAGGTAAAGTATCCAACCAAGCCTTGTGTAGAGCAGAAAAGCTGTCACTGCGATATGAAACTATTAATAGAGAAAAACTTAGTTTAACTTTGTGCATGGTATTATTAAATCGATATGAGGTATATACGAAGTTTAAACTTCCTAAACTAAATAGCATATAGTATTATGAATCGTGCACACTGTGACTAGGCTACAGCTCAATTTCAGACCTACAAACACATTCAGACCCCAAACCAGATCCATAACACTACTCAGACACCAATCAAGTTTCTAAAATGTACTCAGACCTCCAATTAAGCAAAAATAGATTAATATATTCAGTTAAGTCCATAAATATTTGGACAATGACACAAGTTTTCTCATTTTAGCTAATTACCAAAACATTTACAAGATACAATTATATAATCATTATGTGCTTAAAGTGCTGACTCTCAGTTTGAATTTGAGGGTATGCAAACCTTAATTAGAGTAAGGGTTTAGGAATTGCAGCTCTTTAATATGTATCTGCCTTTTGTTATATGGACCAAAAGTATTTGGACAATTATTTCAAAAGCTCTTTAATTTTCTGCATGGGCTATTCCTTCATTAAAAGGTTTGGTACTAATTCCAGATGTTGCATTTGCATTTGGAAGCTATTACTGTGAACCCACAATATACAGTTAATGGAATGCTCAGTGGAAGAGAATCAGACTATCATTATGCTTTAAAAATAAGAAATACATCAGAGAGAGATCAGAAATGATAGGAGTGCCAAATCAACAGTTTGCCACATTCTGCAAAAAAAGAAAGAGCGCATTGGTGAGCTTGGGAATTGAAAAAGGCCTGGACGTTCACAGAGGAAAACAGTGGTGAATGATCACAGAATCCTTTCCATGGTGAAGAAAAACACCTACCAGCATCCACCCAAGGGAAGAACACTCTACAGTAAGTAGGTGTTTCATTATCTAAGTCTACCATAAAGAGAAGACTTCATGAGAGCAAATATAGAGGGTTCACCATAAGGTGCAAACCATTAATTAGCCTTAAAAATAGAAAGGTCAGATTAGACTTTGCCAAAAAAAATCTAAAGAAGCCAGTCTAGTTCTGGAAAATCATTCTTTGGACAGATTAAACTAAGATCAGCTTATACCAGAATGACAGGAAGAAGAAGGTATGAAGGAGGCCTGGAACAGCTCATGATCCAAAGCACACTATATCCTATGTGGAAGCAATGTGATGGCATCGGCAAGCATGGGTTCCAATAGCACAGGGTTACTAGTATTTAATGATTACATAACTGAAGATCGAAGCAGTCGGATGAATTCTGAAGTGCACACGGCTATACTTTTTCCTCAGATTCAACCAAATGCAGCAAGGTTGATTGGATTGGTCTTCACAGTACAGTTGTAGAATGACCCAAATAATACTGCAGAAGCAAGCGAGGAGTTAAGGCAAAGAAGTGTAATCTACTTCAATGGCTAAGTCAATAACCAGGTTTCAAGGTCATCAAGCACGCATTAAGACAAAACCTAAAGTATAACTAATTTTATTTTTTACTTCATAAATCAATAGTACACGTGAAAATAAGCAACTTTGTAATATATCTTATAGTAATCTGCTTCTTTCTATGACAAAATTTGTCATTATCAAGAGAAGGGAGGAGCCTACAGCTCCTCCCCTCTGCTGTCTACATAGAATTGTGTCTAGTAACAATAGAAGTCTCATATTGGCTGCTACAATGCCAGGAGGTAGTGCCAAAACAATTTGTCCACCCCTGGTTGAGGTCACATCAGCTCCGCCAATTAGATTAGAACCAGAGAAGAAAAGGAGCTCCTTTTCTTCTCTGGTTCTAATAGAATTGTGTCTGTATCAGCTGCCTTATCCTATCTCATTAAAGGGAAAGTCTGTCTCCACTGAATGCAGAATTTAATACAGAACTGAGAATTTTGATAATGACTGATCAATTCTGGCAGGGAAAGAACAGATTTAGCAGATAAGATATATACAGTATATTATAAAGTTGATTATTTTTATGTATACTATTGATTTATGAGGGAAACATTAAAACTATGGTTACTCTTTTAGGAAGATGGACCCATGAACAAGCAACAACTGTAGTCAGCTTCAGTAAATGCCTGGCAAAGCATCGCAAAGGAGAAAACCCAGCTTTTGGTGTCTTCCACAGATTCCAGACTCCAGGCAGTCATTGCTTGAAAAGGATTTTCTACAAATTATTAAAATTACATTTTATTTATGGGAAATTTAATTTGCCCGATTACTTTTGAGCCGCTAAAATGAGGAGACTTTGTAGAAAAATGGTTGCAATTCCTAAACGTTTCACAGGATATTTTTGTTCAACCCTTTTAAATAAACCTAAAAGTTTTCTCTTCAATTGCATCTCATTGTTTCATTTTAAATAAAAAATAGTGGCATGCAGAGACAAAATCATGAAGATTCAGTCACTGACCAGATATTTCTGGATCTAACTGTACCTGCTACATATAACCCACAATTTCTGCTCTCGAGTCAACTTCATTTATAGCATTACCACTAACAACTTTGTGAGGCGGCTGGCCAGTTTCAAGATGTGTCTTAAGGCCAGTGGTAGCTTTGCTCCTTATGGCTCAACTGAAAGAAAAGTGCATCTCTAACAGCAGTTTTCCACCAATGTCTAGACAGATGATATTCTCCATCTGGCTTTGTACTGCATTCCTTCTGTTTAGAAAGGTGCTCTATCTCTTTTGTTACCTTGTTACTCATTCTGATTACCCCTAGGAAGTCTTGATGTGCATAGTTGCTGCATGCAGATCAGGCCCCGTAATCACAGCAGCAGGCAAATGAGATTTGAATAGCTAAGTACATGTGATAAAATAACAACACTCTGTACTGTAGAAATGGACTGTTATAATATTCACTCCAAATTATTTATTCCACCACATTTACATCTGGTTCATCAATGGTGAGGTTGGAGATCAATTTTGAGTGCCATTTTGGCAATTAGAACAAAAGAACACATGCACAATCAACAGCTGAGAAGTGAAAATGCTTAGAGTTACAGAAAATACTGTGAATGTACTGGAAATGATGTCACCAGTAGTTATTTATTATAAAAAGATTATCATTTCTTCTATAATTACACTGCTGTCAGCAGATGTTCATGAATATTCAAATGTAAGTCTTGAATAGACATAAAGTCTGCCATCCTCCTACGTTACATCCTAGCTGGGGAGATGCGACATGTGCACATAGCCTTATTAGCTGACAGGTATCAAACATCCTTATGATTTTAATTTTATAAATGTCTTTTTCATATGTATTATTAAATATATTGTCGTATGGTTTTCTCATAGATATTCCTAAATCATCTTTTTTTCCTTTATAGGTGGCATTACTAAATGTAGAATTTTTGAAGACCTGGAGCCACCAGTAAAGGTTGTATACTGGAGATTAATTTGCATAGATATCATGGAGAACAATCTTATGTTTGAAGAAAAATATAAGGCATGGTAATTGTCTTTTATTATATGAGTTTTTGTAAGATTGTGTGTTGAGTGCTGGAAAATACATATAAAATAATAAAAAACAAGACATCTTCACTTTTCTTAATTTGTTTTGCTGATGTTTTTTCGCCAAATTCTTCAAAATTGTGCGGTTCATAAATTTAGCACAAAAAATGCTCTTTATTATTGTCTTAGACCGGTCTTTTTAGCACCAAACATCTAAATCCTTTAAAAAGTTGCAAAAATGAGCCAAATTGAAAATTTCTTCATAAACGTCCCTCTGGGGTAATATTGTAGTGAGATGGATGAAGAAAAAGCAAAATTTGATAAAAATTGCTTTTCATGAATTTGTCTAAAACTTCTTGATAAGCAAAGTTGTCAATGAGTAATAAAAAAATACTTAAAAGGAGAACTTAAAAATTGGTCAAAGCATGCAGAAAATAAGGCATAAATACTAAAGCAACAAAAAATGAGCAAATTAGTTCAGAAAACTGGAGAAGCAGCAGTAATAATTGGGGTCTTAGAGTTATGCAATAAAAGTAGAATTCAAAATCTTTAAGAGACCGATATATTTAGGTTTCTTGAAGCAAGACACCAACGCATAGAAATATTGTAACATCTTTACTACAATGCATCTGGTGGTGTTTACGGTTAAAGATCTACTTCTCATAAAATTTGAATTGATTTATGGCAAGTCTATAGGTCACAGATTAGTATTGCTTGAAATATAACTTAAATTCTTATTCTTCTAATCCTTCAAATAACATTACTAAAAATCTAATTAAATTAACTGCAGAAATGTTCCATGTGTGTTTATCTTATAAAGTGGTGCTATATTACAGATATTGTGTAAGAAAATCTTAAGGCTCACATGAGAACATGCCTGTCACAGAAGAGAAACAGATGAAAAGCAGCCAAAAGTGCTATTGTAAACTGGGCACAGGAAGGGACATTTTTAAAAACAAAAACATATAAAACAGCAGGTCCATTGTGCTTCTCTTACCATAATGCTTTCAGCCTGTTTACGTCAAAAATACCAAACATAAATGTCACTAAGTGATGGGCTGACTGGATGAAATTCTTATCAGTGACTATTACGTGTAAAAAATCTATTGTAGCTCCTGTTGAAAAATATTTTGCTTAATTGGATGGTTAATAAAAGTTTCTATATATTAATTCCACTTTATTATAAAATTCATATCTATGATTATTTTAAATAAAGGCCTGTGTTTGCCTAACATTGGTGCAAAGCAGGAGTATTGATTTGGCTGATCTGATGGGATGTAAGGTGTAAAGTTTCTGCTTGTGAAGAAAGTTTGCCTATGGTGATTTAAAGGTCATGCATTACTTCCATCGGAATTTAAATATGCAAATAGCCTCTTTCAAGAGGAGGAGTCCTGGAACACTTGTGTCAACTATTTGATGTATCAATCTTAAACATCAATATCAACCTTCTAAAAGTTCTTGCCACATGACTTAGGATAAGAAGCCAAACCAGAAACTCACTTTACAGATACCTGTTTTGAGCCGACCTGGCAGTCTCCACAAGGAGAAACTTTTCCCCTTAGAACTACTGTCAGATGCTTCTCACTCCACCAAATCAATACTCCTGCATTGCACTGATGAATGGCAGACACCCCACAACATGATGCAGAAGATGATATTTTGTAAAACAGAAGTTTGTTATACTATTCAATAGTATGTTATATAATAATGTCATTCTATACATGATCAGGGTTGCAACTTTTACTAGTGTATGTAACAATGTGTATGTGTTAGTTGTGTAAGCAGGTTGCGGTATGCAGTGACAGGCAGAAGGCAGAGCAAGGGTTAACCAGTTTAACAGCTTTAATTTAACAGGGGATGAACTCCTTGCAGGGCAATGAGGGTTAAATGGGAGAATAGCAGTTCAATTATAAAGAATATAAAGAGTCAATAAACAAACCGGTAGCAGTTCTCTTGTACACTTAGCATGCCAGGGGTCCTTAAGGTTGCAGGCACTGCTTGGGGGGTTGATAGTGCCAACACTAGAGATGAGCGACTTTGCCTTTTTTCGGGTCGAGTCGGGTTTCATGAAACCCGACTTTCGCAAAAGTCGAGTCGAACGATATCGGCCGATTATCATGAAAAGTCGAAGGCTGACTGAAACACAAAACCCAATGCAAGTCAATGGGGAAGAAAAGTCGGCAGTGAGTGGAGGACAGGAAACACACCTACAGTGCCCATTTTAATGCCAAAAACATCAATTCTTATTACTTAAGCTTGTCAACCTTAATTTACTTTATAATAATAGTTAGGCATTGAAAACTGGGGGTTATTTGGCTAAAGTTGTGGGGGGGTAGGGCTGGCTCCAGATTTTCGTGGGCCCAGGGCCAAAGAGAGTCAATGGGCTCCTTTAACACATGCCACAATTCATAATCCTCTTATACAGCAGAGAAATAGCAGTATAGTACAATAAAAAATACTTCACTTCTTACATCACATGACTGATATCCATTTTAAATTCTTCAATAGCTCCAAAAACGGACAGTATCTTACTCCATACAGTATTATGGCCACCGCATAGTGCGCTATACAGAGTAGTGAGGCCCATATATTTCTCCATACAGAATCATTGGTCCCATATAATGTTCCATACAGTATATGATGAGCTCCACATAATGCTAAAGTATATGTTGGTCCCCATGGAGGAAGCTCCACTGTCTTATGGGCCCAAAAAATGCTCCATATATAATGGGCCCCATTTCTAATGCTCCAGTGTATAATGGGCCCTGTAAATGCTGCTCCAGTGTCTGATGTCCACCTTTGGAATGCTCCAGTGTATGGTGGGCCCCATATATCATTCTCCAGAGTATAGTGCTCCCCAAAAATTGCTCCCAACCTTTAAAACAATTAAATAAGTCTCCTCGCTAGGGAATCCCTGTACTAGTCTGGACTCCTCGTCGTCCCCATCTTCCATCTCTCTGCACTTGGACTGTTTAGTCAGAGGGCGTACAGACATGATGTCATCGCGCTCTCTGACCAGAATGTCACTGTCAGGAAACGTGGAAGACATCACGGCGGTGGAGCAGGGAGAGTTAAGTATTTCAACTTTGCAAGAGCTGTGATCCTGAGCAAGCAGGGGGGGCCCACTCGTTGGCGACGGCACTGGCACAGGGCCCCTCATAGTACGGCGGTGTGTCTGACGGCGGGTGGGTGGTGGGTGTTCCCTCCCTCCCCTCCCACCGGCAGAGACACTATTGTGTACTATGAGGGACCCTGTGCCAGTGCCGTCGCCCATGTGTATGCCCCCCCACCTGCTCAAGGAACTTGCACTTTCATCTGCATCTTCCTCTTTGTCACCGTGTAAGGTGGTATAGTATGCGGAAAGGGGAACATGAGTTTCATCAGGGTCAGATTCTGGCTGTGTAGAGTGTGAGGGGAATGTAGTGGTCTGGGTCAATGTACCAGCAGAATCATCTAGCAGTGGCTGGGCATCAGTGCACTTGTGGCGCCCCCAGGAGTACGGTCGCCACAGTGGCAATACCTTCCTCCTAGGGAGTGTGATGTTATGCTTGGGAGCAACGAAGGATCTGTCTAGCAGTTAAACCAACACACAACACAGTTCCCACTCCAGGCCAGCAGGGAGAGCTCTGAACCTGACTGCTGAGGAGCTGCTCTCTGTGGTCAGGAGGAGGGAAGTTAGGGCAGTCTGTGAAGGGAAGGGGAAGTGTGTGGATGTGAGAAGGGGAGCTGGAGGATGAGCAGAGTTAAGTCTCACTCCTAGCTGGAGCGCATGGTCTGAATTCCGGTCTCCGAGTTTGTAGGGACACTGACGGTCCTGCAGCAGAAACCAGAGGAAGTAGCAGCTGTAAATGCTCTGTTCCCAACTAAGGCTTGGTGGCCCCAGCAGCGACTTGTGTGAGCCAGAAGGAAAAGGCTACGGCTGCCTGTTATACAGGAAAGTTTCAAAAGAGAGTCAACAGGGGGAACTTCAGTGAACTCAGTACTACGAGTACCTCAGATAAGCGCTAGAACGGAGGCCACACTACCTATCTGCAGAGACAGATTTCCTAATTTGCTTCCAGGCTGACCAACTCCTTCTCCAACTGTACTCTGGGTCCTGGACGGCACTTACCAAGTACAGGTAAAGGAACTGCACGATTGTGTCTGTCATCTTTCTCCTGCGCCTGGCGCACGGCTCTGCTACATCCTGCACTGCACATCATCTACCAACTCTTTCATCTGCCCTGCGACTACAGCCCTACCAGTGCAGGGCTTCTACATCTTAGCTGCACCACAACATCTGTCCTAGAGAAGCGACACAGCAGCGCTGGTCAATCTGATCAGAAACCACAGGTGGCGTCACGTATCATTCACCTATAAACGTTATTCACCCCTTTGCATGGACGCCCAGGCCCACGGACTGGGTCACCACCACCGTGACACATCCCTCTGAGACACCGGCCCGGTACCGATTAACCCCACTGCCCTGGCTGGCCACCCACACTCCATGTCAGATTCATCTTGGACTGGGGAATTCACGATTTGACTTGATAACCCAGGCAAGGTATGTGGGAAAGAGCTACATGGACTAATGTGACGTGTGGCCTGCTGCATCATTCACTTTTCTTGGGGGTGAAGGACACAAGGAAAGGGGTTCTTCCTGACCAGGAGCCAGCACTTGATGACTCAGTGCTTGCATTTTTTGAAACTTCAGAAGAGGAGGGCATATTTGCTGGAGTCTGTTTTGGCAATGTAAGACAAAATCTGTTCCTGATGCTCCGGCTTTAAAAGCGGCTAACCTACTCCCAGAAAAGGTAGCCTTCCAGGTGCTCCAGAGCCAGACCATGACGCAGGCTCAACACCTCCTGCCTTAGCTGCTATTGTGCTTTTGTCACTACCAGCAGATGCACCACCACCATCAGTGCCAGCTGGCACCCCCATGCCCACGTCCGTGGCCTCTTCCACCATACTTTCAAATTTTGGAGAAAATGTACCCAAAATAACATCAGATATATGGTACTGTATCACAAGCGTACAGCTCTATACAGTCAAAGGATAATTGTCAATCTCCCTATATATTTCATGAGTCACACAGAGACGCTCACAAGCTCAGTATGGATTAGACAAGAATATAAAAAGTAGAAAAAGGTACAGTATCATCAGTTACCAGGTATCTTTAGTATAGTTTAAACATTCTAAATCTCTGTATATATTTCAGGAGGCAGACACAGACGCTCTCAGGCTCAGTATGGATTACAACACAATATAAAAAGCCGTAAAACGGTAATGGATCTGAAGCGTACGGCTGTACACAGTGCAGGGGTCATTGTCACTCTCAGTATTTATTTCCACAGTCAGAAACAGAATCTCACTTGGTCAGTTTGAATTAGACCAGAATATAAAAAGCAGTAAATGGGTAATGTATCACAAGCGTAGAGCTGTATAGAGTGTTGGGGTAATTTTTAAATCTACATATAAATTTCAGGAGTAACCCACAGACTCTCACATGCTCAGGATGGATCACACCACAATATAAAAAGAAGATCCGCAAGAAATGATCACACATGTGGGCCAATGTTCCAGGTGTCAATGATACACTTAGAGTGGTGGGTGGAGGAGGACTTCCTGGCAGAAAGGGTACAGTATCACCAGATACCAGGTACAGTCATATGTTAAAGTTTGGGCACCCCTATTAATGTTAACCTTTTTTCTTTATAACAATTTTGGTTTTTGCAACAGCTATTTCAGTTTCATATATCTAATAACTGATGGACTCAGTTATATTTCTGGATTCAAAAGAGGTTTATTGTACTAACAGAAAATGTGCAATCTGCATTTAAACAAAATTTGACCGGTGCAAAAGTATGGGCACCTTCAACATAAAAATGACATTAATATTTTGTAGATCCTCCTTTTGCAAAAATAACAGCCTCTAGTCGCTTCCTGTAGCTATTAATGAGTTCCTGGATCCTGGATGAAGGTATTTGTGACCATTCCTGTTTACAAAACAATTCCAGTTCAGTTAAGTTTGAAGGTCGCCGAGCATGGACAGCCCTCTTCAAATCATCCCACAGATGTTCAATGATATTCAGGTCTGGGGACTGGGATGGCCATTCCAGAACATTGTAATTGTTCCTCTGCATGAATGCCTGAGTAGATTTGGAGCGGTGTTTTGGATCATTGTCTTGCTGAAATATCCATCCCCTGCGTAACTTCAACTTCGTCACTGATTCTTGCACATTATTGTCAAGAATCTGCTGATACTGAGTTGAATCCATGCGACCCTCAACTTTAACAAGATTCCCGGTGCCGGCATTGGCCACACAGCCCCAAAGCATGATGGAACCTCCACCAAATTTTACTGTGGGTAGCAAGTGTTTTTCTTGGAATGCTGTGTTTTTTAGCCTCCATGCATAACGCCTTTTTGTATGACCAAACAACTCAATCTTTGTTTCATCAGTCCACAGGACCTTCTTCCAAAATGTAACTGGCTTGTCCAAATGTGCTTTTGCATACCTCAGGCGACTCTGTTTGTGGCGTGCTTGCAGAAACGGCTTCTTTCGCATCACTCTCCCATACAGCTTCTCCTTGTGCAAAGTTCGCTGTATTGTTGACCAATGCACAGTGACACCATCTGCAGCAAGATGATGCTGCAGGTCTTTGGAGGTGGTCTGTGGATTGTCCTTGACTGTTCTCACCATTCTTCTTCTCTGCCTTTCTGATATTTTTCTTGGCCTGCCACTTCTGGGCTTAACAATAACTGTACCTGTGTTCTTCCATTTCCTTACTATGTTCCTCACAGTGGAAAATGACAGGTTAAATCTCTGAGACAACTTTTTGTATCCTTCCTCTGAAAAGCTATGTTGAATAATCTTTGTTTTCAGATCATTTGAGAGTTGTTTTGAGGAGCCCATGATGCCACTCTTCATAGGAGAATCAAATAGGAGAACTACTTGCAAGTGGCCACCTTAAATACCTTTTCTCATGATTTGATACACCTGGCTATGAAGTTCAAAGCTCAATGAGGTTACAAAACCAATTTAGTGCTTCAGGAAGTCAGTAAAAAGTAGTTAGGAGTGTTCAAATCAAGAAAATGATAATGGTGCCCATACTTTTGCAATTTTGTTTAAATGCAGATTGCACATTTTCTGTTAGTACAATAAACCTCATTTGAATCCAGAAATATAACTGAGTCCATCAGTTATTAGATATAGGAAACTGAAATAGCTGTTGCAAGAAACAAAATTGTTATAAAGAAAAAAGGTTAACATTAATAGCGGTGCCCAAACTTTAACATATGACTGTATATATAGCATAGTTTAAACATTAAAAATGTACGTCTATATATCAGGAGTAGTGTTGAGCCACCCCGCTGGTGTTTGAGTTTGGTTCGTCGAACAGGAGGCAAGTTTGTGGACTGTTCGTCGAACGTTCGACAAACACCGTCGAGCCCCATTGAAAACAATGGCAGGCAAACACAAACACATGCAAACACATAGAAAACAATTATAAAACACCTTAAAAGCTGTCCCAAAGCAGACAAAATGCTCAGAAGACACAAATAACATATGGAAAAGGGCAACTACATATAGAAAAGAGGTGGAGGAGTAAAAGGAGGAGGAGCAGACACAGATATAGGCATGTCATGCCCTTATAAAGTCAAGAAAGGTGGCACTAAAAATCTAAAATAAAAAAAATCTAAAATTCTAAAATCGAAGGCGATCATATACCGTTGGACTTCACACCATAAATCATGCCAACTGCCGATCGGGCGGCGTTATTACCACGACCCTCCGAACAGCCTCCATGAAGGCAAAGTGTTTGGTTTCCAGGGGCAGTATGGTTGCAAAGCTGAACCTTAAAGGAATGTCCAGAAGGGAACCACCAGGACTGGAGCCTGCAGCTTAATTGGACTCCACACAGGCAACCTCAACCATGCCAGCCACGGAAAAGATGGACAGATTGCAAGCTTTGTCGATTCTCTGGGTGGTGATGCATGGCCATTTTTAGTTGTGCTAGCAGTTTGTCAGCTTAATTCCGTTAACGAACGACACTCCGGCATGACCCCACGGTCCACGTTCAAGCTTACTAGAGGGACACGCGAGGCTCTGGCACGCAAGATCGAGCAATAACAGGTCTGTCATGCCCTTACATGTCCAGGGCTGCATGCGCGCTACACTGAAAGGACCAGCGTGTGTCGCTTACAGGTGCGGATAACCCGCTGAACCCCGTTAATGATGGGGATCTGGGATTACAATTCTTCCCCGCGAGCGAGGATTTCCCAGTAAGTGCACGTCAACCGGAATTCCGGAATTAGGCCTAACCGGCATTCCAGAAAGAATGTGAAAAAAATAATTGTCCAAACCACAGGTGCTGTAGCTTGCATAACAGCTGGGCTCCTCTGCTGAGTAGCACGCAGTTCTTACATAAACAGGCGGCATAGCTTGGTTCACAGGTGGGCAACTCTGCTGAGTAGCAGGCAGTGCTTACATAAACAGGCGGCACAGCTTGGTTTACGGGTGGGCTCCTTTGCTGAGTAGCAGACACAGTTACTAGGCCCAAAGTATTAACTGGGCTAAATGCAGTCAAAAACTGGTTCTTTCATAAACAGGCGGCATAGCTAGGTTCACGGGTGGGCTCCTCTGCTGAGTAGCAGACAGTGCTACAAGGCCCAAAAGGATTTTCTGGACAAGATGCGGTAAAAAATTATTAGAAACACACGCGGTGTAGCTCCTTGATAGGTGCACTACACCGCTGGCTACCAGACACCGCTACTATGCCATGAAACTGTCTATTAACATTGAAAAGCATTATTAATGTGAAAATAAAGTTACGCTTTTGGTGAACGAACCGTTCTCGAACGGAACCTCGAAGAGCTGAATTTTAAGCAAAGTGTTCGAGTTCAACGAACGGCTCGAACACCGCCCAAAACAGCTCGAATTTGAACTTGGCGAACAGGTCGACTCGAACACCACTGATCTCTAATCAGGAGGCAGACTCAGACAGTCTCAGGCCCAGTATGGATTTGACAAGATTGTAGAAAGTTGAAAAAGGGTACAGTATCACTGGATAACAGGTATATATGTAGCATAGTTTACACATTAAAAATCTATGTCCATATATCAGGAGTCATACTCAGAGCGTCTCATGCCCAGTATGGATTCGACAAGATTGTAGAAAATTGAGAAAGGGTACAGTATCACCGGATAACAGGTATATATGTAGCATAGTTTACACTTTAAAAATCTATATGTATATATCAGGAGTCAGACTCAGACGGTCTCAGGCCCAGTATGGATTCGACAAGATAGTAGAAAGTTGAGAAAGGGTACAGTATCACTGGATAACATGTATACACTCACTGGCCACTTTATTAGGTACACCATGCTAGTAACGGGTTGGACCCCCTTTTGCCTTCAGAACTGCCTCAATTCTTCGTGGCAGAGATTCAACAAGGTGCTGGAAGCATTCCTCAGAGATTTTGGACCATATTGACATGATGGCATCACACAGTTGGCGCAGATTTGTCGGCTGCACATCCCTGATGCGAATCTCCCATTCCACCACATCCCAAAGATGCTCTATTGGATTGAGATCTGGTGACTGAGGAGGCCATTTGAGTACAGTGAACTCATTGTCATGTTCAAGAAACCAATCTGAGATGATTCGAGCTTTATGACATGGCGCATTATCCTGCTGAAAGTAGCCATCAGATGCCTGTTCTTAGCTGAGAGGAGTGGTACCCAGTGTGGTCTTCTGCTGCTGTAGCCCATCTGCCTCAAAGTTCGACGCACTGTGCGTTCAGAGATGCTCTTCTGCCTACCTTGGTTGTAACGGGTGGCAATTTGAGTCACTGTTGCCTTTCTATCAGCTCGAACCAGTATGCCCATTCTCCTCTGACCTCTGGCATCAACAAGGCATTTCTGGCCACAGAACTGCCGCTCACTGGATTTTTTTTCTTTTTCGGACCATTCTCTGTAAACCCTAGAGATGGTTGTGCGTGAAAATCCCAGTAGATCAGCAGTTTCTGAAATACTCAGACCAGCCCTTCTGGCACCAACAATCTTGCCACGTTCAAAGGCACTCAAATCACCTTTCTTCCCCATACTGATGCTCGGTTTGAACTGCAGGAGATTGTCTTGACCATGTCTACATGCCTAAATGCACTGAGTTGCCGCCATGTGATTGGCTGATTAGAAATTAAGTCTTAACACACAGTTGGACAGGTGTACCTAATAAAGTGGCCAGTGAGTGTATATGTAGCATAGTTTACACATTAAAAATAAATGTCTGTATATCAGGAGGCAGACTCAGTCGGTCTCAGGCCCAGTATAGATTCGACAAGATTGTAGAAAGTTGAGAAAGGGTACAGTATCACTGGATACCAGGTATATACAGTATAGCATAGTTTAAACATTAAAAATCTCCGTGTATATTTCCGTAGTCCGACAAAGACACTCACAGCCTCAGTATGGATAAGACAAGTATCTAAAAACTAGAAAAAAGGTAATGTATTCGAAGAGTACACCAGTATACACTGTTGGGGTATTTTTCAATCTTCATATATATTTTAGTCTCAGTAAGACAGTCCAGACTCTCCGCAAGAGGAAACGAGATGGATACAAGTACAGACGGAAAGTCGAGTGATTGCAGAAATTTTGGAATTACTAATCACGGGAGAATTCTAAGAGGCGATGCTGATCCTCAATCTACCCCCTTGGACGAAGCTGTGGCGAAATGCGCGTCGGGGATAACACCATACAAGGTTGTATGTTTCCTTAATGTATTTTGCACTCCCATGAATCTGGCTTTACAATGTGGGGACTATAGGGTGACTGCTTTTACAACATGCCCAATCCATTAGTTGTGGGCAGTCATTGCCAACACAAGTTAGACTGAGATATTTTACTGCCCATTATTGCGTGAAATATCTGCTTTTTTACATCTGGGAATGCCTGTGTCTTTGGTGTTCATATGTATTTGTCTATCATGCATTTTGCCAATTTTGTGGCTTAATTGTTCTCGACCAGCACACGGTATATGTTTAAATAGCTACATACGGTCTAGGCAATGAGGTCATTTCCTTTGGACAGTCACATATTGAGTGCTATGTATATTTTGTACATCACTGCTATTACTCTTATCATGAGTATTGTACATTGAGGACACACTATGTACTCTGCAGGGTATACTGCAGAATGAGCAGTTACTACTCAGGCATGTGTATATTTTTTGATCTCCCTTGTTTGGTGTATGGATTGGCATTTCCTTTTAATATGTTTTTTATTGATTATACACTATTGGTTTAATAAAGTTGTAATTTTATGGCTCAACTTCTTTGTCGAGTTTGATGTATTTGAGTTTGAAGTGCCATTATTTAGTAGGCCTTCCTTTTGGGATACCCTCAATTACTTTGTCTGTGGAGACAGCGAAAAAAGTTCTTGTGAAGAAAAGTTTGCTGTATCGCAGTACCGTGGATCCCATCACTGCTACTCATCTCCATCAAATTGTGATCACAGGGAGAGATGTAGACATTGTCCTCACTGCCTATTATGATCTATCAGGTAACTTTGGAGTGCAAAAGACAGAAGCCACAGGCCATAGGCGATTCTATTGGATTGGCATAAGAGGACACATTTAAAAATGTGGGCAGGAATGTCACACGTCTGTGAGTAGGAAAACCGTGAAAGCTGATGAAAAACCACCACTGCATCTCATTGTGAGTCGACGTCCATAACAAATGGAAGCCATTGATCATCTGAATTTAGAGCCCAGCAGGACAGGGCATAGCTATGTCTTAACCATCATCTATCAGTTCACCAAATTTGTATTGGCAGTCCCAGTGAAGGATTTAACAGCCCAGACTACACAGCGGTGGAGCAGGGAGAGGTAAGTATTGCAAGTGCTGGGGCCCTGAGCAAGCAGGACGGGCCCACTTGTGGGCGGTGGTACTAGCACAGGGCCACTCATAGTCCTCCGGTGTTTCTGACGGTGGGTGTGCACCCCCACCATGAGAGACACTTGATTGTACCATGAGGGACCCTGTGCCAGTGCCGTCGCCCAAGAGTGGGCCCACCCACCTGTCTAGGGCAACGGCACTTGCATGGGTGCATGCGCCAGGTGGTGACCCTGGCCCGGGGGGGAGGCAGCCCAGTTAGAGAGGTTGAAAAAAATGGCATATGTTGATGTTGGATATTCAGCAGCTGAAAATGGAGGAATTGGAAAAGTCCGAGGAAGAGGAGGACAAAAGCGAGCCATTTTTCTGCCAACCTACATGTCAACAGGGGAAGGTGGGACAAAATCCTTTGAAACCCATGCATGGTTCATTTTAATGAAGGTTAGATCATGAACATTTTGGGTCGACAGACGGGTCCTTTTTTCTGTCAGGATTGATCCAACAGCACTGAAGACTCTTTCGGATAGCACACTAGCAGCAGGGCAAGCGAGCTCCTGTAAGGCATATTGTGCCAATGCAGGCCAGGTGTCCAGTTTACAGGCCCAATAGTCAAAGGTGAATGACCTGTGAGGGAGAACATTGATATGGGTTGAGAATTAGTTTGTAGCCATAGTTGATAACTGCTGTCTCCAGTCACTTTCAATCAATGCAGTATTACCAGTCGTGTGAGCGGTACTTGAAAAATCAGTCCACAGCATGGTCATGAAACCCCTGTGTCCAATGCCACTTCGGCTGTGTGCACCACGAACACCTCTTCCATGTTGCCCCCTACGGCTCGGGGGAGAACCATCACCACCGCTGTGTGCTGGGAATGCCTCAAACAAACGGTTTACCAGAGTTGCTTGTTTGTTAGCCAATTTTAGCTCCAGATTCTGCTGTGGCATGATGTTTTGGAATTTGCCTTTATCGCGTTGATTCCAGGATGCTGGCCAACCAGTAGTTGTCATCATTCATCATTTTGGCAATGCGGGGGTCCCGTTTTAGGATCTGCAAGGCATAATCACACATGTGGGCCAATGTTCCAGGTGTCAATGATGCACTGCGAGTGCTTGGTGGAGGAGCACTTTCTGGCAAATCCACATCCCTCCAGTCACGCACAAACCCTGTAACTGACCTTGCCATGCCAACATTTTCTCTTGCCCCCTGAGAAGCATCCTCCTCCCCTAAATAATCATCCCCATCATCCTCCTCCTCCTCTTCCTCTTCTTCCTCCACCTCGTCCAGGAGAGTTCCCTGAGCAGACAATGGCTGACTGTCATCAAGGCTTCCCTCCTCCTCTTCCTCCTCGGCTGCAGACGCCTGCTCCTTAATGTGCGTCAAAGTTTGCCTGAGCAGACGCATAAGTGGTATGCTCATGCTTATGATGGCGCTGTCTGCGCTTTCCAGCTGTGTGCATTACTCAAAACACTGAAGGACTTTTCAGAGGTCTTTCAGCTTCGACCACTGCACACCAGACAGCTCCATGCCTGCCCTCAAACTGCCTGCCCGTGTATCCTCCCACAAATGCATTACAGTCTGCCTCTGTTCGCACAGCCTCTGAACCATGTGCAGGGTGGAGTTCCACCTTGTTGCAATGTCGATAATTAGGCAGTGCTTGGGAAGGTGGAGCAATCGCTGCAGCTTCTGCATACGACTGGAGTGTACGGGCGACAGGCGGATGTGCGAGCACAGTCTTCACACCTTATGGAGCAGGGCTGGTAACTCCGGATAATTATTGAGGAAGCACTGCACCACCAGGTTCAAGGTGTGAGCCAGGGAAGGTATGTGTCTGAGTTTTGAAAGGGCTATGGCTGCCACAAAATTTCAGCTGTTATCACTAACTACCTTGCCTGCCTCAAGATGTAGACTGCCCAGCCCTGACTCAGTTTGTCGCTGCAAGTAGTCGGCCAGTCCCTCCGCGGTGTGTCTGTTGTCGCCCAAAACACATCATCTTCAACACAGCCTGCTGACGCTTACCACTAGCTGTTCGATAGTGGGACACCTCGTGTGCAACACCGGCAGCTGCGGATGGAGTGCTCGTGCGACTGCGCTCTGTGGACGAACTTTCACTTCTGGAGGAGGAGGGTCGAAAGTCTACAGCCAACTGTTTCCTATACCGTGGGCTAGGCAGCACTGTCCCACTGCCCCTGTCCCCTGTGGACCCTGCATCCACCACAATAACCCAGTGCGCAGTGATGGACACGTAACGGCCCTGGCCATGCCTACTGGACCATGCATCTGTTGTGAGGTGCACCTTTCCACTCACTGATTGCATTAGTGCATGGACAATGCGGTCTTTCACATGCAGGTGGAGGGCTGGGATGGCTTTTCGAGAAAAGAAGTGCCGACTGGGTAGGTCAAAGCATGGTACTGTGTAGGCCATGAGCTCGCGGAAAGCTTCGCTTTCAAACAACCGGTAGGGCATCATCTCTAACGAGATTAGTTTGGCAATGTGGGCATTCAAACACTGTGTACGTGGATGAGAGGATGAGTACTTTCTTGTCCTACTGAGAGTCTCTGGTAGGGTGAGCTGGACTTGAGAGCTGCATATGGTGTAACTAGTGGTGGACATTGCGGACTGAGAGAGGGTAGGAGATGGTGATGGTGTTGGTGGTGTTGCTGATGTTGTAGGAAGGGGGACCTGAGTTTCATCAGGGTCAGATTCTGGCTCAGTACACTGCGACGACAATGTAGTGCTCTGAGTGAATGCACCAGCAGAAAAATCTAGCAGTGGCTGTGCATCAGTGCACTCCATGTCCGATTCATCTTGGACTGGGGAATTCACGATTTGACTTGATTACCCAGGCATGGTATATGAAAAGAGCTCCTTGGAGTAATCTGTAGTGTGGCCTGCCCATTCCTTCACTTTTGGTAGGGGTGAAGGACACAAGGAAAGGTGTTGTTCCTGACCAGGAGCCTCCACTGACGAGTGCTTTTATTTTTTGAAACTTCAGAAGAGGAGGAGATAGAGCTGGAGGCTGTGTCAGCAATGTAAGCCAAAACTTGTTCCTGAAGCTCCGGCTTTAAAAGCGGTTTACCTACTCTCAGAAAAGGGAGCCTTCGAGGCCTTGTGGAGCCAGACGATGATGCAGACTCAACACCTCCTGCCATAGGTGCTATTGTGCTTTTGCCACTACCAGCAGATGCACCCCCACCACCATCAGTACCAGCTGGCAACCCCCGCCCACTTCCACGGCCTCTTCCACCATTCTTCCTCATTTTTGGAAAAATGTTCCCAAAATACCACCAGCTATATGGTACTGTAAAACAAGGTACAAGGTGTATATAGTATTGTGGACAATTTGAATCTCCCTAGAGATTTTAGGAGGCTGAACTATTATCTCAGGCCCAATATAGATTACACCTAAATTTAACAGGCTGAAATTGGCTGGTGTATGACAAAGTACAAGGTGTATATAGTATTGTGGAGAATTTGAATCTCCCTAGAGATTTTAGGTGGCTGAACTATTATCTCAGGCCCAATATAGATTACACCTCATTTTAACAGGCTGAAATTGGCTGGTGTATGACAAAGTACAAGGTGTATATAGTATTGGTGAGAATTGGAAGCTCCCTAAAGATTTTAGGAGGCTGAACTATTATCTCGGGCCCAATATAGATTACACCTCAATTTAACAGGCTGAAATTGGCTGGTGTATGACAAAGTACAAGGTGTATATAGTATTGGGGAGAATTGAAAACTCCCTAGAGATCTTAGGAGGTTGAACTATTATCTCAGGCCCACTATAGATTACACCTCAATTTAACAGGCTGAAATTGGCTGGTGTATGACAAAGTACAAGGTGTAAATAGTATTGGGGACAATTTGAATCTCCCTAGAGATTTTAGGAGGCTGATCTATTATCTCAGGCCCAATATAGATTACACCTCAATTTAACAGGCTGAAATTGGCTGGTGTATGACAAGGTACAAGGTGTATATAGTATTGGGGAGAATTGGAAGCTCCCTAGAGATTTTAGGAGGCTGAACTATTATTTCAGGCCCACTATAGATTACACCTCAATTTAACAGGCTGAAATTGGCTGGTGTATGACAAAGTACAAGGTGTATAAAGTATTGGGGACAATTTGAATCTCCCTAGAGATTTTAGGAGGCTGATCTATTATCTCAGGCCCAATATAGATTACACCTCAGTTTAACAGGCTGAAATTGGCTGGTGTATGACAAGGTACAAGGTGTATATAGTATTGGGGAGAATTGGAAGCTACCTAGAAATTTTAGGAGGCTGACAATGATGCTCTCAGTCCAAGTATGGCAGCAGGCAGCCTAATAAGCAGGACTGCTGCACACAAAAGTGTGGAAAAATGAACGTTTGGTAACTGTGCAGAAAAGAGGAAGAAAAGTATTTTTGCTTGAAAAAAAGCAGTTTGCACAGCAGTGTGCAACAGCAATGCAGCTATCAGGGAGCCTTATAAGGCTGCCTAATAACCAACAGAGCTGATGCACAAAAAATATAGCCTCCCCTGTCACTGCACACAAACTGTTGTGTTGTACAGTGGAAATCGATAACAGCAGAAGCAGTTTTTTGTTCTTCTACCCTGCCTAACGCTCTCCCTTATTCAGAATCAGCAGCTGCAACCTCTCCCTAATGCTAAGATCAGCAGAAATAAGATGGCTGTCAGCGTGCACGCCCTTTTATAGCCCCTGTGACACCACACAAAGCAAGCCAATCACTTGCATGCCCTTTTCAAAGATGGTGGAGACCGATGCCCATGTCATCGCGTTGCCCACAGTGTGCATCCTCCATCATTGGCTGAAAAAGGGCGCTGGAAGCATCATTTGAAACGCGTCGGGTTTCGTTTCATGAAACTCGACTTCAGCGAAAGTCGGCGACTTATGAATTTGACCGACCCATTTCGCTCAACTCTAGCCAACACGGTTGGTGCGGCATGGACCAAGGAGATTTTGTTGGCAACGGCAGTCCGCCTTCTGGTGGCAGTGGTCGGTTTGTGGCACCTTCCGCTGAGCCCCTAGTCCATGAGCATATGCGGCCTGAACAAACAAGGCCGCAACACTTCCAGGGTTCACCATGGACAAGCAGGGATGTGCTGGTAGTGTGGGCCACAGTCATCTATCTGGCATCCGATTCTCCCTGTGAGGCACGTGTGCTGTACTCACGGTTGCGGCATCCACAGCACCCCACTCTGTGCTACCTGCCGGGTATACTGCACTTCTCCCGCTATGGTCCTCGCTGCTGTTGGCGAAAGTTCCAGGATGCAGGCTGGCGCAATCCTGTAGCTCAAGGGACGGAGCACACCTGTCTCTGTGCTGCTCGCCAAGACTGACTGTTTCTGAGAGCGCTGTGGCTGTGACTGCTTAGCCACGTACCCCTGCTTCCGAGTGCAAAGGTCTGTCCGGTCTCTTACTCATTCCCCTGGACAACAGAGGAGACAGCCCCGACAGTTCCGGACCTGGAACAAGACAGGTACCCACGGCCCAGTTCTCCTCCTTACACTTGCACAATATTAGAATAATGTAAAACATTAACTTATTTAAATAAGTGTTATTTCCAACTTAGCAAGTTATCATCTATCACAGAATAACTGATAAGTTGCTGATCAATGTTTTGCTAATTCTATTAGTCCAAAAGACAATGAATGGGTTGTTGATGTTGATGTGCATTCTTAGCCATCTATCTACTTAAATTGGGGAACTTCAGGGCCCATTCTCAGGATTGCTGGTGTTTCCAGATGTGGGACTTCAAGTTATCAGCAAATTGTAACCTATCCAATCGATAGCTGATGTGTAGTTAAGATGATAATATTGCCTTAGGACTGTTTTAGGGTAGACTACATGTGGACGAGATTGAAAGACATTTTTATCTAATTCTCTAACATCTAGAGTTTTTACTGAAAATGTGGGTTCCTTTTCATGGACCAGAGCAGAAGTATTGCTATTGTAATCATTAGACACCATATTACAAGGAATGGTATATCCATATCAAATTTGCACATGGAGTGTTCAGGCATTATAATGCTACTAGCTGAAGAGCCTGGCGTTGCCTGTGCATAGTAACCAACTGTGGTTAGTTAAAGCAAATTATAATGATTATATTGCAGATAAAACTGTGCATCTAATCCTATCCTGTGTGATACTGACTGCTGAGCCGTGTATCTAATCCTATTCTGTGTGAGATTGTCTGCTGAGCCGTGTATCTAAACCTATCCTGTGTGATACTGACTGCTGAGCCGTGTATCTAATCCTATCCTGTGTGACACTGGGCTCCCCCTGCAGTCTGTGTCAGAGGGTGGTCTGTGTTGGCACGGTAATAAATTGTGTTTTTTCCAGCTTTACAGAAGGACGATAACACCATAGAAATGATAAGAATAATAGGCCTCAGTTACCACAACTGCCTACAAAGAAAACTGTTGCTGATAGCAACCAATCACAGCTCATTTTTCATCTTGTAAACAGCTCTGGGACAGCGTGGTGAGTTTTGAGTGGCGACTTTTGTGTTTCGACTTTTATATGGTGAGGTTGGTGTATGTGTGGTGAAATGTGTGCTGAGGGTGGTATATGTGTTGAAGCACATGGTAGTGTGTGGCGCAATTTGTGTGTGTGTTCATATCCCCGTATGTGGTGAGTATCCTATGTCAGATAGCAACTGTATGGTATATACTCTTTGGCGCCATCACTCTCATTCTTTAAGTCCCCCTTGTTCACATCTGGCAGCTGTCAATTTGCCTCCAACACTTTTCCTTTCACTTTTTCACCATTATGTAGATAGGGGCAAAATTGTTTGGTGAATTGGAACGCGCGGGGTTAAAATTTCACCTCACTACATAGCCTATGACGCTCTCGGGGTCAAGTCGTGTGACTGTGCAAAATTTTGTGGCTGTAGCTATGACGATGCAGATGCCAATACATACATACACTTTCTCCCCATTATGTAGATAGGGGCAAAATTGTTTGGAGAATTGGAACGCGTGGGTTTAAAATTTCACCTCACAACATAACCTATGACACTCTCGGGGTCCAGACGTGTGACTATGCAAAAGTTTTTGGCTGTAGCTACGACTGCGCAGATGCCAATACATACATACACTTTTTCCCCATTATGTAGATAGGGGCAAAATTGTTTGGTGAATTGGAATGCGCAGGGTTAAAATTTTGCCTCACAACATAGCCTATGATGCTCTCGGGGTCCAGACATGTGACTGTGCCAAATTTTATGGCTGTAGCTGTGACGGTGCGGATGCCAACCCCGGACATACAGTGGGGAAAAAAAGTATTTAGTCAGTCAGCAATAGTGCAAGTTCCACCACTTAAAAAGATGAGAGGCGTCTGTAATTTACATCATAGGTAGACCTCAACTATGGGAGACAAACCGGGAAAAAAAAATCCAGAAAATCACATTGTCTGTTTTTTTTTCATTTTATTTGCATATTATGGTGGAAAATAAGTATTTGGTCAGAAACAAGCAATCAAGATTTCTGGCTCTCACAGACCTGTAACTTCTTCTTTAAGAGTCTCCTCTTTCCTCCACTCATTACCTGTAGTAATGGCACCTGTTTAAACTTGTTATCAGTATAAAAAGACACCTGTGCACACCCTCAAACAGTCTGACTCCAAACTCCACTATGGTGAAGACCAAAGAGCTGTCAAAGGACACCAGAAACAAAATTGTAGCCCTGCACCAGGCTGGGAAGACTGAATCTGCAATAGCCAACCAGCTTGGAGTGAAGAAATCAACTGTGGGAGCAATAATTAGAAAATGGAAGACATACAAGACCACTGATAATCTCCCTCGATCTGGTGCTCCACGCAAAATCCCACTCCGTGGGGTCAGAATGATCACAAGAACGGTGAGCAAAAATCCCAGAACCACGCGGGGGGACCTAGTGAATGAACTGCAGAGAGCTGGGACCAATGTAACAAGGCCTACCATAAGTAACACACTACGCCACCATGGACTCAGATCCTGCAGTGCCAGACGTGTCCCACTGCTTAAGCCTGTACATGTCCGGGCCCGTCTGAAGTTTGCTAGAGAGCATTTGGATGATCCAGAGGAGTTTTGGGAGAATGTCCTATGGTCTGATGAAACCAAACTGGAACTGTTTGGTAGAAACACAACTTGTCGTGTTTGGAGGAAAAAGAATACTGAGTTGCATCCATCAAACACCATACCTACTGTAAAGCATGGTGGTGGAAACATCATGCTTTGGGGCTTTTTCTCTGCAAAGGGGCCAGGACGACTGATCCGGGTACATGAAAGAATGAATGGGGCCATGTATCGTGAGATTTTGAGTGCAAACCTCCTTCCATCAGCAAGGGCATTGAAGATGAAACGTGGCTGGGTCTTTCAACATGACAATGATCCAAAGCACACCGCCAGGGCAACGAAGGAGTGGCTTCGTAAGAAGCATTTCAAGGTCCTGGAGTGGCCTAGCCAGTCTCCAGATCTCAACCCGATAGAAAACCTTTGGAGGGAGTTGAAAGTCCGTGTTGCCAAGAGAAAAGCCAAAAACATCACTGCTCTAGAGGAGATCTGCATGGAGGAATGGGCCAACATACCAACAACAGTGTGTGGCAACCTTGTGAAGACTTACAGAAAACGTTTGACCTCTGTCATTGCCAACAAAGGATATATCACAAAGTATTGAGATGAAATTTTGTTTCTGACCAAATACTTATTTTCCACCATAATATGCAAATAAAATGAAAAAAAAACAGACAATGTGATTTTCTGGATTTTTTTTTCTCAGTTTGTCTCCCATAGTTGAGGTCTACCTATGATGTAAATTACAGACGCCTCTCATCTTTTTAAGTGGTGGAACTTGCACTATTGCTGACTGACTAAATACTTTTTTCCCCACTGTACATACATACATACACACCCACATTATGCTTTATATATTAGATTTTGTATAGACCTTAGACATTGTGAAAACAACTAAGCCATGTCGACATGTCCTATTAATCTTAACAATAGAAGTAAATTATGACTTCATGTCTGTATTCCTTAGTAATGTTTAGTGATGGAAGCCATTAAAGCAATAGACGTTTAGCTTACCTTAACTAAACCTTTACCATTTCAATAAGTTTATTAAAATTTTTAGTCACTAATAATTAATCATTTTTTGAGTTATAATGATATCCCATTCCTTACTTGTCTTACCATTGGTAAAACATTTGTGACCACCTAGAGTGTATGAAATCATGTAACAATACCCCTTTATGAATCCAAATGAAAGAAACTTTGCATTCATTAGTTTAAAGAATAGACAATGGATAAGGATGGTGATTCTCAGAAGACATAGTCAGTGTGTGCCACATACTTGACTGACACTTTAGAGTCAAGAATTTTGTCATACCTATCAGCACTAGTCATGTAACACCCATGAGAAATTTAAAACTGTTTGCCAACACATCGATAGAAGGGTCTAAAAATGCTGCATCTGGAGCTGCTTAGTTTGCATCCAAACCTAAGGAAAGAACTATACAGAACATTTCAGGGAAAAAAATGCTTCTCTTGGAAAAATTCACTTAAAACATTATTGATTTAAATCAAGACAGCTAAAAATGCACCAGAATTCTGCTAAATTGCAGCAAAAATGAAGGACAGAGATAGTGTCATATTTATTTTGTGTTTTAGGCTAGTTTCACATTAGTGTTTATTCCACGCAGCGCACGGCACCGCTAAGCCCCACCCCCTGCCGGCTCCCTGCCCGCCCCATCCGGTCATCGCCGCCTACTATCGCACAAAGACGCTTGCGATCTGCGCACCCTATCTTTAGCATAGGGTGCGCAGATCGTGCGCTGGCCGTGCGCTAGTAGGATTTTGGCGTGCGCTGCGCACTTTTGAAGGTGCGCCCGTGTGTGCCGAACGCAGCATGTTGCATTTCGGCACGCTCGGCGCACCTTCAAAAATGCACAGCGCATGCCAAAATCCTACTAGCGCATGGCCAGCGCACGATCTGAGCACCCTATGCTAAAGATAGGGTGCGCAGATTGCAAGCGTCTATGTGCGATAGTAGGCGGTGATGACGGGATGGGGCGGGCAGGGAGCAGGCAGGGGGCGGGGCTTAGCGGCGCCATGCGCTGCGTGGAATAAACGCTAGTGTGAAACTAGCCTAAGACCCATTTTGCACCTACATTACTTAGTCACCTTGAGATATGACTGTGCAATGAGCAGATAACAAATAGGTTCTGTATACTGCACTGCCAGGATCATAGATGTAGAGGGGGAATAGATCCTCTTGTTTTCTGTATTCAAACCATTAGACACAAAATCAGTTTTTAGCAAGGCAGAAATGGATATTTTTTCAGCATAGTTGCTTACAACTTTAACTTTTATAAATCATTTTTTCTAGGTGTTTAGAATAGAGAGAAGGAAGTGGTTTACTTTCAAGTTGCACCTGTGTGTGACTTTGCTTTGAAGATTTATGTTTCTGGATGACTGGGTCTGCATATTTCTGAAGATCAATAGCTTTTTTGTGTGATTGGTTAGTTTTTTCATCATGAAAATATTCATACCTGCATTTTGGAATATAAATGTACTAATGGAATGCATAGGTTCAAAGTAGAAAACGTGGATTTATAATTTCAGTGGAACTGTACTTTCAACTAAGTTTTTCATAAATCAATAATCTAGGTAAACATAAGAATCTTTGTAATATATGTTATCAGAGAAATGAGCTTCCTTCCTCCCTTATCACACACTTTTTCCCTCCATTGCTTGCCACTCTGAAAGACCAGTTTAAATCAGGCGTGCCTAGACAAGACATACCATAAATGCCCATTATACTCTATGGACAGGTGATAAGTGAGAGACAGGGAGAGGAAACAAGCAGAGGTAGGCAGAAAAATTGTGTAGAGCTCTCTATTAAGTATTTTATGCCACTTGGTTCAGATCTAGACAGCTCACCACTGCTGTCCATTATCCTCCATGCTACTACAGCATGTCTGAGTATGCTAAAAAATAAATAAAGAGCAGCTATTCCTCTCTGTGTGCTGTACTATTCATGGCAGTGGTCACTGCAGTTAGTATCCTTCCCCCCAGTTACCAATGAATTACAAATTTGAAATAGCGTCTGCAGAGGGGAAACGTAATAATGCAAGATACAAGTCTTATAATGGCCAAAAATTATGTTGTTGCTCATGAAGTCACATAGGGCAGATTACTCTGAAAAGTTACTTGAAAATATGTTCACCCTTTAAGCGATTAGCAATGGTTTTAAAATGTATGTTATAGTAAAAAATTGGCATAATACATTGTTATACATCGTAATATTTTTTGAACATATCACACCTGTGCTTTACATAGGGTCTTAAAATATTGAAAATATCGAAAATATTGCACTATTGCTTTTAGTTAGAAAATAAAATCACTAATAAAAAGCATTTGAAGTAAAGTATTTGGAACCAATAAAATGACAGTTAATGGGGTGATTTGCTTCATGTTAAACATTAGGCTGTGGCTACACAGCAACTTTGGCTGTGATACAGATCGCCTGGCCAAGGATCACTGTGTTCCTGCTCCTTTGAAGCGCAGTACAAGTAAATGAAATTGCATTATGACCCACAAAGTACAACAACTGTGACAAGCAGGTCACAAAAAATCGTTGCAACTTGCTTGTGGCCATAGAGCAGCAACAATTAGCAATCTTTGGTTTCAGGAACTTTGTCATGGCCAAAGTGTTTTTCAAATCTTGAACAATTGTGGCATATTTTCATAACACACCACGGTAACTGTTTGTTAAATGTGGCTCAGTCTATCTTGAGTACAGGGCCTTCTTGTGTATTATCCAGGATTAACCCAAAAAATGAACTGGAGAATAAGTTGGTATGAATGCTAAATAGAGGAACATGTTCACACTGGCCATTAAACAGACAAAACCTAAGATATAAAAATAAAATGAACATATACCCTGCAGTAAGAAAATAAGTAAAAGCAATGGTGCATATTGCATGAGTATATGCAATATATATATATATATATATATATATATATATATATACGGTATATATATATATATATATATATATATATATATACTTCGGTACAGTCACTACCAACCTTTGCAATAACCAAAGACTAGCTCCCATAGCCAATCATTTATTAGAGGCCAATTGGATGCCTATTACTGGTGATGTTGAGCCTCACGAGACTTTGGGTGTGCGGATTATAGCACAAGAGGAATGAAGCTATTACATTTTCTATGTTTAATCCAATGATTTGGCAATGTTTATAAAAATATTCAGTAAGAGATGATGCAAATGGGACAAGACAATTACAGTATATACAGTCACAAAAAAGGTTTAAACAAAAGAAAATTACTAGACCTATTGTCATAGGAATGGCACAGATCATAATAAGAGGAGCAATCCATTTAGAAAATGGAGCAGTCGTTATAGCCCGCTGTATCTCCCAGCACTGAACACAGTTTCTAGGCCAGAACCTACAGTACCTCCACTGGTGACTTCAGTTGGGGCCAGAAATAAATTGTGGGCTCAGGTACCAAAAATTATAAGATCGCCGATCTTATGAATATTTGTCCTCCTAGAGGTTCCAGGCGGAATATATTAACACCACATTTTCCATCACAATTTTAGCTTTATATATACACTCACTGGCCACTTTATTAGGTACACCATGCTAGTAAGGGGTTGGACCCCCTTTTGCCTTCAGAACTGCCTCAATTCTTCGTGGCAGAGATTCAACAAGGTGCTGGAAGCATTCCTCAGAGATTTTGGACCATATTGACATGATGGCATCACACAGTTGGCGCAGATTTGTCGGCTGCACATCCCTGATGCGAATCTCCCGTTCCACCACATCCCAAAGATGCTCTATTGGATTGAGATCTGGTGACTGAGGAGGCCATTTGAGTACAGTAAACTCATTGTCATGTTCAAGAAACCAATCTGAGATGATTCGAGCTTTATGACATGGCGCATTATCCTGCTAAAAGTAGCCATCAGATGTTGGGTACATTGTGGTCATAAAGGGATGGACATGGTCAGCAACAATACTCAGGTAGGCTGTGGCGTTGCAACGATGCTCAATTGGTACCAAGGGGCCCAAAGAGTGCCCAGAAAAAATTCCCCACACCATGACACCACCACCACCAGCCTGAACCGTTGATACAAGGCAGGATGGATCCATGCTTTCATGTTGTTTACGCCAAATTCTGACCCTACCATCCGAATGTCGCAGCAGAAATCGAGACTCATCAGACCAGGCAACGTTTTTCCAATCTTCTACTGTCCAATTTCGATGAGCTTGTGCAAATTGTAGCCTCAGTTTCCTGTTCTTAGCTGAGAGGAGTGGTACCCAGTGTGGTCTTCTGCTGCTGTAGCCCATCTGCCTCAAAGTTCGACGCACTGTGCGTTCAGAGATGCTCTTCTGCCTACCTTGGTTGTAACGGGTGGCAATTTGAGTCACTGTTGCCTTTCTATCAGCTCGAACCAGTCTGCCCATTCTCCTCTGACCTCTGGCATCAACATGGCATTTCCGGCCACAGAACTGCCACTCACTGGATTTTTTTTCTTTTTCGGACCATTCTCTGTAAACCCTAGAGATGGTTGTGCGTGAAAATCCCAGTAGATCAGCAGTTTCTGAAATTCTCAGACCAGCCCTTCTGGCACCAACAATCATGCCACGTTCAAAGGCACTCAAATCACCTTTCTTCCCCATACTGATGCTCGGTTTGAACTGCAGGAGATTGTCTTGACCATGTCTACATGCCTAAATGCACTGAGTTGCCGCCATGTGATTGGCTGATTAGAAATTAAGTCTTAACACACAGTTGGACAGGTGTACCTAATAAAGTGGCCAGTGAGTGTATATACAGCTCTGGCAAAAATTAAGAGACCACTGCACAGATTCATAAAAATCAGCTTCTCTGCATGTCTGACAGCCATTCCATTCGAGTGTCAGTTGAATTCCAACCAGAGTACACCTCATTCTACTTAATGTGCTTCTGATTGCGGTATTTACAATCCTCTTGCAATAGGACAAGCTGGATGGCAAAAGAAGTGCTAGTAATTTCCCAAAAGTAATAGGAATGAAAAAATAACTTTTAACCATGCCAAAGGAGTTGAAAAGAAAAGTCTTGAGTGAGGAAAAGAAGGGCTCAATTCTGGCTTTACTAGCATAGCGATACAGTGAGCGTCATGTTGCCTCCATCCTTAAAGTTTCTAAGATGGCAGTCCATTACAACAAGGTTAAGCAGCAGACAATGGAGACAACAAAGCTACAGACTGGCAGAGGGCAAAAACGACTCTCCAATGATCGGGATGACCGTCATCTTATTCGAATGTCAATCAGCAACCGCAGGATGATATCAAGTGACCTACACAAGGAATGGCAAATAGCAGTTGGGTTGAAGTGCATGGCAAGAACAGTTTGTAACAGGTTCCTAAAGGCAGGGCTCAAGTCATGTAAAGCTAGAAAAAAGCCTTTCATCAATGAGAAACAAAGGAGAGCCAGGCTGAATTTTGCCAAAGACCATAGAGGACTGGAGTAAGGTAATCTTCTCTGATGAGTCTAATTTTCAGCTTTGCCCAACATCTGGTCATCTAATGGTAAGACAGAGACTTGGTGAGGCGTACAAGCCACAGTGTCTTGCACCCACTGTAAAATTTGGTGGAGGATCAGTGATGATCTGGGGATGTTTCAGCAAGGCTGGAATTGGGCAGGTTAATCTTTGCGAAGGACGTATGAATCAAGCCGCATACAAGGTTATCATGAAAAAACAGTTGATTTTTTCTGCTCTGGCAATGTTCCCCAACTCTGAGGATTGTTTTTTCCAGCAGGACAATGCACCATGCCACACAGTTAGGGCTATCAATGTGTGGATGAAGGACCACCACATCAAATCCCTGTCATGGCCAGCCCAATCTCCAGACCTGAACCCAATTGAAAACCTCTGGAATGTAATCAAGAGGAAGATGGATATTCGAAAGCCATCAAACAAAAAACTGCTTAAATTTTTGTACCAGGAATGGCATAAGGTCACCCAAAAGCAGCGTGAAAGACTGTTGGCAAGCATGCCAAGACACATGAAAGCTGTGATTAAAAAACATTCTATATCTATAGAATCCACACCTGTCATCACAAATCCAATATTCTTGTCTGGAAAAGTGGCCCCACAAAGTCTGGGACATTGGCCATGTTGCTTTGAAGTCAGGAAGAACATATTTACAAATGGACAGAAAAGTGTAAAGAAAAACCCCAAAGATGTTGCTTCATATTCATACTGACCACTTCACAATGGGTGGCTGCATCACAGACCCTCTGCCCTACATGGGGAGGGAGGGTAATTAAACAGGTGAGAAGAAGAGATTGTCAGCTCTTCTTCCTATGGCCCTGGTTCACAATTCATAGTGAAGCCTTGCTTTTATGCTCGATTTGAAAGTGACAGAAAGTCACTGCCAATCCAAATGAAAACAACAAACATGTGCTCAATACTTAAAGATTAAAGCTACTGAAAGACAAACACAAGTTCAAATATAATTTGGTGGTCCCTTGTGGTCACAACATAAAAAAATAGGCATACATTTCTTTTTTTGTATTTTTTGTTTTCCCAATAATAATAAACAAAAATTAATAATGACGTAAACATGTGGTCTCACATATCACAAAAAAGGCAAAAAAATTGAACATCAGAATGAGAAAAAAAATGAGATCTTAAAACCACATGTATGAAAAAAGTGCCTGTTTATGAATGAGAAATGTCCTGGTCTTGATCTGGTTAAGAATAATTATTGTGTAACTAGTGAATTTCATAATTAGAGGGCACATTTCTGAAATGTAAAGTATTCAGTTAATTTCTTTACAGAGCATAAACAACATAATTTAGATATAATTGACAGACTCAGACCTTTTCCACCTGGCAAACTTAGTGGCATATGTAACACACTGTATAAACATTAGTCTGATTATGGTCCTCAATGAACCATTTCACCAGCTCTCAAAGTCTTATTACAATGAATTTTGAGGTTAGCAATGAGGCTTAACTCTTGGCACTTTTGCCTTGTACCATTAGGATCCTGAGGTTGAATCTGACCAAGGACAACATCTGGGAGTGTAGAGATTTTAAGCTGTTCTCATCTTTGTGTGGGCTTCCTCTGTGTGCTCTGGTTTAGTTCCACACCCTAAAAACATGCCAATAGGATAATTGGCATCTATGAAATTGGATGTAGTCTGTATGTCAAAGATAGGAAAGATAAATCGTAAGCCCCTATATGGACATTGACTGGGTTTCAGGATTATAATCTCTGTACAGCTGGAAAATATCAGTGTTTAGTTAGCAACAAGATTTAAAAAAAAATCTGTCATCAGGTTTTTGCTACCTCATATGACATAGGCAAAGAGACTTTGAATCCAATAATGTATCACTTACTGTTGTGAACTCCCTTGTTCTGACTTCTGAGTCGAGGCTCTCTCTGGTGGTTGCTGTGGGTAGTGGAGCTGGTCATATTGACAGAAGTCTATCACCTGAAGATGATGATTGGAAGTCGGGTTACAGACTGGGAGGATTTAATTGAGCAAGCTTCCTTCAGTTGTTGCTGGTGATTTGTTTGTCTTCCTGTGCATTGTGAAGTCTGCTTTTTCCCCTCCTTGGTCTTGCATCATTCAGATAAGTTATTTGTTTGCTGGAATCTTTTGCATTTGATATAGTTTTTGCCTTTCTCTGCTTTCTGCTTTGCTGTGTGGGTTCAGCATTGTTCCCTGCTGGGATTAGTGCTGGACCCCGCTTTTATGTCATAGCTTATGTCATTCTGTTAAATATTGCTAATCCCCTGTTATATTAGTATCTTTTGCTTTGCTTCCAGTTCACACCAGAATGCTGATCTAGCGGGGGGAGAGGTCGTGTGGCCTCAGTGGTTTTGTATAACAGATGTGTTGGATTTTTTAGGGTTTTTGCATGATTGCAGACAGTATCTTTTCTGTCCTGTCCTATCTAGACAGTTTGGGCCCCATCATTTGCTCACTCTATTTTCTTCCTGCGTTTGTGCCTCATCTTGTTTCACCGTCAATATATGTTTGGGGGCTATCTATTCCTTTGGGGTTCTACTCCGGGGCAGTTTAGCTTTCCCCTTTCTTGCTTTAGGCTTAGTTAACTCTTTGGCTGTGCCGAGGCATCTAGGGCATCACAGGCACATCCCACAGCTAATGCTAGTTGTGTTATTAGGTTTAGGGGTCTGCAATCCGCTAAGTTGCCAACCTTTCTGGTTTCCTGATTGCTTAGCTAATTCCACGTTAATCCTCCTCAGTGACCGAATCATAACAACTTACTTTACTAGGTGCAGCGGATCTGACACAAAGTTTTTAGATCTAGCAAAACAGCAAAGCAGAGAAAGTTAACTCCACCCACACCAGGCTCTTTCTATAGACAGTGAGGGGCTTATCACAGAACAGGGTGGAGTTGGACCAGGGTTCTTTTGACTAACTAGTGACAGCATGAATCCGAGACAGTTGGGAGCTATGATGTGGCTGCATAACTGTACAACTGTACATGTTATCACACAAGCACATGAAGAATTCACATGTAGAAAATATTGCACATTACCGCTAATCCTGAGAACAAAGGGGCTGCAGCCCCTTAAAGTGTATCTGCACATGGGGCAAGTTTAATTGCTTTTTCCACAGCGTTTCCTGCTGTCCTCAGATTTCATAGAAAAAACTTACTGACAGATTCACTTTAAAAAATCCAGGATGCCACCTACTGAGACTTCCCATGATATCATCTACTCCCAAAGTAGCCTATAACTCCTTCAGGACCTTGGACGTATAGTAAGTCCAAGATGGTGTCCCTCCCTTTGATAAGCTCTGGCTCTCAGCCCACATTCTTACCTGCACATGTCAGCTAATTTGATCAGCTCTCATGTGCCTCTAACAGCCAAGGGTGGATCATGATTCCACCCACAGCTGTTAACTTGTTCAATGTTCTGACAGTGGCAGAAACTGTCAGCAGTATCTAACTTGCGCAAACTGGATGACACGCCCATTGGAGCATCTGTCATGAGATCTCGGAGCACCAATGGGTTGTCATGAGGGTATGAAAAACTAGGAACAAAAAGAGCGCAGTATGGTCTTAACTGGTAACAAACAAGGTGCAAGGAAAGTAAATCCGCTCACCTGATAAAGTTGCACCTAAGCAACATGTTTAGCATAAATCAGCTGCTGCAAGACATGGGTCCATAAGGACTGAGTAGTATGGAAACCGGGTGAAGTGTCACAAGATGCACTGCTGAAGAACATTGACGACTAGTCGGTATGTGTTTGAAACCTTTATTGAACAAGTTTTAGGTCAACATGTTTCGAAGTCAGCATAGGACCTTGTCATCAGTACAAAGCCTATCTCAGCACATCTAGTGACACTTCACCTGGTTTCAATGGGTTGTCATGACAGATGGTGGTCTGGAGAAGACCCCAATGCTTGTCATTGCAGATCTCCTATGAACACTAGCCCATGGCCGGCATTCATAAGAGATGATGATTTCTGCTACAAATAGCATGGCTGAATCTATGCTATATGTAGCACAAGCGATCAAAAGATCACAGCGTGAAGTCTCCTAAGGGAACTATTGAACCAAGTAAAAAGTAGACAAAAATGTTTTAAAAACATTAAAAAAATATAATAATTCAAATACCCCCTTTTGCCCCATTCAAAATAAAACAATAAAAAGAATACACATATTTGATATTGCTGCAATCAGAAATGCCAGATTTATCAAAATACAAAAGTAATTAATCCGATCAGGAAAAATGGCATAACAAGAAAAAAAATCAAAATGCCAGAATTATAATTTTGTTGGTCGCCACAAAATTGCGATAAAATGCAATAACAGGCTATCAAAACATTGCATCTACCACAAAATTGCATCAATAAAAATGTCAGCTCGGCGCACAAAAAATAAGCCCCCACCCAGCCACAGATCTCGAAAATTGCAGACGCTACCATTTCTTTTTCTTACAAATTTTAGATATTTTTTCACCACTTAAAAAAAAAAGAACCTATAAATGTTTGGTATTTGCAAACTCATTAATGACCTGAAGAATCATAATGGCAGGTCAGTGTTAGCATTTAGTAAACATAGTAAATTAAAAAAACAAAAAGCAATTGTGGAATCACACTTTGTTCAGCAATTTTACCGCACTTGCAATTTTTTTCCTGTTTAACGGTGCATTATATGGTAAATTCAATGGTGTTACTCAAAAGTACAACTTGTCCCAAAAAAAACACTTTCACATGGCCATATTGACAGAAAAGTAAAAAAAAATGTGACTCTGAGAAAAAGAGGAGCAAAAAACAAAAATGCAAACGTCAAAAATTGCAAGGTGGTGAAGGGGTTAAGGTAGCCTTTTTCCTAGCATACTTTTTTATAATCAAAGTGTTTTATTGCTCAATATTTTTTCTCCTATTTCCCAGTAGTCTTTAACCTGTTCCACTCTACTACTTTATGCCACGTTAAAATTGTTAATATGCTTTTGTTGACAGACATAACGTTATTTTAACTCATGCTGATTGATTGTACTGATCTCTTCCATCAGGCAATAGTGCATGGACAAAAGGAGCAGAAAGATCATCTGACAGATAGATAGTGATGATCAGTGAGAATCTAAAATTCTGAACTCTTGTGCTCTATTTATACCTACGTGTACCTCATAAACTGTAAAAAAAATACTTGTATATGTAAAATGTAGAATGGAAATTGATCTGTTAATCTTGCAGCTTTACTGAAAAGGAATCTGTCACCAGTAGAGTTGAGCGATACCGTCCGATACTTCAAAGTATCGGATCGGAATGGATCGGCCGATCTTAAAAAAAGTATCGGTATCGCCGATTCCGATACCGGAAGTCCCATTCAAGTCTATGGGACTTCCGGTATCGGAATAAGAAAAACCCTGTTTTTGCCTTGTACAGCCTCTCTGGGGTCTGTACGGGCCTTTCGGGGGGCTGTGCCGGCCTGCCAGGGGGTCTGTGTAGGCTCCAGTGGTCTGTGCCGGCCTGCCGGGGGGCTGTGCCGGCCTGCCGGTGGTCTGTGCAGGCTCCGGAGGGCTGTGCCGGCCTGCCGGGGGGCTGTGCCGGCCTGCCGGGGGGCTGTGCAGGCTCCGGGGGGCTGTGCCGGCCTGCCGGTGGTCTGTGTAGGCTCCGGGGGGGCTGTGCTGGCCTGCCGGTGGTCTGTGCAGGCTTCGGGGGTCTGTGCAGGCATCGTCCGATGGGACTACAAGTCCCATCGGGCGATGCCTGCTACCATGACATTGATTGACACATTAGCCAATGATGGGACAGTAGTAGTCCCATCATCCGGCTAATGTGTTGAATGTAAAAAAAAAAAAAAAAAAATTACATGCTACATACATGCTACATACATACATACAACATGCATACTACATGTAACATACATACTACATATATACTACATGCAACATGCATACTACATACATGCTACATTCATACTACATACTACATACATGCTACATTCATACTACATATATACTACATGCAACATACATACTACATATATACTACATGCATGCAACATACATACTACATACACTCACTGGCCACTTTATTAGGTACACCTGTCCAACTGTGTGTTAAGACTTAATTTCTAATCAGCCAATCACATGGCGGCAACTCAGTGCATTTAGGCATGTAGACATGGTCAAGACAATCTCCTGCAGTTCAAACCGAGCATCAGTATGGGGAAGAAAGGTGATTTGAGTGCCTTTGAACGTGGCATGATTGTTGGTGCCAGAAGGGCTGGTCTGAGTATTTCAGAAACTGCTGATCTACTGGGATTTTCACGCACAACCATCTCTAGGGTTTACAGAGAATGGTCCGAAAAAGAAAAAAAATCCAGTGAGCGGCAGTTCTGTGGCCGGAAATGCCTTGTTGATGCCAGAGGTCAGAGGAGAATGGGCATACTGGTTCGAGCTGATAGAAAGGCAACAGTGACTCAAATTGCCACCCGTTACAACCAAGGTAGGCAGAAGAGCATCTCTGAACGCACAGTGCGTCGAACTTTGAGGCAGATGGGCTACAGCAGCAGAAGACCACACTGGGTACCACTCCTCTCAGCTAAGAACAGGCATCTGATGGCTACTTTCAGCAGGATAATGCGCCATGTCATAAAGCTCGAATCATCTCAGATTGGTTTCTTGAACATGACAATGAGTTCACTGTACTCAAATGGCCTCCTCAGTCACCAGATCTCAATCCAATAGAGCATCTTTGGGATGTGGTGGAACGGGAGATTCGCATCAGGGATGTGCAGCCGACAAATCTGCGCCAACTGTGTGATGCCATCATGTCAATATGGTCCAAAATCTCTGAGGAATGCTTCCAGCACCTTGTTGAATCTCTGCCACGAAGAATTGAGGCAGTTCTGAAGGCAAAAGGGGGTCCAACCCCTTACTAGCATGGTGTACCTAATAAAGTGGCCAGTGAGTGTATATACTACATGCTACATACATACTACATATATACTACATGCATGCTACATACATACTACATATATACTACATGCATGCTACATACATACTGCATGCTACATACATACTACATGCTACATACATACCACATATATACTACATACATACTACATGCATGCTACATGCTACATACATACCACATACATACTACATACATACTACATACATACTACATGCATGCTACATGCATGCTACATGCTACATACATAACACATATATACTACATGCATGCTACATACATACTACATGCTACATACATACCACATACATACTACATACATACTACATGCATGCTACATACATACTACATGCTACATACATACTACATATATACTACATGCATGCTACATACATACTGCATGCTACATACATACTACATGCTACATACATACCACATATATACTATATACATACTACATGCATGCTACATGCTACATACATACCACATACATACTGCATACATACTACATACATACTACATGCATGCTACATGCATGCTACATGCTACATACATAACACATATATACTACATGCATGCTACATACATACTACATGCTACATACATACCACATACATACTACATACATACTACATACATACTACATGCTACATACATACTACATATATACTACATGCATGCTACATACATACTGCATGCTACATACATACTACATGCTACATACATACCACATATATACTATATACATACTACATGCATGCTACATGCTACATACATACCACATACATACTGCATACATACTACATACATACTACATGCATGCTACATGCATGCTACATGCTACATACATAACACATATATACTACATGCATGCTACATACATACTACATGCTACATACATACCACATACATACTACATACATACTACATACATACTACATGCATGCTACATGCATGCTACATGCTACATACATAACACATATATACTACATGCATGCTACATACATACTACATGCTACATACATACCACATACATACTACATACATACTACATGCATGCTACATACATACTACATGCTACATACATACTACATATATACTACATGCATGCTACATACATACTGCATGCTACATACATACTACATGCTACATACATACCACATATATACTATATACATACTACATGCATGCTACATGCTACATACATACCACATACATACTGCATACATACTACATACATACTACATGCATGCTACATGCATGCTACATGCTACATACATAACACATATATACTACATGCATGCTACATACATACTACATGCTACATACATACCACATACATACTACATACATACTACATACATACTACATGCATGCTACATACATACTACATGCTACATACATACTACATATATACTACATGCATGCTACATACATACTACATGCTACATACATACCACATACATACTACATACATTCTACATACATACTACATGCATGCTACATACATACTACATGCTACATACATACCACATATATACTACATGCATGCTACATACATACTACATGCTACATACATACCACATACATACTACATACATACTACATGCATGCTACATACATACTACATGCTACATACATACCACATACATACTACATACTACATGCTACATACATACTACATATATACTACATGCATGCTACATACATACTGCATGCTACATGCATGCTACATACATACTACATACATACTACATGCTACATACATACCACATATATACTACATACATACTACATACATGCTACATACAATACATTCATACAATACATACATAGACATACAGTACATATAACATAGAGTAACATACTTACCAATACTTGTCACATTGTTCCCCGAAGCCATTGTCTTTTACGGAATAAATATTAACATAACAAACCACAAAAATACTCACCCACGATCCGAAGCAGTCCACGAGTGTGTCCCACGACGATCTTGGGTAGAGAACGGCAGCATCAGCTGATGCTGCCGTTCTCTACGGGCTGCAGGAATCCAACGACGGATAGGTATCCCACACAGCAATGGCATAAAGTGAGACTAGGGACTTTTTTTTTAAGTGGCGGAGGAATACAGTGCGGAAGGATACCTACCTTCCATCATTGGATTCCTGCAGCCCGTAGAGAACGGCAGCATCAGCTGATGCTGCAGTTCTCTACCCAAGATCGTCGTGGGACACACTCGTGGACTGCTTCGGATCGTGGGTGAGTATTTTTGTGGTTTGTTATGTTAATATTTATTCCGTAAAAGACAATGGCTTCGGGGAACAATGTGACAAGTATTGGTAAGTATGTTACTCTATGTTATATGTACTGTATGTCTATGTATGTATTGTATGTAGCATGCATGTAGTATGTATGTAGTATATATGTGGTATGTATGTAGCATGTAGTATGTATGTAGCATGCATGTAGTATGTATGTAGTATATATGTGGTATGTATGTAGCATGTAGTATGTATGTAGTATGTATGTAGCATGCATGTAGTATGTATGTAGTATGTATGTAGTATGTATGTAGCATGCAGTATGTATGTAGCATGCATGTAGTATATGTAGTATGTATGTAGCATGTAGTATGTATGTAGCATGCATGTAGTATGTATGTAGTATGTATGTAGTATGTATGTAGCATGTAGTATGTATGTAGCATGCATGTAGTATATATGTAGTATGTATGTAGTATGTAGTATGTATGTGGTATGTATGTAGCATGTAGCATGCATGTAGTATGTATGTAGCATATATGTGGTATGTATGTAGCATGTAGTATGTATGTAGCATGCAGTATGTATGTAGCATGCATGTAGTATATATGTAGTATGTAGCATGCATGTAGTATATATGTAGTATGTATGTAGCTTGTAGTATGTATGTAGCATGCATGTAGTATATATGTGGTATGTATGTAGCATGTAGTATGTATGTAGCATGCATGTAGTATGTATGCAGTATGTATGTAGTATTTTTTTTTTTTAACATTTAACACATTAGCCGGATGATGGGACTACTACTGTCCCATCATTGGCTAATGTGTCAATCACTGTCATGGTAGCAGGCATCGCCAGATGGGACTTGTAGTCCCATCGGACGATGCTTGCACAGACCCCCGGACATCAGCACAGCCCCCCGGCAGGCCGGCACAGCCCCCCGGCAGGCCGGTACAGACCCCCACAGGGTGCACAGACCACCGGCAGGCCGGCACAGCCCCCCGGCAGGCCGGTACAGACCCCGGGCAGTCCACACAGCCCCCCGGCAGGCCGGCACAGCCCCCCGGCAGGCCGGCAGAGACCCCCGGAAGGCCCGAAATGACGGCGCATCATGATGCGCACACACCGCGCATCATGATGACGTCAGGCTGTCAATCAACTTTGAACTTCCGATTCCGATGCCGACTTCCGATATTGAAAAAATATCGGAAGTCGGTATCGGAATTCCGATACAGCAAGTATCGGCTGATACCCGATACTTGCGGTATCGGAATGCTCAACACTAGTCACCAGGTTTTTGATACCTGACCTGAGAGCAGCTTCATGTTGAGCCTGAGACCCTGACTCCAAGTGGGTAATGTGTTGGCCTGTGCACTAAACTTTTTATAAAACCACTGTTTTGTAAGCAGCAGATTATCACTAGTGGACCAATAAACCTGTTGCTAAATAGTTCAATAATTTTGTGACAGGCTCACTTTAATTAGACTGATATTAGAATAAGATATAATACCTATCAATATACAGTGGCATGTAATTGTTTGGGCACCCCTTTACAAATTTCCTGTTATTGTGAACAGCTACATAAGTTGAAAATGAAATGATCTCAAGAGCTTATGTTAAAGATGACACATTTACTTTGTATGTTAGAAAATATATATATATATATATATATATATATATATATATGCTCATTTTTTGCATTTTAAATATTACAAAAATGAAGATGAGCTGCTGCAAAATTTTGGGCACCCTGCATAGTTAGTACCTAGTAGCACCTCCTTTTGCAAGTATCACAGCTTGCAAAGGGAACTGTGAGGGCCATTATAAAACCTTCAGCTTGTGCCTTTTGAGGTAGTCTGTTGTGCATTTTGATGTGTGGTTAGGATCATTATTCAATTGTAGAAGGCATCCTCTTTTCAATCCATCCTTCCCTCTAACCGTGAAATGTTACCCATGACATTCGCTCAGCACAACCCCAAATTGTGGCCAAAGAGTTCTATTTTAACCTCATTAGTCCACAGGACTTGTTTCCAAAATGCATCAGGCTTGTTTAGATGTTCTTTTGCATATTAATGACACTGAATTTTATGGTGAGAATGCAGGAGAGGTTTGCTTCTGATGGCTTTTCCATGAAGGCTATATTTATGCAGGAGTCTGCTAGATCTTTCTGAAGGTCCTTTGCAGTCACTCGGGGGATCTTATTCGCTTCTCTAGCACTCCTTCAAGCATCTCTCACTGAAATTTTGCTTGGTCTTCCAGATGTTTTCTTCACCTCCATTGTTCCTGCTGACTGCAATTTCTTAATGACATTTAGAACTGTCTTTACTACAATTTGACTATGGGGTTTGTAATGGGGGACATCTTATAGATGCCTCTTAATTACTAATCTGTGGGCTTAATGTCAGTTGATATTACAAAGCTGACATTAACCCCACATCTATTACCCCACTTGCCACCTCACCATGGCAAGTGGGAAGAGCAATGCTAAGCACCAAAATTAGTGCATTTAATAGCTGCACATTTTCTTGGATGGCTATGGGCTGCTATTTATTAGGCTGGGGTGCCAATATCAATGGCCCATTACCAGTTTGAGATTACCAGCACCCAGCTGTCTGCTTTAGCTTGGCTGGTTGTCAAAAATGAGGGGACCCTATGCCTTTTTTAAAAAAAAATTTTTGGGGACACCTCTATTTTTGATAACCAGCTATGATAGAGCTGAGAGCTGAGGGATGCAGCCTGCAGCTGTAGGTTTTGAATACAATGGTTAACAAAAATAGAGGGGAAAAACTCCATTTTTATTTATTTATTTATTGCACAGGTGCTGGCTGGTGAATTCTCCCATCATTGTACAACTGCTCTCACTGCAATCAGCAAAATCAGGCGTACGATGATGAGGGTAGTACTGTGTGACAGCGTGGAAATCGCAGCATTCTGATAGGCAGTAACAAATTTACTGCCGATCAGGGCCAGTGTTTCTCAAGTTGTCACACAGCCGACCCCCAAACAATAACACGTACTTCCTGGAGAAGTCCGTGTTTGTGATCCATGAATGGACATTAGATGTTCGGCATGATCTCCAACTTTACCTTTTGGGTTCGCCATCACTATTTACTACACCCTACACCATAGCAGTGACAGATTGCCAATTAGTCCTAGTAAGTACTATGATAATAAGGACACCACATCTTTTGTCAGTTGTGCAAAATGGAAAAAAAATAATATTGATTTGATATTGAAAGAATTTTACAAGCAGTTTTATGGTGTGTGGGTATTTTAGGCCAGAAGAAGCAATGGAGCGCTAAAGTGAACATTATAGCAGGTGGCAGTGAATTGGTGTTTCAGCTGTTGTTGAGTATATTCGAGAATTTACAAGTAGTAGAGGAAGGGCAGCTATGCTATCGAGCATGGCATCTGAATGATTAGCCAGAACGAGGAATGGAAAAGAGGTAAGTGGCCATGTGTTTTTGCTGAATACCTCATAATAGAATATTTCTAAGTAGAAATTGAGGGAACAGAGATGAGTATATAAAAGCGTACACCCAAGGTCAACATTAGTTAATTATCTTCACTGGGTTATAATAAAGTTTGATTAACTGCATTTTATTTTGCAATTGGTCATCTAATATCGTTAGTAAGATTTAAAAATGTGTTAAAAAATAATTTTCTGGAGGTTTCGACTGTCTAGGTGTCTTGGTAGGCTTAATCTGGCATTGCACCACCCTGGTGATTGGAATTGAATAACTGGAGGTAGAATATAACTTCATTTTCTCCTGTATCGCCGGCTCAGTAAACCAGCCAGACATTATTTATATGTAAGGGTACCATTACACTTAGCGATGCACCAGCGATCCCGACAACGATATGGATCGCTGGTGCATTGCTAAGTGGTCGCTAGTGAGCTGCCACACAGGCAGATCTCACCAGCAACATAGCAGCGGTCGGGGGTCGCTACTTACCTGTCAGATGCGGCGATCCTGACGTCCTCCTGCCCGTGTCCACGCATCGCTCGTCGGCACCTCAGGAAGCCCAGCAGGAAGCGCCCAACGAGAAATGGTCCTGGACGTTCTGGCGCGATCAGCGATAGCCAGTGGGGGAGCCGGTCGGGGGTGAGTCTCACATGTAGTGATATCGCTAGCAATATCGCTGCTACGTCACAAAACCTGTGACGTTACAGCCATATTGCTAGCGATATCGCTATTTGTAATGGGCCCTTTATTTACCTACCACCAAAACTGCAAGTAAATAGAATTTCTGGAGGAGACAGGTTCAATTTAAATCTGTATATATGAGAAAAGGAAATACTAAATAGAGCCTCCATTAGCTACATAGAATAAAGAGTTTGCTGAGCCAGCCAATCTGCTAAGATAGGTGTATTTGTTCAGTTGTTACTGGCTGTATTATCAGCGGTTAAGTCTATGAGATAAACTCCACACTTCATGCACTGTTTTTCTGCTTCCCAGTGTTGGTTTAGGCTTCAATAGCAATTCATTCTCCTCCAAAAGAAAAACCTGTCACCAGTCTGAATAAACAGTGCAGTGAACGCTATCCCTCTGTATATTCCACACACACTGACTCTTGTATCTATGTGCTGCAATCAGAATCAAAGAGGTAACTACACATAGGAAAAATGGCTTTTCGTTATTTGGGTACTTTATATGGAAAGAAGGATAGGGTATTTTGAAATATTATCCTTTTTTTGTTTACTCATAAACATACATTATATGATGTGATGTGTGTAAACAGGATGCTTTTCCCCAATATAGTCTTATAATTTCACAATCTTACTTTTGCACATTATAGGCAAGAGAACATTTATCCAGGTCCCTCCAGGATGCCTGAAGTATTACAATTAGATTCATAATATTGGATACAGATGATTTCGTAAAAAATAAACCTTCTACCTTAAACCTTCCTCAGAAATAGGTTACAGATGTTTATTCAGCCTCATTGCTTTTGTCAATGGAAACTTACAGCATTTGTGATACTGTACTTTGGGTAATCGGCTTTACCATGTGTTACTCACCGTTCTCTTGAAATTATTCAGTTTATTTCATGTTAATAAAGCATAGGTGTTGGCACGGGAGAAATGCAAAAAGACGGACGACAGCCGTTTCGTGCTGGGACCTGTTGAAGTGCATTGTGCACGAAACGGCTGTCGTCCGTCTTTTTGCATTTCTCCCGTGCCAACACCTATGCTTTATTAACATGAAATAAACTGAATAATTTCAAGAGAATGGTGAGTGCCATCCTGTTGTCTTTTTCTACTACGATAGTTCATGTTTTTTCTTCACATGGATAGAGCACCCGTTCAGCAAGGGTTACAGGTGTCACACTGATAGCGGTTATAAGTGACTTTGCGGGTATTTCTTTCTCAGGGACAGTGCCGGATGTTTCTTTTTTCTTTGACTGACTATTGTTTACCATGTGTTATCTTTGAAACTATCAAGTTACCATTTTAGAAGATTTCATTACTTTTTCTTATTTAAAGTAAATATGATTATAACAACCAGTACAATAGTAGAATCAGAAACAATTGGTCGGCATATTGTTATGATAAATATGTTGTTCTAGAAGGTAGGTTTTATCATTGAATACTACAACATTTCCCTTTCTGAATTAGCATTGCTGGGACATAAAAGATCCTTAACGCTGTTCAGATATTGGGATTGATGAATATCATAAACAATTTCTAAGCATCCCTTAACCCCTTCACGACTGCCGATGGTAAATAAACGTTGGTACTTGCTGGGCTTTTTGCAGCGGCTGTTTCTCTATGGTCGTTGGTCTTGCGGCACTCGGGGCACCCAGAGTAATGCACTGGGATTCTGGTGCAGAGCCAAAGCTCTGACCGGCAACATAATCGGGACCTGATTGGCTCTGGTCCCCATAATGTTAACCCTGCGTTATCCTCTAGATCCTAATTTAGTAGTTTGTGAGAGGGAGAGGGCTTCATCTCTCACCCTTCCGACACCCCCGCAACATGATCACTGGTGAGCTGATGGTTGTCATGGCAGCCGGAGGTCAAATTATGACCTTTGAGTCCACCAACTATGGTGGTTTGTTAGACTCGGCCAGCAGCAAGGTCTAACAGGCAATTTGCCAGTATAAAGTGGACAGGTCTTATACATTGCAATGCATGTGTATTGCAATGCTTGAGTCCAGCGATCAGAGAAATAAAAAAAATCACAAAATAAATTAAAAAAATGAAAACAATGTTAAACCAATAAATACCTACTTTTATATATTAACAAAAATAAACAAAACAAGTACACATATTTGGTATTGTTGCAGCCGGAACAATCCAATCTTTAAAACTGTCACACTAGTTAACTCATGCATTACAAAACTAATAATACAAGTGGCAAAAAACTATGCATTTTCATCACACTGCTGAACAAAAAGTAGAATAAAATGCCATAAAAAAAATGCAGATAAGAATGATATCACTGAAAACATCATCTAATGTGATCATGGAGTCAAATAGCAATTCTTCCCTTCCAAGTCTCACCGTGTGCTATGCAGAACTGTATAGCCACATATGGGGTATTGCCATTTTGTGACATATTTTGGTGCCATTTTTACCCATTTCCCTTATGAAAATGTAAAATCATGTGCTTAAAACATTTTTTTCGTGGTGAAAATATAGTTATTTTTTCTTGACCTGGCCAATGATATAAAATTTTGTGACACAGATGTGGTATCAATATGAGCACTGCACCCCTAGATGAATTCATTGAGAGATGTAGTTTGTAAAATTAGGTCACTTATGAGGGGTTCTGCTGTTCTGGGACCTCAAGAACTCTGGCTATGTGACATGGTTCACGCAAACAATAACAGCAAAATCTGCACTCCAACTTCCCTTCTGAGCACTGTGCTTCAAAAATAGTTTTCAATCACTTATGGTATATTGGTGTACTCAAGAGAAATTGCACAACAAATTGTACTGTTCATTTTCTCCTATTACCCCTTTTGAAAATTACAAACTAGGGACGAAAGAAATATTTTAGTGTAAAAAATGGTAATATTTAATTTACTCTCCCCAATGTATGGTATCTCTGTGCATCACCTGAGGGTTAAAAATCCTCATTACTTTCCTATATGAATTCCTAAAGTGGTGTAGCTTCCATAACTGGGTCACTTGCCTGCTGTTTTGGCGGGTTAGGGGCTCTTCAAATGTGACATGGCATCTGCAACCATTCCAGCGAAAGCGTCATCCCTACCGAACCATGCGCCCAAACAGTAGTTTTCTACCACATATGGTGGCCTACAGTAACATTTTTGCAGGGAAAAAGTTAAATTTTAATTTTTTCCTTCCATATTGCTTTAATTCCTGTAAAATGTGATTTTGAGAACTTTGAAGGGCACATTTTTTCAAATGGTGTCACTTTGGGGTATTATCTGTCACACTGGCCCCTCAAAGTCACTTCAGATGTGATATGATCCCTAAAAAAATTGGTTTTGTAATTTGGTTGGAAAAATGAGAAATTGTTTATTAACTTTTAACCCTTATATCTTCCTAACAAAAAAAGTGTGTTTAAAAAATGATGCTGATGTAAAGTAGACATGTGGGAAATGTTATTTATTAACCATTTTGTGTGATATAGCTATCTGTTTTAAAATCACAGAAATAAAAGCTTGAAAATAGCTAAATATTTAACATTTTTGCCGAAAGTCCAATATTTTCACAAATAAAAACAAAACATATTGTTATATATGTACCATTAACATGAAGTACAATGTGTCACAAAAATAGTCTCAGAAACACTGGGATGCATAGAAGTGTTCCAGAGTTATTACTACATAAAATGACACTGGCCAGATTAAAAAAAAAATGGCCTGGTCATGAAGGTGAAAACAGGCTCTGGAACAAAAGGGTTAAAGTGAACACATGACAAAGGTTATTTATCTGATATTTGTTACAGTTCCACACATGTGCAACTGCACTCTTTCTGAAAGGTCATTAGCAAGTTGTACTTGTGATAGACTTTGCTAAATAATTCTAGAAATTAGAGTCTGTTAGGAAATGAAAGGTCAAATGGTTTCCTCTAAGGCACAGAACCACATGCAAATGTAGACGTGCATCTTAAGATATATACTCTCCATGTAAATCCTGCAATGTTGATGTGGGAACAGTCAGACAGTACTGTACATTTCATAAGAAAAGAAGTAACAGGCAGAGTTTATTAATACTTATATTTTAAAAGTATGAAATTAAGTTTCATAGAACTGATATGAAGGTTCAGAGATAAAGCCCCTTAAACAACTGAAACTTTATAAGTTACCATATAAACAATCTGATAAGCATTTAACTTTCTGGTTTCTCTGAAGTTCCCCTTGAGATAAACTGTGAGACCAGGCTAATAGAGTCCTTTATACTGTACTACAGTTATTACTGCAGAGACTTTGAAGACTTAGGCAAGAAAGTGAAAGAACTGGGAGCGCAGGTGGTCTTCTCTTCCATCCTCCCAGTGGATGGCCATGGAACAAGGAGGTGGAATAAGATTCTGCAGGTGAACAACTGGCTGCGTCGATGGTGCCGTCAGCAACGATTTGGATTTCTGGATCATGGAGTGAACTACTTATACGATGGACTATTTGCTAGAGATGGGGTGCACCTTACGAAGACTGGAAAGCATGTATTTGGAAGTCGCCTTGCTACACTTGTAAGGAGAGCTTTAAACTAGAACAACATGGGAAGGGAAGCAAAAGACCAGAAAAAGCCATACACCTGACAAATGCTATTGAGAACTCTGCTATTAGAAGTGGAAAGGAAGAACAAAGACAAAAGAATCTTATTAATAAAAATATTGGAGAAAGAGAAACCAATCACAAACTAAAATGTTTTTATACTAATGCACAAAGCATGGGCAACAAACAAGGAGAATTGGAACTACTAACACAGGAAAATAAATATGATGTCATTGGAATCACTGAAACTTGGTGGGACAATACACATGATTGGAATACAAGACTTGAAGGATACGACTTATTTGCAAGAAACAGACTTGATAAACGAGGAGGGGGTGTCGCATTGTATGTTAGAAATGCGTATATCTGCACAGAGATTGAAGCTTCAGAGACTGGGAGTTCTGTGAAAACTGTTTGGGTAAGAATACAAGGACAGAACAATGGAAAGGACACCATTGTAGGCATTTACTACAGGCCGCCTGTGCAAGCTGAAGATATGGATGAACTCTTATGCATCAAATGGCCAAGTTCTCCAAAAAATATGACATAGTTGTTATGGGAGATTTCAACTATCCAGACATTTGTTGGTAATCTCTCTCAGGCAAAACTAACAGGTCAAGGAAATTCTTATCCTCTCTTGCTGACAACTTTATCTTCCAAAAGGTAAGGGAGAAAACAAGGGGAACTGCTACCTTGGATCTAATCCTTATAAACAGGGAGGAAATAGTTGAGGAGGTAAAAGTGGCTGGGACCCTAGGAGGTAGCGACCATGCTATTTTAGAATTTTGGATAACTAGAGGCGGAAGACCTGTGAAGACTCAGACATCAAGGTTAGATTTCAGAAAGGCAGATTTTAAGGGATTCAGAAAGAGAATTGGAGGGATCCAATGGCTGGATATCCTTAAAGACAAAAATGTCCAGGAAGGATGGGAAATCTTGAAAAATGAAATTCTCAAAGCACAGTTGTTAACAATTCCGAAAAGAGGGAAGAATAGGAAGCATTTAAGGAAACCAGGATGGATGAACACAGAACTTAAGCACATGCTATAAAGGAAGAAAAAAATGTTTATAAAATGGAAAGAGGGAGGCATATCTAAAGAAGAATATAATGCGGTCTGCAGAACCTGCAGGGCACAAACCAGATTATCTAAAGCTGAAAATGAATTGAGGCTTGCAAGAGATGTCAAAAGCAATAATAAAGGATTTTGGGGATATGTCAAAAGTAAAAGAAAAGTCAAAGATGCTATAGGATTTTTACAGGATGAAAATGATGAAATGGTAAGACAGGATGTTGAGAAGGCTGAACTTTTAAATTCCTATTTTCCATCTGTTTTCTCTCAGAAAGGAAATGTAACATCAACTGTTCTTCACTGTCCTATTAAGGGAATAGAAGAATCCAGGATATCTATAAACAGAAAGATAGTGAGGAAACACTTAGCTAACCTAAATGAATTCAAGTCTCCAGGTCCAGATGAATTACACCCCAGAGTATGAAGGAGATAGCAGAAGAAATTTTTGAACCCCTCTCCATAATCTTTGAAAATTCTTGGAGAACAGGAGAAGTGCCAGAAGACTGGAGAAGAGCAAATGTTGTTCCTATCTTCAAAAAGGGGAAGAAGGTGGACCCAGGCAACTATAGGCCGGTGAGTCTGACTTCTATACCAGGAAAGATCTTTGAACAAATTATTAAACAACATGTATGTCAATACCTGGATAAGAATGAAGTGATTAAACAGTGTCAGCATGGGTTTGTAACTAATAAGTCATGTCAGACTAACTTAATTTCCTTCTATGACTGTATCACTGATTGGGTGGATTAAGGTAATGCTGTAGATATAGTATATCTTGACTTCAGCAAAGCATTTGACAAAGTCTCTCATACAATCCTTATTGAAAAAATGACTAAGTATGGAATGGACAAGGCAACTGTTAGGTGGATTCATAACTGGCTTAGTGATCGGACCCAAAGAGTAGTCGTAAATGGCTGCACATCCAGTTGGAAGAATGTCTCAAGTGGGGTACCACAGGGCTCTATCCTGGGCCCTGTATTGTTCAACATCTTTATCAACGATCTAGATGAAGGTTTTGAGGGTAAACTGATTAAATTTGCTGATGACGCAAAGCTAGGAGGGATAGCTAATACTAGAGAAGAGAGAGAGGATTCAAAAAGATTTAAATAAACTGGAGAAGTGGGCAGCAACTAACAGAATGGTTTTTAACAGGGAGAAATGCAAAGTACTACATCTTTGCAATAAAAATGAAAAAAGCATATACAGAATGGGAGGAATAGGGCTAAGTGACAGCACATGTGAAAAAGACTTGGGTATACTAATAGATCACAGACTGAATATGAGTCAACAGTGTGATGCAGCAGCAAAAAAGGCAAATGCAATTCTAGGATGTATTAACAGAAGCATACAGTCTAGATCACATGAAGTCATTATTTCCCTCTACTCCTCTTTGGTCAGACCTCATCTGGAATATTGTGTCCAGTTTTGGGCACCACATTTTAAAAAAGACATCAACAAACTGGAGCAAGTTCAGAAAAGAGCGACCAGAATGGTGACTGGTCTGCAAACCCTGTCATATGAGGAAAGGTTGCAGGATTTGGGAATGTTTAGTTTGCAAAAGAGAAGACTGAGAGGAGACTTAATAGCTGTCTACAAATATCTAAAGGGCTGTCACATTGTAGAAGGATCAACTTTATTCTCATTTGCACAAGGAAAGACTAGAAGCAATGGGATGAAACTGAATGGGAGGAGACACAGATTAGATATTAGAAAAAACTTTTTGACAGTTAGAGTGATCAATGAGTGGAACAGGCTTCCAAGAGAAGTGATGAGTTCTCCTTCAATGGAAGTCTTCAAACAGAGGCTGGACAGACATCTGACTGGGATGATTTAGCGAATCCTGCTTTGAGCAGGGGGTTGGACCAGATGGCCCAGGAGGTCCCTTCCAACTCTACGATTCTATGATTCTATGATTCTACTGATGAAGGGTAGAAGATTACAGTAGAGATAGTAAATGGACAATTATTACTTCGAATTTTAAAATGGTCTCAGATTACTCTCCTACCTCCTACATGTCTGCCAATGCCTATTCTCCAGAGATGAGCAAATATATGTATTTTTCACTTTGTAAGATGCACTTTTTTCCCCCCGGGTGTCCAGTGCTTGCCGCCGCACTCTGTCCCCTAGTGCTTGCCGCCGCCGTGCTCTGTGCCCTGGTGTTTGCTGTGGCCGCGCTCTGTCCTGTGCTGCGTGTGGGGCTCTGTCATTCCATCCATGCTCTTCTGTGCCTGTGCAGTGAAAATGGCCGCTGCGCACACGCAAATGGAGCACCAGGGACAGTGCATGGTGGTGGCAACACTGGGGACAAAGCAGAGCGGCAGCATCGGACACCCGCAGCGGCGCGCCACACATCAAAACACCCCCTCATCACAGCAGCAACGCTCCACTCCTGCCTCCTCCAGCAGTGACCCTGGGACCCAGCTTCACCGCGTCCACCACCCCCGGTAAATAATGAGACACATGGATTATAAGACGCACCACCATTTTATTAAAAAAAGTTTTTTCCTATCTTTCGCCTCAAAATTTGGGCTGAGTCTTATAATCCGGAGCATCATATAAAGTGAAAAATACGGTATTAGAGTTGGGTGGCATTCTACACAAGTTTTACAAGAATTCGCATTCACCCAAATGCATTTTTTTTATTCGTTTCAACATGCATTCAGCAAAATAGTGTCCAATGACTACCATTTGTTTGAGCTTTAAAGGTCCATCAAAAGAATAAAAACTTAAAGAAATCCTTATAATTATCTTACAACTCACCTGTCTGCTCCTCACCATCATTCGTCTGGCACTCGCTGCATCCTCTTATCACTAATGCTTGCACTGAAATCTCTGGTTCTCTCACGCTAGGCTGGGACCATTTGTGCAGAACCCTCATGGACATCACAAGAGCAAGAATTTCAGTGTGAACCATGTGATCCGGAGATGTATCAAGGACCGTATGCTTGACAGTGAGGACTGAAGGTGGGGGCAAGGACAGGTGAGTGGTAAGATCAGGATAATAATAATTTTTCTTCTTTTTTTTACATCTAATGTTTATTAATCTTTGGGGTCTAGAGAGACCCTGAAGCAAAATAAAGGACATTAAATTCACGGAAAATAATTTTTGGAATTTTGCCGCTCTTCTCTACTATTCTCTTCATGACATTCAAAAGATAAGTTATGTCACTGTTATAGTACTGGGCTATTAGCACACCTTTATATTATAAATTTCCCATATTTGACTGCTTAAACTTATCACCTTAATTATTTACAATAGTGATGGATAAATAATAGGCTGAAATCTTCAGCAAATCTCTAGAACTTTCAATATGGAGACCAGTGAATCTTTATGTTATGCCACCAGGTTTGTATGTCTGATAGATTCAACAGAATTGTGGGAAAGCTTAATATTCATAAATTTCTGTTACAGTATGCCTGAGGCTCGGAAAAACCTCAATTAGACTATCATTTCCTCTGAGTGAAATGACACGTGGTCCCGCTGACCCAGCAAACTATTGTATATTGCAATGGCGATTCGGAGTAATGGGTCAACGCTCCAGGTAATGCTGTGGTGCTCGTAGAGGAAAATATTATGTAACAATTAAAGCAGATCCTGGCACTCATGTGTTGAATGAATAATTATTCTTTACTCTGTGCAAATTCTATTTGGACATTTCAGCCCATCCCAGGCTTTTTTCAACAATCTTGATGGATTGTTGAAAATAGTTTAGAATGGGCTGAAACGTCTGAATAGAATTTTCACAGAAAAAAAGAGCAATTATTTATTCAACACGTGAGTGCCAGGATCTGCTTTACTTATTGTGTATAGCAGTGGTTCCCAAACTCCAGTCCTCGCGGACCCCAACGGGTCATGTTTTCAGGATTTCCTTAAAATTTCACAGGTGATGGAAGTATCATCAAGGCATCAGGAATTCTCTCACATGTGTAACACTGTGGAAATCATGAAAACGACCTGTTGGGGTCCGCGAGGATTGGAGTTTGGGAGCCACTGGTGTATAGCAACACTGCAATTTGACCCTATATTACAGCTAAAGGTACTAATAGGGACTATGCATAAGGAGTATCACCACAACAACAACCCCTTCAAGTTTTAACAAATTGAGTCTAATATGTGTTGTTTTCCAGAGCAAGAAAGAGTTTATTAGCTGTGGAGCATGTGCAATACTTGCCACTTGTATGAACACGGTAGTTTTTTTTAATGTTTATTTGCGTTTGCAACTGATTTGGCTCTTGCGGGTACCAATTTTTCTTTGTAGTATTGTCCTTTCAAACTGTTGATGGACAGTGGGAGTGGAAGAGCTGGAACCGCCATCAATTTAAAGCTAAGTTCACATGAGCATATAAAGCAATCATTCAAGTTTCATCCAGACAAATTACATCTCAATTATCATCCAAATACCAAACTCTCATCTGAACAGCTTTATTAAAAAGAATGGGTTTTACTGCTGTTCATGTGATGTCAGTTGTTTTACTTACAGTACTCAGATCGAAAATACGGTCACATGAACTTAGTCTCATGGGAGAATTTCAAAAGAGACACGCAATAATATGCAGCAGTACACACTACATGTCACATGTGTCTGTTTGTGGTCCTCAAGTAGATGACCTATTGTGTCTCCAAACGTAGTTACCATGCGGAAACGTTTTTTCCAACTTCGGATTTGTATAAGATACAGTATTCTATGTGTGGATCTTGGCAGGATATCAGTAGCACAGTAAATACTTTTGAAGAGCTACGTAAGAGACATAAAATGATAAGTCAAAACAGTGGGAAAGTGATGTAAATCAACAAATTATACAGAACGTTGAATAGGTTGATATTAAAGAGGTTCCATACACAGGGCACACACAGTATTCATGCCTTGTGGGGCAGATACTGTCACATCTAGTTCTTGAAGACACATTTTCATGTATAGAACATGTATATAAGGACATATGGCTGTATTTTATTAATACAGATAAGTGTGTGCAGACACTGTGAACAAGTAACCATTCACCCCCCGCTGATACTGTGCTTTTAACTGGGATCATATTTACTGAGTTTACAATACACTGGAGGAAGATTTACAAGCACAAATGGTTAAATTTGATGTACACAATCATTTGCATTGACAGATATAAAGCATCAAGTCTGCCAAAACATTACACCAGGAGCAGAGTAGTTTCTTTCTCTACGGTTTATAAATAACGTTGCACTTTGCAGATTGCCGTTTTTAGTCAATGACAAGTAAGACAGCTTTGACAGAGAGACTAAATAGATCCTATATAGAAAATCAGCAGAGAGTCAAACAAAGTTTCGAAAACCAAATTCCAGAGAGCATTCCCGAGACAGGAAAGTTAGTTCTAAAACCTTAATGTAGGAGACAAAATAAACAGTAGTAGACGGTGAAATGGTACCTACTGCAGCAAAGAGAATGAGATCTCATGGTGAAAGTGTGAAATTAATTCTTTGGAAGTTCCTAAAGGCTACATTACATTATACGGTCAGGTTTAGGTTCTCATTCACTGTTAAATCTGCAAGCAATTTTGTTACATATGTTATTTTTCTGCAACCTTACAATTATTCTCAAAGCCAACTGTAAAATATTGTCATTGTCGGAATGATTTATTGAAGTCATGCTCTTATGTCCTATACCACATTTGGTGTTAAATAGAGATGAGCGACTTTGGTCGGATCGGGTTTCATGAAACAAAATTTGTTTCAGATGAAACTGGTCCGACTAGGGCAAAAAAAGTCGCAGTTTCGTCCGAAACCCGACCCCAATGCAAGTCAATGGGGATTAAAAGTTGGCATTGAGTGGATGAATGTTATCCGCTCAATGCCGACTTTTATTTCCCATTAACTTGCATTGGGGTCGGGTTTCGGACGAAACTCCAACTTTTGTTGCCCTAGTCGGAACAGTTTCATCTGAAACAAATTTTGTTTCATGAAACCCAATCTGACCAAAGTCGCTCAACTCTAGTGTTAAAGTTATTAACAGATTTACTACCATATGTGGGATGATATATAGAGGGTCACATAGCCATAGTGTTGGTGTTATAATTGTAATGTATCTTAAAATGTCATAGGATAGTTCATAAATCTGTTGCAGCATAACCCAAAGGAAATCCTTTAGGCCACTTCTGGCCTGTTATACATGTATAGTTATTTTAGCGATACATAGGGATCATTTCACCACATCCCCCTGCGTAAAACTGCTAAGCTATCTGATGTACAGAAATTAATGCAAATTGCCTATTTGAGCAATGCATCCCTAATGATGATCACAGAGGTCAACTATTAAGGCATTTCACACCTTCTATTAAAATATCAGACCATTGATTTGATGCCCATTTCTTCAGCGGTAACTCCAAATTAATGGGAAAATTAGAATCTTCAAATTAATGGGAAAATTGTAATAGGTGAAAGAGATCAGAAACTGGAGACACCATATTAGCATAAATATGTAAAAAAAATGTAACATGTTCATTAATTTAAGGTCAAAAGCGTGCATTCGCTCCATAACTCTTACTGACATTGTTCACAGAATAGGGAATTAATACATAGCGCTATGAGTTGTCATTTTGCTAATAAACATGACTGCCATTAGTGGGGCCTGGACATCATACTAGGCCCTAAGAGACATGTCAAATCAGCAATTAAAGTGTTACATTTTACTCTGGCACATAGAAATGAATGCAGTCTCAAAATGACCATTTGCATGCATTTACATCCATTTGGGGACTTCACAAATACATGATGGAATTTACTAGGAGAGTGCAGTGTGTAAAAACAGTACTTTAATTGCATATTTGACATATCCCTAAATGGCTTTCTATTTTATCAATCAATTAAACTAGTTGGTCTTCTATATTTATGTGATAATACAATCTCCATTACGTTCCAGAGAATTCCCAAGGCCATGTTTTAAAGATTTCTTAACTCCCGTAATGGTGCTAGTCAGTAACATTTGCTTAAACAGTTGTATTTAGAGTTCACAAAAAAAGCAGACTCAGTGGTTTAGTATATGCAACCAGGTATGAACATTAAGAGGACAGAAGAAGACCCCTGTGCAAGAAATGTATATGGGTTATTTTGGATCAATGTATCATCATAGTGCACTTTTTATTATGTCAGAGACAAAAGCTGCTTGCTGCTTTAGAAGTGGAAGTGGCCATCTTATCTCTTGAGCCCCTGTGCTGCTACACAGGTTGTAAGAATGGTGTGTCTATCCCTTGAAGGGAATGCTACTCACTTGGGTACATCAGGAGGTAAAACAGGAAGTGTTTCCATTTAAACATCCGAACATCCATCTTGGTTTATTGCTGCATCATAAGCTATCCATAAGCAAAGGAAAAATAAACAACCTTCAGTGCAGGCAAAACAACAAAAACAGTTCTTTGGGCAAAGTCCCTTGTAAACCAGTCCTGGTCACACAGACTGGATAGCATCTAATACAATGGCTGTCTTGATATCCCACACAGGAGGACTTTTCTTTCCACAAACAGGCCATGTGCCAAACAATGGACCATTTTAACTTGTTATCCTCACCCAGAGGTGAGTTATGTGGGCAGCCAAACCCGCCCATCTACCAGACTGCACGTATAATCTGGCCAAGATGCACCACACAATCCACTTAGTGCTATGTGCACTAGAGTAATACTCCAGGATTACATCACAAATGACAACCATTTCAGTCATACATACGTCCCATCAACTATATGTCCTGTAGGTGCCTTACATAGGAAGCATTTAAGGAAACCAGGATGGATGAACACAGAACTTAAGCACATGCTAAAAAAGAAGAAAAAAATGTTTATAAAATGGAAAGAGGGAGGCATTTCTAAAGAAGAATATAATGCTGTCTGCAGAACCTGCAGGGCACAAAACAGATTAACTAAAGCTGACAATGAATTGAGGCAAGAGATGTCAAAAGTAATAATAAAGGATTTTGGGGATATGTCAAAAGTAAAAGAAAAGTCAAAGATGCTATAGGATTTTTACAGGATGGAAATGATGAAATGGTAAGACAGGATGTTGAGAAGGCCGAACTTTTAAATTCCTATTTTGCATCTGTTTTCTCTCAGAAAGGAAATGTAACATCAACTGTTCTTCACTGTCCTATTAAGGGAATAGAAGAATCCAGGATATCTGTAAACAGAAAGATAGTGAGGAAACACTTAGCTAACCTAAATTAATTCAAGTCTCCAGGTCCAGATGAATTACACCCCAGAGTACTGAAGGAGATAGCAGAAGAAATTTTTGAACCCCTCTCCATAATCTTTGAAAATTCTTGGAGAACAGGAGAAGTCCCAGAAGCCTGGAGAAGAGCAAATGTTTTTCCTATCTTCAAAAAGGGGAAGAAGGTGGACCCAGGCAACTATAGAACGGTGAGTCTGACTTCTATACCAGGAAAGATCTTTGAGCAAATTATTAAACAACATGTATGTCAGTACCTGGATAAGAATGAAGTGATTAAACAGAGTCAGCATGGGTTTGTAACTAATAAGTCATGTCAGACTAACTTAATTTCCTTCTATGACGGAATCACTGATTGGGTGGATCAAGGTAATGCTGTAGATATAGTATATCTTGACTTCAGCAAAGCATTTGACAAAGTATCTCGTACAATCCTTATTGAAAAAATGACTAAGTATGGAATGGACAAGTTAACTGTTAGGTGGATTCATAACTGGCTTAGTGATCGGACCAAAAGAGTGGTCGTAAATGGCTGCACATCCAGTTGGAAGAATGTCTCAAGTGGGGTACCACAGGGCTCTGTCCTGGGCCCTGTAATGTTCAGCATCTTTATCAATGATTTAGATGAAGGAATTGAGGGTAAACTGATTAAATTTGCTGATGACACAAAGCTAGGAGGGATAGCTAATACTAGAGAAGAGAGAGAGGATTCAAAAAGATATAAATAAACTGGAGAAGTGGGCAGCAACTAACAGAATGGTTTTTAACAAGAAAAATGCAAAGTACTACATCTGGGCAATAAAAATGAAAAAAGCATGTGCAGAATGGGAGGAATAGGGCTAAGCACCAGCACATGTGAAAAAGACTTGGGTATACTAATAGATCACAGACTGAATATGAGTCAACAGTGTGATGCAGCAGCAAAAAAGGCAAATGCAATTCTAGGATGTATTAACAGAAGCATACAGTCTAGATCACGTGAAGTCATTATTTCCCTCTACTCCTCTTTGGTCAGACCTCATCTGGAATATTGTGTCCAGTTTTGGGCACCACATTTTAAAAAAGACATCAACAAACTGGAGCAAGTTCAGAAAAGAGCGACCAGAATGGTGACCGGTCTGCAAACCCTGTCTTATGAGGAAAGGTTGCAGGATTTGGGAATGTTTAGTTTGCAAAAGAGAAGGCTGAGAGGAGACTTAATAGCTGTCTACAAATATCTAAAGGGCTGTCACATTGTAGAAGGATCAACTTTATTCTCATTTGCACAAGGAAAGACTAGAAGCAATGGGATGAAACTGAATGGGAGGAGACACAGATTAGATATTAGAAAAAACTTTTTGACAGTTAGAGTGATCAATGAGTGGAACAAGCTGCCACGAGAAGTGGTGAGTTCTCCTTCAATGGAAGTCTTCAAACAGAGGCTGGACAGACATCTGACTGGGATGAATTAGCGAATCCTGCTTTGAGCAGGGGGTTGGACCAGATGGCCCAGGAGGTCCCTTCCAACTCTACGATTCTATGATTCATACCCCCCTCTACCTAAAGCCATGGGGCTTGGCACATTTTACTACTAGACTGGGGATTCTCGAGAGGGCATCTGCATTACCATGTAGCTTCCCGCCTCTTTGTTTCACATGGAAGATGAAATCAGAAGGTGACCCTAGAATGTTTTCCCTTTTTCTTCCTCATCCACCTGAGTGGGGCATGGTCTGATACTAATCTAAATTTCTGCCCTAACAGATAGTACCATAACGTGTCCACGCTCACTTTATGGCCAAGTGTTCCTTTTCTACTATGGAATAATTTTTTTCACATGCAGATGGCTTCCTACTCAGGTAGAGAACAGGGTGTTCCTCCCCATGTATCTCCTAAGAAAGGACTGCTCCTAAACTGACTTCTGAGGTGTCTGTCTGGAGTACTAATTCCCTCTTGAATCCAGTGTAACAAGGACCAGTTGCTTACACAAAGCCACTTAAATTTCCAGAAAGGCCGTTTCCACCTCCAAAGTCCATTTGGCCGTACCTGATTTTATCCCCTCAAGGAGGTCAGTCAGGGGTGCAGCCATCATAGCAAATTTTGAGGTGAATCTTCTGTAGTATCCCATGATTCATAGAATCATAGAATGTAAGAGTCGTTAAGGGAACCTCAAGGGTCATTGCGTCCAATCCCCTGCTCAATGCAGGATTCACTAAACCATCTCAGACAGATGTCTATCCAGCCTCTGTTTGAAGCCTTCCATTGAAGGAGAGCTCACTACCTCTCGTGGCAGCCTATTCCACACATGATTGGATTGCTTCCACTTTACTGATTTGAGGTTTTATCTCACCTCTACCTACTACATATTCCAGGTAATTGGCTTATTCTTTCCCCATGGCACATTTTTTTCATTTATCAAAAACCCCACCTTCCTAAGAGCATCAATCGCTGCCTGGATCTTTTGCCAATAACTCCTCAATCTGGGCTGAAGATTACAATATTGTCCAGATATTTTGTGGTGTAATTCTTGTCATGGTGTCGTGGTGTAATGGGGGGTGAGGAACCAGTCCATAGCCCTCTGCAAGGCAGCCAGGGCTCCCTGCAGTCCAAATGGCATCCCAATATAATGGAATTTGTCTTGTCCTTGGTGTCCTGTGACATGGGAACTTGCCAGTATCCCTTTGTTAAATCCAAGGTGGTTATGTACCTGGTAGGCCCAACTCTTCAGATTAGATCAACGACATGTGGCATCGGATATTCGTCAAACTTGGAGACTTCATTCAGCTTCCTATAATCATTGCAGAATCTCCATTCACCATTGGGTTTTGGAACCAGGACAATTGGGCTGGATCATTCACTTTTAGATTCCTCAATAGCTCCAAGTTTTAACATATGATTTACTTCATTGGATATCAGCTCCCGTGGAGCCTCTGGAATTCGATAGGGCTTCAAGTTAACCCGCACATGATCTTCCGTTAAAAGTTCATGTTCTATAACCTTTGTACACCCCAGCAGTTCTGAGAACAAGTCCTGTTCTGCTGCAGCAATTCCCGACACTGCTGTTTTTGGGCCTTCAGCAGCATCTCTGCTATTGTGACTCCTTCAACATCGGCTTCTGATTTTACCAGCAAACTAAGAGTTTTAATGGGCTCTCCATCTTGCCATGACTTGATGAGATTGATGTGGTAGACCTAGTATGGCTTACATCTTCCTGGTTGATGAATCTTGTAATTCATTTCATCAAGCTTTTCCACCACCTGATAAGTCTATTGCCACTTCGCCAAGAACTTATTCTCCTTGGTGGAAATTAGTATGAGGAATCAATCGCCGAGGTTGATCTGCTTCACTCTGGCTGACTTGTTGCAGACCCTAGTTTGAGCTTCTTGTGCCTGAAGGAGATGTCCTTTTACGATGGGTGTTATCTTCGCAATCCTCTCCTACATCTGAACGATGTGATCAATGACGCTATGGTGTGGCTTGACTTTGGCTTCCCAGGTTTTCTTTGCTATATCAAGGAGACTCTGTGGATGTCAGTAATACATAAGCCCAAATGGAGCTAACCCAGTAGTGGCCTGTGGAACCTCTTGGATAGATAACAGCAGATACGGTAGCAGACAGTCTCAGTCTTTACAGTCCTGTTCTATGGCCTTCCTAAGCATACTCTTGAGTATTTTACTGAATCTTTCCAAAACTATGTCTGTCTGGGTATGGTAAACTAATGTCTTCAGTTGTGTAATTTGCAGGGCATTATGCAGTTCCCTCATCACCTTACTCATAAAAGGCTTTCCTTGGTCGGTCAGGATCTCCCTCTGTAATCATAAAAAATGTGGACCAACTCGTGGGCTATATCTTTCACAGAGGAGTTCCTCATGGGAACTGCTTCAGGGTACCATGTAGCATAATCCAGGATAACTAATATATTGATGCCCTCTAGCAGACTTTACCAGGGGACCGACCAAGTCCATGACAATTCTCTGAAACAGCACTTCTGTGAGTGTAATGGCACAAGGGGACTTCAAAATGTGGCCCTCACAAGAGTCACCAAACTCCCTGAGTCTAGCAGACATGTTACTTGTCAACTCTTTACCTTTATGGGACAAGCTTGTGACCCCTCGCTGGGTGGACCGTTCACACCGCAGGCTGGATATGCATAGTATGAACAGCAGTGTCCCAGGCTACAGTCCATTTGGGTGCGTTGGGAGACAAAACAGGAAGTGTTTCCATTTAAACATCCATCTTGGTTTATTGTTGCATCATAAACCATCCATAAGCTAAGGAAAAATAAACAGACTTCAGTGCAGGCAAAAGAAAGAAAACAGTTCTTTGGACAAAGTCCTATGTCAGCCAGTCCTGGTCACATAGGCTGGATAGCATCCAGTACACTGGCTCAGTTTGGATATCCCACACAGGAGGACTAACAGACAGCCATGTGCCAAACAACAGATTCCATTTTAACCTGTTAACTACACCCAGAGGTGAGGTATGTAGGCAGTCAGTCCTGCCCATCTCTCAGGCCGCCCAAAAAACCTGGCCAAGATGCACCAATCAATCCACTTAGTGCTATGTGCACTAGAGCAATATTCCAGGATTACATCACAGATGACAACCTATCAACTATGTCTCTGGTAGATGCCTTACACCTTGTATACACTGAAGAAAGGTAAAGGAATATTAAAGTATTACTCAATTTATAGCATATGCCAAGAAGCTGGTAGACACGGGTCTCATAACATTTAGAACTTGTCCCCAGTACATGTTGTTAATAATATAGTGGCTACACATGCTTCTACTCCCTCACTTGTATGGAGATTTTGAAAAAGTCAAGCAAGTGTGCTCTACAACTCCCTCAGAAATTATTAAGAAGACACACATGTGCAGCAACCTCTCCATTCACAATGTTACAAAATGGGATCTCAATCTCAAGATACGAACAGTCTCATAGGTGGGACCCACAACTTTCTGATATTTATGAAAAATGCTGTTGAAAAGCCATTAAAAATCATGAAAATTTGATCTATCTAAAATTGCTTACCTGGCTTTAAGCATTCACTCTTTATGGCTGCAGACTTGTTAATCCTTTCACCATCTGCACTGCATGCATTGAGGTTTCTACAGCATAGGCGATGGAAGTGACGAGCTGGTGACCGCAAGCATGTGATTTGTATACATGCAGTCAGATGACGACGAGACCTGTGCGGCCTTGCTCAATGCAAGAGAATCGAGTTTTAGGATAATAACATATTATGAAAATGCATCAACTTTTTAAAAGGAAGCCAACTGGATGGGTTTACTACTGAAGCTAGTGGTATTACTATATAAATCATAGGATAACCGTACAAATAGTATCTGTATTATAGCAATCCAATGGACAGCGCTGAGAAAATGATCTTTATATCTACATTCAAATTAGCTAGGAAATACATTGATATCCCCACAATGCACTTCCAGACTAATTAGCATGTAACTTAAATGTTATTTTTTTCAAAAATGACTACAAGACAGATATTTTACTTTTGGTTCTACAACCTTATTTATATATTTATACATTATGTACAGCTTATAGATAAAGCTTTATTTTTTCAGTACCTTGGCTAGTCATATAAAGACTTGAAAAAAGTTGAAAATTCAGTAATTTCATTGGTCAACCACTCTGTCTTATGTCTGCTTAATTTTTAAAAATTTAGGCCAGTTAAACTAGAAACTACGTAAACTGAGCAAGTCATATTCTTACTATTATGTTTGTGAAGAACAAACAAGTGACTTTTTCTTCTAAGAAATACTTTATTTACTAATTATCTTATATCTGTCCAGAAAAATGCGGAACAAGTACAGTGTTGGCAAAAGATGGAGAACACCAATGACATGAAGCAATGGTTTGACAAATCACAGGCTATAAAAAGAAAACAGATGTGCTGTACTACAGTAAAAAGAGGTAAATATCTGTTTGAATTCATGTGTGAAACTCAATTCCTGTTCTAACCACGGACAGTCTGTGGATGATAATGGCAGCGTGACTTGGAAATGATCAAGGAAGCATACATTTATTGCAATTAGACAAAAGAAAGAAAGCCTTCATTGTGCTAGGTAGAGCTGCAAACGCTTTCCATTTTGTTGGAATGACAAATGAATATGTTGGCATAAGCCACCTGAATAAAATTATAGCATATGGAAAAAAAGGCTTTTTTGTATGAATATTTGCATATGTTAACTCAATGCAGTGTATACTGCATATGTACAGTTTACATAAATATATACAGTGGGTATGGAAAGTATTCAGACCCCTTTAAATTTTTCACTCTTTGTTTCATTGCAGCCATTTGGTAAATTCAAAAAAGTTATTTTTTTTCTCATTAATGTACACTCTACACCCCATCTTGACTGGAAAAAAGGACAGAAATGTAGAAATGTTTGCAAATTTATTAAAAAAAGAAAAACTGTGGGATGTAACCTCTGCTTCCCAGGTCTCCTTTACAATGTCTAGAAGTCCTCGAGGGTGTCGTCCGTATAATGGCTCGGACAGTGAAAACCCCTACGAGGCCTGTGAAACTTCTCTAATGGAGAACAGTAGGTATGGTAGTGTCACGGTCCCCGATCCCCCTGTCACGCTCCCAGCCCTTCGCCCCCGTGCGCGCAGCGATACTCACCTCGTCCGGCAGCCGCGCTCCCTCCAGCAGCCTCGCTCCCTCCAGCCCCGGCGTCGGCCTCTCCCTTCCTCCGGCCCACGGCTGGTGACGTCACCTCGGGTCCCGCGCATGCGCAGTAGGTCGCGGCCGGTCCTCCGCCGCTAAGCTGGGTTCCGGCGGTGCTCTGCCCCAATTGCACCGCCGGACCAATGGGGGCTCAGCAGCAGCCATATCAGGCCACCCTCCCTTAGTGGAGGCGCCTGACCGTGGTTGTTTCCTTCTGCGCCTCAGGCCCTGTGTACTCCGCTGGAATCTGGCTCGCTGCCTAACCTCTGTGCTTGCTTCCAGCCCTGCTCCAGTCCTGTGTCCGTGCCCGTACCTGTCCTGTGTCCGTGCCTGTTCCAGTCCTGTCTCCGCGCCTGTTCCAGTCCTGTCTCCGAGCCTGTTCCAGTCCTGTGTCCGTGCCTGTTCCAGTCCTGTCTCCGTGCCTGTTCCAGTCCTGTCTCCGTGCCTGTTCCAGTCCTGTCTCCGTGCCTGCTCCAGTCCTGTCTCCGTGCCTGTTCCAGTCCAGTGTCCGTGCCTGTTGCAGTCCAGTGTCCGTGCCAGCTCCAGTCCTGTGTCCTTGCCTGTTCAAGTCCTGTGTCCGTGCCTGCTCCAGTCCTGTCTCCGTGCCTGTTCCAGTCCAGTGTCCGTGCCTGTTCCAGTCCAGTGTCCGTGCCAGCTCCAGTCCTGTGTCCGCGCCTGCTCCAGTCCGGTAACCGTGCCTGTTCAAGTCCTGTGTCTGTTCCTGCTCACGCCCTGTGCACCATTCCGAGCCGCCCCTCTTGGTTCCGGCTGCCGTGGCATTCGAGTCTCTGGTCTTGCGCCTAACGATCCCTGTATAGGGGTCGGTCACACCAGGTTGCTCATCCGGGGTCCCTCGGTGCCATGGTCCAGAGGGTCCACTCCAGGGTATTCCTCCTCACAGTCTGTGGCGCTAACAGTACGGTCAGGCCATGGATCCCGCCGGTGCTGCCGCTCCCGGTCAAAAGGAGCTTCTCTTTTTACGGGAGAACCAGGGGCGCATTATGTCGGTCATGAAGGCCATGGAGTCCCGCTTGTCCGCTCTCCAGGCGGCCGATCCGGGGAATGCCGCACAGCTGGCCGGCCTCCAGCAGGAGTTGAGCCAGCAGCGGGACGCTCAGTCCCACATTTTGTCATATATGGCCTCGGTAGATAGCCGTCTGGGAGATCTCCAGTCCGCCGCTGCGGCCTTGGCCGCCATCCCCAGTCCCGCTCCGTTCCCCTCTCCTCGCCTTGCCAAACCACCCCGATACGCTGGGGACCCCAGACAGTGTAGAGGGTTCCTAAACCAGTGTGGCTTGCATTTTGAGCTTCAGCCTCATCAGTATCCTTCCGATCGGGCCAAGGTGGCCTTCATCATGTCCCATCTGGAGGGAGAGGCCTTATCTTGGTTAAATCCGCTCTGGGAGAGGGACGATCCTATTGTTTCTAACATCCCGCTCTTCTTGGACACCTTTCGTAAGGTGTTCGATGAGCCTGGACGGGTAGCCTCGCTTACCGAATCTCTTTTCAACCTACACCAGGGCTCCCTGACTGTTGGTCAATACGCCATTCGGTTCCGCACCATGTCCTCCGAATTGGGTTGGAATAACGCGGCATTGGTCGGGGCCTTTTGGCGTGGGTTGTCGGGCAGAATTAAGGACGAGTTGGCGGGGCGTGATACCCCCACCAACCTCGAGGACCTCATCTCCCTGGCCACTCGAATTGACCTCAGGTTCCAGGAGCGCGCCCGGGAAACGGCGAGGGATAGGAGGCCCATTAGGCCGGCCCAGATCGCTAGCCGGTCCTTTAATCCTCGTCCGCCTGGTCCTGGACATACTCCGCCCCCTGAGCCCATGCAGGTAGATCGGGTCCGGATGGCTGAGAGACGTCAGAGGGAGAGACGGGAGCAAGGGCTTTGTCTTTACTGTGGAGGGGCATCCCACTTCATCCGCTCTTGTCCTGAGAGACCGGGAAACTCTTCCACCTAGGCCAGGTAAGAGAGGCCTTCCTAGGTGATTATGATTCCTCTCAGGCCCTCACACTTTCCGTTCTTCTGCTTTCAGGGGGGAGGCGTGGGTCAGAGGTGGCCTATGTGGATTCGGGCTCAGCAGGCAACTTCATCCGGCGTGAAGTGGTAGACAAATATCGGATTCCCGTGGTCTCCCTGAAGAACCCTCGGATTATCGCTTCCGTTGATGGCCGACCGTTGTTGGACTCCATCACCACGGTCACAGAAGAGGTAATCTTGCAAGTCGGTGCCCTCCACCGTGAAAAAGTAGCCTTCTATGTGCTGCCCGACTTGTCTCATGCCATTCTCCTCGGTCTCCCGTGGTTACGGACACACCAGCCGGTTCTCAACTGGTCGACCGGGGAGGTCTTGCGCTGGGGAGACCCGTGTCATGGTCGCTGTCTGAACCCCATTCAGCCAGTGGTTCCCCTTCGCCCACCTCAGGATCTCTCTGGGCTTCCTTCCGCCTATTGGGCTTATGCAGACGTTTTCGACAAGAAGGAGTCGGAGGTTCTTCCACCGCATCGAGCCTTCGACTGCCCGATTGAGCTTATCCCCGGTTCTACTCCTCCCAGGGGCAGGATCTACCCGCTGTCCCCTGCAGAATCCGCCGCCATGTCCGAATATGTCACGGAGAACCTTGCCAAGGGATTCATTCGGAAGTCTTCATCTCCTGCCGGCGCCGGGTTCTTTTTCGTTAAAAAGAAAGACGGTTCGCTGCGCCCATGTATCGATTATAGAGGATTGAACAACATCACTATCAAAAACCGGTACCCACTTCCTCTTATCCCGGAGTTGTTTGACCGTCTCAGGGGGGCACGCATCTTCTCCAAACTGGATCTCAGGGGGGCATACAACCTCATCCGCATCCGTGCCGGCGATGAATGGAAGACCGCCTTTAACACCCGTGACGGTCATTATGAGTACTTGGTGATGCCATTCGGTCTGTGCAATGCCCCGGCGGTGTTCCAGGAGTTCGTCAATGAAATCTTCCGAGACCTCCTGTACTCCTGTGTCGTAGTCTACCTGGATGACATTCTGGTCTTCTCCCCGGATCTTCCATCCCACAGGAGGACTGTCCGCCTTGTTCTTCGGCGTCTTCGAGAGAATCGTCTATATGCCAAGATGGAGAAGTGCCTGTTCGAACAGACCTCCCTGCCTTTTCTGGGCTACATCATCTCCGATGCCGGGCTTCAGATGGATCCCGAGAAACTCTCCGCCATTCTCAAGTGGCCTCGCCCCGCTGGCTTAAGAGCTATTCAACGTTTCTTGGGCTTCGCGAACTACTATCGGCAGTTCATTCCGCACTTCTCCTCGCTCTCCAGGCCGATCTCGGCCCTTACCCGAAAGGGGATCTCTGCCAACTCCTGGACACCTGAAGCCGAAGAGGCCTTCCAGTTGCTAAAACAAGCTTTTTCCACAGCTCCCGTATTGATCCGTCCTGAGAGCGGCAAGCCTTTCGTGCTGGAGGTGGACGCTTCCTCGACTGGCGCCGGGGCTGTCTTGTCCCAGAGGACTGGTTCGGGCCGCCTACGTCCTTGTGGCTTTTTCTCCAGAGCCTTTTCGCCGGCAGAGTGTAACTATTCGATTGGCGACCGTGAGCTTCTGGCCATGAAGTTGGCATTGGAGGAGTGGCGTCACCTTCTGGAAGGAGCAGTTCACCCTTTTATTGTTTACTCTGACCACAAAAATCTAGCCTACCTCCAGACCGCCCAGAGACTCAATCCTCGACAGGCTAGATGGTCTCTGTTTTTTGCCCGCTTTGATTTCGAGCTGCACTTCCGCCCTGGAGACAAGAACGCTAAAGCCGATGCTCTATCCAGAGTCTTTCAACCAACTGAATCTGGGGAGGAACCTTCCCATGTTATCGAGCCTACGAAGATAATCACAGTGGCTCCGTTGTCTCTGCTTTCTCCACCTCCGGGCAAGACTCTCGTACCAGAGGACGTTAAGAGGAGAGTTCTTCTGTGGGGGCATTCCTCCAAACTGGCTGGTCATGCCGGAATTGGGAAGACCCTGGCCCTCATAACGCGGTATTATTGGTGGCCCACTCTCCGTCAAGATGTGGCAGACTTTGTCGCCTCCTGTTCCTCCTGTGCTAGGAATAAGACACCCCGTCGTCCTCCATTTGGCCTGCTGCTTCCCCTGCCGGTACCGAAGTCGCCTTGGGAGAATATCGCCATGGACTTTATCACGGATCTGCCCCGTTCGTCTGGCTGTACGGTGATTCTTGTGGTAGTGGACCGCTTTTCTAAAATGGCGCATTTCATTCTGCTAAGCGGCCTCCCTTCCGCACCCGGATTAGCCAAGATCTTCGTCCATCAGATTTTCAGACTACATGGTCTACCTGAACGAATTGTCTCTGATCGTGGGGTACAGTTTACGGCAAAATTTTGGAGAGCACTTTGCAAACTTCTGGATATTTCCTTGGATTTTTCTTCTGCCTATCATCCACAAACCAATGGGCAAGCGGAGCGAACTAACCAGATCCTGACTGCATACCTTCGGCATTTTTCCAACGGCCACCAGGATAATTGGGCTGATCTGCTTCCTTGGGCGGAATTCGCCTACAACAATCATGCCGGCGAATCCTCTACTAAATCGCCCTTTTTTGTGGTATTCGGCAAACACCCTAACATACCTCTTCCTGTCGCTCCAACCTCTGAAGTACCGGCAGCCAACTCCTTGTTCCAGGAATTCTCTGAAATCTGGTCCGAGACCAACTCCACTCTCAAAAGGGCCAGTGAGCGAATGAAGAACCACGCAGACAAGAGGAGGCTGGACCCTCCACCGTTTCACATTGGGGATAAGGTCTGGCTCTCATCCAAGTACATTCGACTGAAACTACCCTCTTATAAGCTGGGCCCCCGGTACATAGGTCCTTTTGAGGTCCTGGATCGAGTCAATGAAGTCGCCTACAAATTGAGGTTGCCTGCTTCGCTCCGTATCCCGAACACCTTCCACGTCTCCCTCCTGAAACCTGTGGTCCTGAATCAATTCCATCCTTCACCCACTCCAGCTCCTCAGCCTGTGGGCTCGGATGATACTTTCGAAGTGAGGGATATTCTCGCCATGAGGAGAGTTAGAGGGAGGACCTTTTTCCTTGTTGACTGGGAGGGGTTTGGTCCTGAGGAGAGATCCTGGGAGCCCCGGGAGAACATCAACGCCCCCCACATTCTCAGGAAATTTTTTGCCAACCGCAGCGGGGGGCGGCTTAAGGGGGGGTACTGTCACGGTCCCCGATCCCCCTGTCACGCTCCCAGCCCTTCGCCCCCGTGCGCGCAGCGATACTCACCTCGTCCGGCAGCCGCGCTCCCTCCAGCAGCCTCGCTCCCTCCAGCCCCGGCGTCGGCCTCTCCCTTCCTCCGGCCCACGGCTGGTGACGTCACCTCGGGTCCCGCGCATGCGCAGTAGGTCGCGGCCGGTCCTCCGCCGCTAAGCTGGGTTCCGGCGGTGCTCTGCCCCAATTGCACCGCCGGACCAATGGGGGCTCAGCAGCAGCCATATCAGGCCGCCCTCCCTTAGTGGAGGCGCCTGACCGTGGTTGTTTCCTTCTGCGCCTCAGGCCCTGTGTACTCTGCTGGAATCCGGCTCGCTGCCTAACCTCTGTGCTTGCTTCCAGCCCTGCTCCAGTCCTGTGTCCGTGCCCGTACCTGTCCTGTGTCCGTGCCTGTTCCAGTCCTGTCTCCGCGCCTGTTCCAGTCCTGTCTCCGAGCCTGTTCCAGTCCTGTGTCCGTGCCTGTTCCAGTCCTGTCTCCGTGCCTGTTCCAGTCCTGTCTCCGTGCCTGTTCCAGTCCTGTCTCCGTGCCTGCTCCAGTCCTGTCTCCGTGCCTGTTCCAGTCCAGTGTCCGTGCCTGTTGCAGTCCAGTGTCCGTGCCAGCTCCAGTCCTGTGTCCTTGCCTGTTCAAGTCCTGTGTCCGTGCCTGCTCCAGTCCTGTCTCCGTGCCTGTTCCAGTCCAGTGTCCGTGCCTGTTCCAGTCCAGTGTCCGTGCCAGCTCCAGTCCTGTGTCCGTGCCTGCTCCAGTCCGGTAACCGTGCCTGTTCAAGTCCTGTGTCTGTTCCTGCTCACGCCCTGTGCACCATTCCGAGCCGCCCCTCTTGGTTCCGGCTGCCGTGGCATTCGAGTCTCTGGTCTTGCGCCTAACGATCCCTGTATAGGGGTCGGTCACACCAGGTTGCTCGTCCGGGGTCCCTCGGTGCCACGGTCCAGAGGGTCCACTCCAGGGTATTCCTCCTCACAGTCTGTGGCGCTAACAGGTAGCAAGCATTCCCAGTCTCGGCCATCCTTCTCCACGACCACCTTCAGCATAGATTTCAAGGTCTTGTTGAACCTCTCAACCAGGCCATCTATTTGCGGATTGTACACCAAAATACTGAGTGGGGTAATCTGGAGGACCTTACACAACTCCCTCATTACCTTGGACATGAATGGTGTCCCTTGGTCTGTCAGGATCTCCTTTGCCAGGCCCGTCTGGGAGAAAATATGAACTAGCTCTCGCTCTATACTCCTGGGGGAGGAGTTTCTCAGTAGCTCATCCTCTGGGTATCATGTGGCTTAGTCCATTACCACCATAATGTATTGATGACCCCTAGTGGACTTAACTAAGGGCCCGACCAGATCCATGGGAATCCGGTCTACTGGGACTTCTATTATGGGCAACGGCACTAGGGGACTGCTGAAATGGGATATAGGAGCAGTTAGCTGTCAGCTAGAGCAGAATAGGCAGAATTTAACAATGTCTTAGTGACACTCAGGCCAATAGAACTTCTAAAGGACGCCTTCTTGAGTTTTTTCAACTCCTAGATGTCTACCCAAGACATGAGAATGAGCCAGATCTAATAGTGTATGCCTACAGGAACCCAGTACCAGCAACTGATCTATCACTTCCCCCTCTAGATTTAGTAACCCGATAAAGCAGTTTTTCATTTAAAGTGAAATATGGAAACCTAGTATCGGCTCCGAGCTCTTGAACAACTCCATTTATCACAGTCACATTGTCAAACACTTTTTTTAAAGTAAGATCCTGTATTTGAGCAGTCCCCAAATTCCCCCAGAAACCTCCAACTCAGGAATCTTGGCAGAGGTGTATCTAAGTTTTCTGGCACCTGGGGCAAGAATTCAGTTTGGCGCCCCGCAAGCACATACGCGGTTTGCACACTTAGTCATGAACCAACGAGCTGCTCTCCCTAATTGAATGTTCAGTTAAAAACTGAGAGAAGCAGAAGAGAAGCTCGTTGTTACCCAACAATATGAAAATCGCATATGAGTGAAGTGTCCATGTGATGACTGCTGGAACCAACAAGCGGAGCTGAATCTTGACAGTGTATATTTCAGGCTGTTAGGATTGGGTGCAGGGCTTCTTTTTATAGTTAAAGGGTGCATCCAGGTTTTAGATGAAAGTCTGCAGTCACTATAGGTGGCTGCAGGCTTCTGAATTCTCACAGTGCATGCATTGCACACATTTAGGATTCTCCCTTGCACAAGTATGTGATTTGGATACTCCTGGCCACTAGACGTACCTGGCCTCACTCAATTCGTTTTCATTGAGTGAGGTCACACATGTCTAGTCAGCACGTGACTGCATGTATGCAAATTGCTGCACCAGAGAATCCTGACAGCGTGCAGTGCGCACTGTGAGAATTCAGAAGTTTGCAGTCACATAGAATGACTGCAGACTCATAAGAAAAATATTCAGAATTGAGAGTCCTCAGTGGTTGATACCTTTTAATGGCTAACTGAAAAGATGGTAACACATTGCAAGCTTTCGAGACTACTCAGGTCTCTTCATCAGGCATAGACTAATACAAAATCTGAAGAGTCACATATTTATGCACAGCACAGAAAAAATGCAATAGATGAGACAAGTGATGTGAGTAGTCTTGAAAGCTTGCAATGTGTTACCATCTTTTCAGTTAGCCATTAAAAGGTATCAACCACTGAGGACTCTCAATTCTGAATATTTTTCTATCTACTGGCTAACATGGCACAAAGATATACAGTGGGGAAAAAAAGTATTTAGTCAGTCAGCAATAGTGCAAGTTCCACCACTTAAAAAGATGAGAGGCGTCTGTAATTTACATCATAGGTAGACCTCAACTATGGGAGACAAACTGAGAAAAAAAAATCCAGAAAATCACATTGTCTGTTTTTTTTTCATTTTATTTGCATATTATGGTGGAAAATAAGTATTTGGTCAGAAACAAGCAATCAAGATTTCTGGCTCTCACAGACCTGTAACTTCTTCTTTAAGAGTCTCCTCTTTCCTCCACTCATTACCTGTAGTAATGGCACCTGTTTAAACTTGTTATCAGTATAAAAAGACACCTGTGCACACCCTCAAACAGTCTGACTCCAAACTCCACTATGGTGAAGACCAAAGAGCTGTCAAAGGACACCAGAAACAAAATTGTAGCCCTGCACCAGGCTGGGAAGACTGAATCTGCAATAGCCAACCAGCTTGGAGTGAAGAAATCAACTGTGGGAGCAATAATTAGAAAATGGAAGACATACAAGACCACTGATAATTTCCCTCGATCTGGTGCTCCACGCAAAATCCCACCCCGTGGGGTCAGAATGATCACAAGAACGGTGAGCAAAAATCCCAGAACCACGCAGGGGGACCTAGTGAATGAACTGCAGAGAGCTGGGACCAATGTAACAAGGCCTACCATAAGTAACACACTACGCCACCATGGACTCAGATCCTGCAGTGCCAGACGTGTCCCACTGCTTAAGCCTGTACATGTCCGGGCCCATCTGAAGTTTGCTAGAGAGCATTTGGATGATCCAGAGGAGTTTTGGGAGAATGTCCTATGGTCTGATGAAACCAAACTGGAACTGTTTGGTAGAAACACAACTTGTCGTGTTTGGAGGAAAAAGAATACTGAGTTGCATCCATCAAACACCATACCTACTGTAAAGCATGATGGTGGAAACATCATGCTTTGGGGCTGTTTCTCTGCAAAGGGGCCAGGACGACTGATCCGGGTACATGAAAGAATGAATGGGGCCATGTATCATGAGATTTTGAGTGCAAACCTCCTTCCATCAGCAAGGGCATTGAAGATGAAACGTGGCTGGGTCTTTCAACATGACAATGATCCAAAGCACACCGCCAGGGCAACGAAGGAGTGGCTTCGTAAGAAGCATTTCAAGGTCCTGGAGTGGCCTAGCCAGTCTCCAGATCTCAACCCTATAGAAAACCTTTAGAGGGAGTTGAAAGTCCGTGTTGCCAAGCGAAAAGCCAAAAACATCACTGCTCTAGAGGAGATCTGCATGGAGGAATGGGCCAACATACCAACAACAGTGTGTGGCAACCTTGTGAAGACTTACAGAAAACGTTTGACCTCTGTCATTGCCAACAAAGGATATATCACAAAGTATTGAGATGAAATTTTGTTTCTGACCAAATACTTATTTTCCACCATAATATGCAAATAAAATGAAAAAAAAAACAGACAATGTGATTTTATGGATTTTTTTTTCTCAGTTTGTCTCCCATAGTTGAGGTCTACCTATGATGTAAATTACAGACGCCTCTCATCTTTTTAAGTGGTGGAACTTGCACTATTGCTGACTGACTAAATACTTTTTTTCCCCACTGTACATCTTTCCTGCAGACTCATTACAAACTTGAACAAACCCCTTAATATTCCTAACATAAATAAAAATATGAGAATTAGTCAGTATCACAAAAAATGTATATCCAGGTACCTGATAGATGATGTTATCTCTGGAGTAGTTCTCTTTCTTTTCTTTGTCATTTTATCCAGATGAGTTTTCTCATCCACCACTGTCTCTGCAGACTTTCATGTTCTCCTGTCTTCTGCAGCAAATCCCCACATGACACCCTTAAAGATAGCAGTGTCATTATAATGCTCCTGAATAAAAGTATCTGCCCTACACTGAGCCCCTGAATAAATATTTGCCCTCACTATATTGACTGCACAAAATATGACCCCACGCAGTACCTCTTATGGTGCATGCTCTCCACACTGCCCCCTACTTTCCATACTAGGCCACCTCTTCACACTGTTCTCTCACACTGAGTCACCAGCATAGGACCCAGTCTCTATACTGTGCCCCTTTTCACACTCCCCCTCCTTGGTATGCTGTTGCCTCCTGGCTGTGCCCTTACACTGTTCCCCCATGCTACACCCCCACACTACTCAGTCTCTATTCTGTGCCCACTTGCACTTTTACCCACCATAATGTCTCCTTGCACGTCTCCTTCTTCCCCCTCACACACATACAGTAAATACCCACCCCCACACACACCAAACACTAAATACAACAACACACACACAGTAAATGCACCACCCCCAGTAAATACCCCCACATACCAAATACAACACACACAAACTAAATACCCCCACATACACAGTAAACACCCCCCAGAGAATGAAATACCCCCTCCTATCTTTGATGTCTTCAGCTCCACTGGAGCACTTACTACCAATGTGTGCATCTGCAGCGCCAGCGAGTGATGTCAGCAGCATGATCACATGACCTGATCACGCTGCTTGCATCACTCTGACCCGGTGGTCAGAGCTTCAAATATACTTGTGTCTGTAAGATGCGAGTACAATTGAACACTGGGAGCCAGCGCACTGCAGCTTCTCTGTGCCGGCTGTCAGCTTGACAGCCGGCACAGAGAACCGCCGACTCTCAGTCTGGGGGGCGGCAGAATGCAGCCACACGGGGGAAACAGAGGACCATCGAATTAGGTAGCCCGACTGCGCCTCCCTGCCAGCTGCACCTCACTGGCCACTGTCTTGACCTTGTCATCAGCAAGGACACACAGGGGAAACTCATCCACCTCCAACTGCAATGGGAAATCTTCAAGGGTCATCTGGCTCCTGTCTGCGTTAATGGGTACACTCGCCTTTTCCCACAAGTTCCAGAACAAGCTGAAGTCCTGCTCGATGATCACTGGATGTAGCATGTCTTTAACTACCCCGACCTCATGGGGCTCAGTACCACTGTTCATTTTTATTATTGTTCTGGTGACGGGGTAGTCCTTGGTATCACCAAGGATTCAGTGGTTCCCCACATATTTCCCTGGGATCAACAGGTAGGGGAGTGTAGCCCTTATTAGGGTTACCAATCTCCCTGAGTCCAAGAGTCCTGACACCAGCACCCCATTTATTGTCATGGGACATGCATCTGGCCCCTCACCGGGCTGATAGTTCACATTGCAGGCAGAATAGGCATAGTACGTGCAGTGCCTCCCTAAGCTGCAGTCCATCTCTTCAGGGGACAAAGAACTATGGGTGGCTATATATGTCCCAGACTGCGATACCTCCAACAGAGCAAGTCTTTATGAATGGCCCTTGACAACCCCTCAGTGACTCCTTGGGATCTAGGATTCACCCTCTCAACCACCTGGTACTGTTCCACTTGACCCACCAGTTGGTCCACACTCCAGGGATCTCGTTTGGCAACCCAGGTCTGCATCGGCCTAGGACGTGAGTGAACAATTCTGTCCATGACCACAGATTCAATCATCTAGGCTTGAGTGGAGGACTCCAGCTACAACCACTTCTGTACAAGATGCAGTAAATCAAACATTTGAGATTAAGGCTGATTTTCCTCATAATACGCTCATTGGTGAACCCTTTGAGCTTTGACCAACATTGTCACTTCCATGTGTGCCAAAATTTCAGTCTTTTATTTGACATACTCCTGTGCATGCTGTAATGCCAAATCATAATAAGCCTTTTGGGGCTCACCAGTTATATAGGCAGCCAGCATGTCTGTCCACTGCTCTGTCAGTCAGAAATGCTTCCACATCATCACCTGGAGTCATTTTTTGAATTCTTTGTATTACTGCCTTCTGGACATATGTATCGTCACTTGGACATTGGGGAGAGGCTGCCAGCCTTCCACAAACTGCCTCTGCAATCAAGTCATTCTGCTAATGGTGCTGCTGTTGCATTTGTTATATAAGCAGCTTACTGGTCTCTTGTTGCGACATATGTTGTTGCTGTAACTGTTGATGCTGTTGGTGCTGTTGCTGCTGTGATTGCACCAAATGCTTAAGCAGGTACTCCATTTTTCCTGATGTAGTATGCTGGCTTGTGGCTGCCTCCACCCAGGACATGTAGTACCTCTTGTAGCTGGGAAAACTGCCCACACTTCTAACACCACCTGTGGTAGATCATTTTGATTTCTGATGGAATTCTCCATCAAGATACAGTTTGGCCCAAAAATACTTGCTTCATACCACTCAGTCCCCCTCCTGTTATGAATGGGTCACCAAGGAGGAAAAAAAAACAACAAGCTAAGTCTCAGAAAACCAGAGAAGGTGGTAATTATGCAGATTGCAGATTCCTGATCTTAACCACACAACTAGCAGCAGTCGTGGAGCGTTCCTACGATGGTCCTAGATGCCTCTTCACAACCGGAGAGCTACATAAGCCTAAAGCAGGAAAAGAGTAAAACTAACTGCCCCAGAGCAGACCCCAAAGGAAAGACAGCCCCCCACATGTATTGACAGTGAAACAAGATGAAAATGCAAACAAAGACAGGAAAATAGGCTGAGCAAACGATGGGGCCCAACTAACTAGAAAGGACAGGAAGGGAAAGATACTGTCTGCAATCTGCCAAAAAAAACCTACCAAAATAATGTCCAACACTTCTGATAGCAAAATTAACCCTGAAGTCACTAGACTTCTCCCACTACATCAGCACTCCGAAACACTCTGAGACAGAGCAAAAAGAGGCCAATCCAACAAGGGACAAAAAAGGCAGACTGGCAAACACAGATAAACAGGAGTGGAAACTCCGCATAACCCCAGCAGGGGCAGGCCGACCACACAAGAAACCGAACTGACCAACAAGCGCAAGTGTGAACATTAGCAAAAAACAAACTTAACTTGAGAAGACTGGAAGAGAGATGAAGTCCAAGACCTTAGAAGCAGACTGAATCACCAGCACCAGGATAGGGCATCGGCTGTCTTATATCCAGTCTGATACTCCAGATATCCAATCGTTATCCTCCTCATCAGGTGGCAGATTACTACCACTTAAACCAACCTCACTACCTCCTGTCACCACCAGAGGGAGAATGGAAGGAGAACTCTCAACTGGTGGAGCATAAAATGAGTTCATAACAGTACCCTCCCTTGAGGAGGGGTCACCGAACTCTCATCTATGCCACCAGGCCGATCAGGATGGGCCCGGTCAAAAGCACAAACCAATTTATTGGCATAAATATCAGAGGCAGAGACCCAAGAATTATCCTCCTGGTCATAACCCTTCCATGGGACCATCTAACCAAACGAGAATCCAATATTTTCTCTACCTCATGTTCCACATTGCCTTTAACCAACACAGGGTCAGGAGGTGCCGCCACAGGAACCACTGGCTCAACAAGCCTCTTCAACAGCTACTTGTGAAATACGTTATGGATTTTGAATGTAACTGGAAGAGCCAATCGAAAAGAAACAGGATTAAGAATCTCCAAAATCTTATAAGGTCCAATAAATCTTGGCTTAAATTTTGGAGATGCAACCTTCATAGGAATATTCTTTGATGACAACCAAACCATATCACCCACTTTAAACCGGGGACCAATGGTCCTATGCCAGTTGGAAAAACGCTGGGCCTTTTCCTGAGAGAGTGACAACTTATCCACCACTTGGTCCCATATCTGCTGCATTCTCACAACCACAGTGTCCACACCTGGGCAGGACGAAGATTCCACTTGCCCTGAAGAGAATCGAGGATGAAACCCAAAATTACAGAAAAAGGGTGACATGTGCGTTTGGAGATCCCCTGATGTACCTAAACTATTGAAACTCCCCACATGTGACCCCATTTTGGAAACTAGACCCCCCCAAGGAACTTATCTAGATGTGTCGTGAGCACTTTGAACCCCCATGTGCTTCACAGAAGTTTATAACTCCCGGGTGTGAAAATAAAAAAATCATTTTTTTCCACAAAAATGATATTTTTGCCCCCAATTTTTTATTTTCCTAAGGGTAACAGGAGAAATTGGACCCCAAAAGTTGTTTTGCAATTTGTCCTTAGTAGGCTGATATCCTATATGTGGGGGTTAAACACTGTTTGGGCGCATGGCAGAGCTTGGAATGGAAGGAGCACCATTTGACTTTTTCAACGCAGAATTGGCTGGAATTGAGATCAGACGCCATGTTGCATTTGGAAAGCACCTGATGTGCCCAAACATTGGAAACCCCCCAATTATAACTCCAACCCTAACCCCAACACACCCCTAACCCTAATCTCAGCCCTAACTCTAGCCCTAGCCCTAACCCTAGCCCTAACCTTAGCCGTAACACTAGCCCTAGCCCTAACCCTAGCCCTAAAGGGAAAATGGAAATAAATGCATTTTTTTTATTTTATTATTTTTCCCTAACTAAGGGGGTGATAATGGGGGGTTTGATTTACTATTTATGGCGGGTACTTATGTTTGGCAGCTGTCGCACGCTAAAAGACGCTTTTTATTGTAAAAATAGTTTTTGCATCACCACATATTGAGAGCTATAATTTTTCCGTATTTTGACCCATCGAGTCATGTGAGGTCCTATTTTTTGTGGGACGAGTTGCCATTTTTATTAGTATCATTTTCGGGCACGTGAAATCTTTTGATCGCTTTTTATTCCGATTTTTGGGACACAGAATGAACAAAAAACAGCGTTTCATGAATTTCTTTTGGGGGGTGCGTTTACACCATTCCGCGTGTGGTGAAATTGATAAAGCGGTTTTATTCTTTGGGTCAGTACAGTTACAGCGATACCTCATTTAGATCTTTTTTATGTTTTGGCGCTTTTATGCAATGAAAACAATTTTATATAAAAAATAATTATTTTTGCATCGCTTTATTCTGCGAGCTATAACTTTTTTATTTTTTTGCTCATGATGCTGTACGGTGGCTCGTTTTTTGCGGGACGAGATGGTGTTTTCAGCGGTACCATGGATATTTATATATGTCTTTTTGATCGTGCGTTATTGCACTTTTTGTTCGGTGGTATGATAATAAATCATTATTTTTTGCTTCGTTTTTTATTTTTATTTTTAAGGGGTTCGCTAACGGGGTTAACTAATGAAACAATTTTATAGGGCGTGTCGTTACGGATGCGGCGATACCAAATATGTGTACTTTTATTGTTTTTTTTTATTTAAAAAAAATGAATTTATTAGGGAATATTTTTTTTTTTAATTTAGCGATTTTTAAAAAAATATTTTTACACTTTTTTTATTTTTAACTTTATTACACTGTCCCAGGGGGGACATAACTGTCATGTGACAGATCGCTGATCTGTCACATCACAGATCACTGTGACACTGTGACTGAGGAAGCCAGCTGCCTGCAGGCCCCCGAAGGTCCCCATCACCATCTTGGATTCGATGACCTGCAGGGATGGAGCCCCCCGCAGCAGCGCTGCACATTGCGCTGCTGTGGGGGGCTCAGGGAAGCACGGAGGGAGCCCCCTCCCTGCCGATGCTTCCCTTTAACCCCCGGTACACTGCGATCATGTTTGATCACGGTGTGCAAGGAGTTAACGTGTCGGGGCGGTGTGTGACCGCCCCTGACACATTGTGCCGGGTGTCAGCTGTGATAATCAGCTATCACCCGGCTGCAATCAGCGGCGCTCACCACGTGGGCGCCGCTGATCGCGCCAGACATACTATCCCATCCATGGGCATAGGGGCCCGGGTCCCATGGACGGGATAGTATGTCTGATGTCAGAAAGGGGTGAAATATAAAATTAATCTTGGGCTGCTTTTTTATCTCGATACCCGATTCTCCATGTCCACACGCTCCGTTGGTTATTATACACTACCTAGGTTGGTTTCTGACCTGATAAAAGCCTGCTGACGGATGGGGCTCATTTTGAACAAGGAACTGGTGGCAGCAGACTGTAGTGTTTTAGAGAGGAACTCTAGCAGTGATGGCTGGGAGGTTTATATATATCCCAAAACTGGATTGGTGATATATGTCCCCCCTCACTGGGAGCGCCTCAATAACTCATACCTAGAGTTGAGCGATACCGTCCGATACTTCAAAGTATCGTATCGGATGGTATCGGCCGATCTTTAAAAAAAGTATCGGTATCGCCGATTCCGATACCGGAAGTCCCATTCAAGTCTATGGGACTTCCGGTATCGGAATAAGAAAAACCCTTTCCTGCCCTTGTACAGCCTCTCTGGGGTCTGTACGGTCCTTTCGGGGGGCTGTGCCGGCCTGCCAGGGGGTCTGTGCAGGCTCCGGTGGTCTGTGCCGGCCTGCCGGGGGGCTGTGCCGGCCTGCTGGGGGGCTGTGCAGGCTCCGGGGGGCTGTGCCGGCCTGCCGGGGGGCTGTGCCGGCCTGCCGGGGGGCTGTGCAGGCTCCGGGGGGCTGTGCCGGCCTGCCGGGGGGCTGTGCCGGCCTGCCGGGGGGCTGTGCCGGCCTGCCGGTGGTCTGTGCAGGCTTCGGGGGTCTGTGCAGGCATCGTCCGATGGGACTACAAGTCCCATCGGGCGATGCCTGCTACCATGACAGTGATTGACACATTAGCCAATGATGGGACAGTAGTAGTCCCATCATCCGGCTAATGTGTTGAATGTAAAAAAAAAAAAAAAAAAAATTACATGCTACATACATACAACATGCATACTACATACATGCTACATTCATACTACATACTACATACATGCTACATTCATACTACATACTACATACATGCTACATTCATACTACATAAATACTACATGCAACATACATACTACTTATATACTACATATATACTACATATATACTACATGCATGCTACATACATACTACATATATACTACATGCATGCTACATACATACTGCATGCTACATACATACTACATGCTACATACATACCACATATATACTACATACATACTACATACATACTACATGCATGCTACATGCTACATACATAACACATATATACTACATGCATGCTACATACATAGTACATGCTACATACATACCACATACATACTACATGCATGCTACATACATAGTACATGCTACATACATACCACATACATACTACATGCATGCTACATACATAGTACATGCTACATACATACCACATACATACTACATGCATGCTACATACATACTACATGCTACATACTACATATATACTACATGCATGCTACATACATACTACATGCTACATACTACATATATACTACATGCATGCTACATACATACTACATGCTACATACATACTACATATATACTACATGCATGCTACATACATACTACATGCTACATACATACTACATATATACTACATGCATGCTACATACATACTACATACATACTACATATATACTACATGCATGCTACATACATACTACATGCTACATACATACCACATACATACTACATACATGCTACATGCTACATATATACTACATATATACTACATGCATGCTACATACATACTACATGCTACATACATACTACATATACTGTATACTACATACATACTACATACATACTACATGCATGCTACATACATACCACATACATACTACATGCTACATACATACCACATACATACTACATACATACTACATGCTACATACATTCATACATATATACTACATGCATGCTACATACATACTACATATATACTACATGCATGCTACATACATACTGCATGCTACATGCATGCTACATACATACTACATACATACTACATGCTACATACATACCACATATATACTACATACATACAATACATTCATACAATACATACATAGACATACAGTACATATAACATAGAGTAACATACTTACCAATACTTGTCACATTGTTCCCCGAAGCCATTGTCTTTTCCGGAATAAATATTAACATAACAAACCACAAAAATACTCACCCACGATCCGAAGCAGTCCACGAGTGTGTCCCACGACGATCTTGGGTAGAGAACTGCAGCATCAGATGATGCTGCTGTTCTCTACGGGCTGCAGGAATCCAATGACGGAAGGTAGGTATCCTTCCGCACTGTATTCCTCCGCCACTTAAAAAAAAAAAACCTACCTTCCGTCATTGGATTCCTGCAGCCCGTAGAGAACAGCAGCATCATCTGATGATGCAGTTCTCTACCCAAGATCGTCGTGGGACACACTCGTGGACTGCTTCGGATCGTGGGTGAGTATTTTTGTGGTTTGTTATGTTAATATTTATTCCGGAAAAGACAATGGCTTCGGGGAACAATGTGACAAGTATTGGTAAGTATGTTACTCTATGTTATATGTACTGTATGTCTATGTATGTATTGTATGAATGTATTGTATGTATGTAGTATATATGTGGTATGTATGTAGCATGTAGTATGTATGTAGTATGTATGTAGCATGCATGTAGCATGCAGTATGTATGTAGCATGCATGTAGTATATATGTAGTATGTATGTAGCATGCATGTAGTATATATGTAGTATGTATGTAGCATGTATGTAGTATGTATGTAGCATGCATGTAGTATATATGTAGTATGTATGTAGCATGTAGTATGTATGTATGTAGTATGTATGTGGTATGTATGTAGCATGTAGTATGTATGTAGCATGCATGTAGTATGTATGTAGCATGCATGTAGTATGTATGTAGTATGTATGTAGCATGCATGTATGTATGTAGTATGTAGTATATATGTAGTATGTATGTAGCATGTAGCATGTATGTAGTATGTATGTGGTATGTATGTAGCATGTAGTATGTATGTAGCATGCATGTAGTATATATGTAGTATGTAGTATGTATGTAGTATGTATGTGGTATGTATGTAGCATGTAGTATGTATGTAGCATGCATGTAGTATGTATGTAGCATGCATGTAGCATGCATGTAGCATGCATGTAGTATGTATGTAGCATGCAGCATGTATGTAGCATGTATGTAGTATATATGTAGTATGTATGTAGCATGTAGTATGTATGTAGCATGCATGTAGTATGTATGTAGTATTTTTTTTTTTTTTTTTTTTTTTTTTAACATTTAACACATTAGCCGGATGATGGGACTACTACTGTCCCATCATTGGCTAATGTGTCAATCACTGTCATGGTAGCAGGCATCGCCAGATGGGACTTGTAGTCCCATCGGACGATGCTTGCACAGACCCCCGGACATCAGCACAGCCCCCCGGCAGGCCGGCACAGCCCCCCGGCAGGCCGGTACAGACCCCCACAGGGTGCACGGACCACCGGCAGGCCGGCACAGCCCCCCGGCAGGCCGGTACAGACCCCCACAGGGTGCACAGACCACCGGCAGGCCGGCACAGCCCCCCGGCAGGCCGGTACAGACCCCCACAGGGTGCACAGACCACCGGCAGGCCGGCACAGCCCCCCGGCAGGCCGGTACAGACCCTGGGCAGTCCACACAGCCCCCCGGCAGGCCGGCACAGCCCCCCGGCAGGCCGGCAGAGACCCCCGGAAGGCCCGAAATGACGGCGCATCATGATGCGCACACACCGCGCATCATGATGACGTCAGGCTGTCAATCAACTGAACTTCCGATTCCGATGCCGAATTCCGATATTGAAAAAATATCGGAAGTCGGTATCGGAATTCCGATACAGCAAGTATCGGCCGATACCCGATACTTGCAGTATCGGAATGCTCAACACTACTCATACCTATAAAGGAAGCTTTTCCGGTGACTATTTGCCCTCGGTGCAATTCCCTGACTGACCTGGGGCAAGTGGTGGAGCCAGACATCCAATCCCTGCTGGGTCCTTCTTTCCCTTCCCCTGAGGTGAGCGAAGTCGACACCCTCTTCTTCATCCTGTGCAATTTGTCACAGTCACAAACTAAATTTCCTTTCACACACATGCTCACATACACACCAACACACACACTCTTTGTTCATAGAGAGCCAATAAACCCAGGATGTGGTTGAACACAATGATAAGAAGTTTGGCAGAAATTAGCCACCACTGAAATGCAGTAGAAAATTGTGGGATTTAAGCAATTAATCCCTTCCCTTACCACAACGACCACTCAAATTACATTAGACTCATGACACCCAATTCATGAAAGCATCAAAATGATCATAGATGCCAATGACTTTGATGTTTATGGGAGAAATGATTGTAAGATATTATAAAAAAATGATCTTTAGCAAAGAAAACTAATACAAAGAAAAAAGAATAGTAAAATCTGTGTTCTCAAGTATAAACCCAACTATTATAATGTGTCTTCTAATCTGTTTTTCACTCCTCCAAAGATGTGAGATAGAATAGAACTTGTAAAGTATCACATTTTCAAGCTGGAAAATAGTCACAGGCAAAGAAAGATTAGATTCATCTTGTGTTCTGTGAAAGCAGTCTCCTGCTGTTATCAGCGGGCAGTCCCATTAAGGTCATCTTGGCAAATGACATGTAGACAGCATAAAAACAAACCAGAGAACAGAAGTATTAATAAAGATGATTTATATTCATGTTACAAACATTCCTTGTGGAGGACATTGAGACAGAACTAAAGATATGGTAATAATGTGCTACTTATAAAGGCAAATTGTATACAAATAACACCTCACTGTATAACTGATTCCACAGATCGTATATCATAAGCTTACAGTACATATGTTTTTCCTGCAGGGCTTTTTAGTGGAGGCTTTGTTTAAAGCTCTTCAGACCTCATTGCAAAGTGATCACAGAGTCAGCTGCTAAATAGGATCAATATGCAACACAAAAACCAAATTAATTTATTTTCACTATGATTCATATATTTATTTCTATTATATTTTAAACATTATAAAAAGTAAAATGGGCTTATGAAAAAGTCTACATATGGAAAGTAAAAAAGCATCATTGCTTGTCCTGGTGAAGAAGTTTGTAGTACTTCGAAATGCACTGACTAATTAAAAACATGTACTTTTGGTCTGGATTTGGATTAATTATATGGGATACTAGCAGCACAGATTATCTGCAAATCCTTGTTATCTGAGTTTTCCCGGTCTGATGACCCACTGGACCTGCAGCAGCTAGATTAGTGATTTAATTGTTGTGTATACACAACTAAATCAGGTTATATAACCTTACATAAACACCTTTATCTCCAATGGATAAAATCCTATTCTGTTGTCTTTTTCCTCCTACTTTAATTATGTTTCCTAGAACGACTCTAGAATCTGGATGAATTTAAAGTACTCTGCCACTTTGCTTTTTGATGCTGAATCAGTCATATTATTTATTCTGGCAATGTACAATGGGCCCAACAGTAACATCAACTCCAGCAAATGTGATGCTATTCTCATTCACAAATTTATATAACAATGAACTGAGTAGATTGGTAAATGAATAAGATGCTGACTTTTTCTGTACAATATGATTCAAGTGTATTGTGCCAAGTTCTGCTCATAGAAGAGGGTGGTGGCCAGCTCCTGCCCAGGGACCCACCAGAGGATTCACCTGTTCTCCTGTGCGCAAGTCTGAGTCTGACAATGTACTGTATACCCTACCTTGGCACATTTTTTTCCTGTTTTAATGTTTTGAGACATTCTTGAGGTCATATTTATGATAGCTGTCTTCTTTTTCATGGAGTCTAAAAATGTCTGCAGATGAACACTGAACATATCTTTACAATGTGGGTTGCAAGATGATAAAAGTTATCTGGCATGTGTAAAGCCAAGAGATAATCAGAAGATCCTAACACATCAATTATTTCAACCTTCCTGTCATTACATTACGTTCCTTATGTGTACTATCATGAACTTCTATACTTTACAGCTTGGTAATTAATTATTATTTTAATTTAAAGAGCTCAACGTCAAATATATTCTTAAGCGCTTTATTATTCAGGGGATACATGTAGTGTAAGAAGTAGATATCACATATCAACCTAATTAAAAATATCATCCAAATCTACAAATTATCATTCTGTCACCAGATAGTCGATAAATTAGTAATTGCTGGGGGTCGAACTGATAATCCTGAGAACAGAGCTCTGAAATACCCTAATATAATGGAGCGTTGGCTACTCATGTGTGTTAGCGCTTTTTTCTTTGTCTATGGGATTGTTGAAGATACGCTCAATGTATTATCTCTGGCAATCCTATTGAAATGAAATAAGTTTAATTTGGTATTTCAGTCTCTTAAAAATATATTAGAGTAAACAATGCATACTGATGCACTGGGTTGAAGCAATCTGTTCTTACATTCCCAAATAGGGGCTAGATTGTAATTCTTATTTTGTCAAAACTATTCTTTGCTAAATAATACTGGAAATTTATGTTGTAAAATCTGAGCTGTTAAGGTGTCAAGCTGTTACAAAGGCCCCATAGCTATAGGTCTGCCAGGTTTCACATCTTTTGACTTGCAGGGGCTATAGGTTCTTCTGGTAAAGACCTACAGTATATACAAGCGTATAAGCAGAGATTTTCAGCCCATTTTTTTGGGCTGAAAGTCCCCCCCTCGGCTTATACACGAGTCATATAGCCAGGGGATAGGTGGGAGAGGGGGAGCGGGGGTGTCACATCATACTGACCCCCCGGCGCGCCTCGGCTGCTCCCCTGCTTGTCCCATGGTCTCCTTTTCTTCCTACAGTGGTCACATGGTACCGCACCTTAAAGTCATGAGTATGCGCATATTTATGACTTTAATGAGTAGTACCATGTGACCGCTGAAGGAAGGAAAGGAGACCGTGGGAGAACCGAGCTGAGGAAATGCACCATCGGGAGGTAAGTATATGCTATATTCACCTGTCCCGGTTCCAATGCTGCTCACTGCTGTCTGCCTGCCAGGTCCCTCTGTCAGTGATGTTCACGCAGCAGAGGGCGCGATGACATGGTCAGTGCGCACCCTCTGCCTGAACAGTCACTGACAGAGGGACCCGGCTGGCAGACAGCGGCGAGCAGTGTTGGAACTGAGACAGGTGAATATCTCAGGTGCCGGGTCCTGAGCCAGCGGCGACACCTGTCACCCATAAGGGGGTATATTCAATGGAGCATCTTATGGGGGCAGCATATGGGAGCATATTCAATGGAGCATCTTATGGGGGCAGCATATGGGGGCATATTCAATGGAACTTCTTATGGGGGCAGCATATGGGGGCATATTCAATGGAGCATCTTATGGGGGCAGCATATGGGGGCATATTCAATGGAGCATCTTATGGGGGCAGCATATGGGGGCATATTCAACGGAGCATCTTATGGGGGCAACATATGGGGGCATATTCAATGGAGCTTCTTATGGGGGCAGCATATGGGGGCATATTCAATGGAGCATCTTATGGGGGCAGCATATGGGGGCATATTCAATGGAGCATCTTATGGGGGCAGCATATGGGGGCATATTCAATGGAGCTTCTTATGGGGGCAGCATATGGGGGCATATTCAATGGAGCATCTTATGGGGGCAGCATATGGGGGCATATTCAATGGAGCATCTTATGGGGGCAGAATATGGGGGCATATTCAATGGAGCATCTTATGGGGGCATATTCAATGGAGTATCTTATGGGGGCAGCATATGGGGGCATATTCAATGGAGAATCTTATGGGGGCAGCATATGGGGGCATATATCTATGAAGCATCTTATGGGGGCAGCATATGGGGCATAATCTATGGAGCATCTTATGGGGCCTATTCTATGGAACATTTTATGGAGCAGCATATGGGGCATAATCTATGGAACATCTTGTGGGGCCAGGGCATATTATTCTATGGAGCATTTTATTGGGCCATTATTATCCTTTGTGCAGCATTTTATGGGGTGTATTTTGTATGGAGCATCTTATGGGGCTCATCATGAACTGTATGGAGCATTATATGGGGCTCCTGATTCAATATGGCTATTCAAAAATATTTAACCTACTGATGTCTTAATTAATTTTACTTTTATTGGTATCTATTTTTATTTTTGAAATTTACCAGTAGCTGCTGCATTTTCCACCCTAGGCTTATACGCGAGTCAATAACTTTTCCCAGTTTTTGTGGCAAAATTAAGGGTGTCGGCTTATACGCGAGTCGGCTTATACATGAGTATATACTGTAAATTAATCAACCGATTTGAAATTTCTGATATTTTCAATTCTGGTAATAACAGGGAGACAGTCTTAGTCTCTTATCAATTCAAGTAAATGTAGGTGTGCCTCTTCAAACAGAAAAGAATTTCCCCATAGCAATGTAATGTCAAAAGTTAGTTTAGCTTTCTTTCATCTGGGGTTAGCTTTGGTCTAGCAGGATGGCTTAATTGCACCCTCAAACAAGCCACTCCTTGTGTTTATATAATTTTAAGTAATAGCAAAGTAGCAAAATAAAATGGAATGAAATCCAAACATGAGGTTCCTTATTAAGCACTTTTCTAACATTGTAAGCTAAATTTATTATAGTCACCATGACCAATAATTAACAGGATTATTTAATTATTCCTCATTAAACACCTTTGCATAAGGACAAAATAAAATAAAATGAAATTCAGATCTTTATTCCACCCAGATTAAAAACGAGGACATCCATGGCACACGACTAAGGGCTTCGGCCAGAAACGCGTCAGAATGAATATGTTTTTAATTGTGAGCCATGGAGGTCCTAATTTTTAATCTTGATGTAATAAAGAGTTGAATTGTATTTTATTTTGTAAAACAGATCCTTTTTTCCTTATGGATGTATTACCTGTGGTCAGCAGTTACTAGATCCACTCATACCTAATGAGAGCAGCCATACGACTCATTGCATGGTGAGGCTTTTCTTTTCTCCTTTTTCCATTTGTAGAATTAAGCACTTTTGTATTAAGCACTTTTGTATTAAGCACTTTTGTACTATTTTCATAAGTACTCATAAGAATAGTTCATTGATTTAACAAGAATAATAGATAATGCTATACCAGTAAGTGGGCTTTCCTTAAGATAGTTATGAACTACATGGTTAATCCACTCTTGACACAACACAGTACAGCCCTGGGTAGTAGCAGGCAGGCAAGCAGTTCAAAGCACTTAACATTTGGCATCCTACTAGCCTGACAGAGTCATATGCCTTTCATCATTTTAATAACATCTTCCTCTGAGAGTAAACTATTTACAACAAGATGTCTTGGTTCCTACTGGTAATGTAAAGTATATATTTTACCGCAATATTGGTAAATGTTGATCACAAAGTGTTCCTATACAAATTTTGATCACTTCATGTATCTTTTATACATTTTAGTTATTGGCCTTATTTGGTGCTTAGGATTACAAGATTTTCTTTTCTGTACATTAACTGTAAAGTGTTCATCTCAATATTTATTTTAAATAAGAATATAGAAGATGAAATCTTACATTGTGAAAAAATATGAAAAGAATAAGAAAGACTACAAAATTAAATTACATTTTAATGCTTTCTTTTTTTTATTTATTTCTTGAAACAAAATAAAATTCATGCTTATATACAGTAACTGCACACATTTATTGTTTGAATGTTAGCACTAATCGTTATAAGAAGTGAAAAAGAATATTTTTGGGGGGGCGAGTCGTGGCAAGTTAACTTATGCCTTTCTCTTTTTTAGTATAGAGTGACATTAATTTCTGTAATAATATCAGATATACAGTAGGGGATGTCTTTCTTGACCACTAGTGTTGAGCGATACCATCCGATATCGTGAAGTATCGGATCGGATTGGATCGGACCGATACCCAAAAAGTATCGGGTATCGCCGATTCCGATACCGGAAACCCGTGCAAGTCAATGGGGCAGAAATATCGGAATTAAAAAAAACCCTTTCTTTACTTGCACATCCAGTTCGGGAGGGGGGAAGAGTGTGGGCGGACACTGTGCGTGTCTGTGTGTGTGGGCGGGGTCTGTACGGGCCTCTCGGGGGTCTGTGCGGGCCTGCCGGGGGCCTGTATGGGCCTGCGCGGGCCTGCCATGGGTCTGTGCGGGCCTGCCGGGGGTCTGTGCGGGCTGCCGGGGGTCTGTGCGGGCATGCTGGGGGTCTGTACGGGCCTGCCGGGGGTCTGTGCGGGCTGCCGGGGGTCTGTGCGGGCCTGCCGGTGGTTGTGTGTGTGTGTGCAGGCATCGTCTGATGGGACTACAAGTCCCATCGGGTGATGCCTGCTACAGTGACAATGATTGACACATTAGCCAATGATGGGACAGTAGTAGTCCCATCATCCAGCTAATGTGTTGAATGTAAAAAAAAACAAAACACATACATACTACATATATACTACATTCATACAACAAACATACATACATACTACATACTACATATATACTACATTCATACAACATACATACATACTACATATATACTACATTCATACAACATACATACATACTACATACATACTATATATACTACATTCATACAACATACATACTACATACATACTACATATATACTACATTCATACAACATACATACATACATAGTACATACTACATACATACTACATACATACAACATACATAAAACATGCTACAGACATACAACATACATACTACATACATACTAAATACAATACATTCATACATTCATACTATACATACATATAGACATACAGTACATACAACATAGAGTACATACTCACCATCACTTGTCACTTTGATCCCCGAAGCCAGTGTCATCTGTAAAAAATATTAAAATAACAAACAAGCAATATACTCCCTGATCCGCAGAAATCCACGACGATCTCCCGTGGAGAACAGCAGCATCAGCTGATGCGACCGCTCTCTAGGGGTCCCAGGAATACAATGACGGGAGGTAGGTATCCTTCCACACTGTATTCCTCCGCCACTGTAAAAAAAATAGTCCCTAGTCTCACTTTTGGCATTGCTGTGTGAGAAAGTTCCCACGCAGCTTTTGCCATAAAGTGAGACCAGTGAACTATAGTAACCTCTCAGTGATGCACTGCAGGAGATCGTCGTGAGACACTCGTGGATTTCTGCGGATCAGGGAGTATATCGGTTGTTTGTTATTTTAATATTTTTTACAGTGAGATGACACTGGCTTCGGGGATCAAAGTGACAAGTGATGGTGAGTATGTACTCTATGTTATATGTACTGTATGTCTATATGTATCTATTGTATGAATGTATTGTATGTAGTATGTATGTAGTATGTATGTAGTATGTATGCTGTATGAATGTAGTATATATGTAGTATGTATGTTGTACTAATGTAGTATATATGAAGTATGTATGTAGTATGTAAGTATGTTGTATGAATGTAATATGTGTGTAGTATGTATGTAGTATGTATGTATGTATGCTGTATGAATGTAGTATATAAGTAGTATGTATGTAGTATGCAATATGTATGTATGTATGCTGTATGAATGTAGTATATATGTAGTATGTATGTAGCATGTAGTATGTATGTATGTTGTATGAATGTAGTATATATGAAGTATGTATGTAGTATGAAGTATGTATGTATGCTGTATGAATGTAGTATATATGTAGTATGTATGTTGTATGAATGTAGTATATATGTAGTATGTATGTAGTATGTATGTATGCTGTATGAATGTAGTATATATGTAGTATGTATGCAGTATGTATGTATGTTGTATGAATGTATGAATGTAGTATATATGAAGTATGTATGTAGTATGTATATATGTTGTATGAATGTAGTAGATATGTAGTATGTATGTAGTATGTAGTATGTATGTATGTAGTATGTATTTTTTTTTTACATTCAACACATTAGCCGGATGATGGGACTACTACTGTCCCATCATTGGACTTGTAGTCCCTTTGGACGATGCCTGCACACACGCACAACCCCCGGTAGGCCTGCACAGACCCCCAGCAGGCCCGTACAGACCCCCGGCAGGTCCGCACAGACCCCCGGCAGCCCACACAGACCTCTGGCAGCCCGCACCGACGCCCGGCAGGCCCGCACAGACCCCCAGAAGGCCCATACAGACCCCCGACAGCCCACACAGACCCCCGGGAGGCCCGCACAGACCCCCGGCAGCCCACACAGACCCCCAGCAGGCCCACACAGACCCCCGGCAGGCCCGCACAGACCGCGCATCATGATGACATCATTTCAGCAGCCAATCACAGCCACAACACTGGCTCATTGCATTATGGGAACTTCCGATTCCGGTATTCAATATTCTAAAAATATCGGTACTCGGTATCGCAATTCCGATACAGCGAATATTGTCCGATACCCGTTATTTGCAGTATCGGAATGCTCAACACTATTGACCACCCAATGTGGTGTTGCATCATTGTGAAGTTTCATACTTTCATACTAATGTGTTTGAAAAGAGAATATGTGATGCTGAGTTAAAGGAAACCTGTCACCAGGTTTTCCCCATGTAAAGTACGGCCAGCACCTTTAAGGCCTCTTTTACAGAATACTAGAATGCTGTATGTATGTCCTCTATCCTCTATGCAAGGCACAAAAATGATGTTTTAGCATACTCACAGGAGGCTTGGCCCAGTCCAATGGGAGTCTCTTGTCTTGATCCTGCGCCTTCTCCTATCTTCTTTCAATCGCTGTCCTCCTTCCCTGCTTCATGTGTATGATACATCCTACATTATCACCACAGCATCCTCCATCATGCTCCTGCACAGAGCCACTTCTCTATGCCCTGCCAAGGGCAGTGCAAAGTACCATAGTTAGCATTTGACGACTTTACTTATGGGCTATCAGTGCTCTTTGGCCTTTCATTGCACATGTTCATTACAATGCTTTGCTCTGCGCTCGAAAGAGATACACCTGAAGAGGACCACAATGGGGGATACTGTGTGGACGACGTACAATGCATCAAACACATGAAGCACTGAAGAAGGATGGCGGTTGTATGAAAAGAGGAGATGATGGATGAAGATCAGAGACGACCATCGGACTGAACCACTCGGGAGGCCATTTCATGACAAAAGTCCAATCTTCTAAATTAAATGTCTTAATTAGTGATGAGCGAGAGTACTTGTTACTCGAGTTTTCCCAAGCATGCTCGGGTGATCGCTGAGTATTTGGATGTGCTCGGAGATTTAGTCTTTGTCGCCGTAGCTGCATGATTTGCGACTGCTACCCAGCCTAAATACATGTGGGGATTGCCTGTTTGTTAGGAAATCCACACATGTATTCAGGTTTTCTAGCAGCCACAAATCATGCAGCTATGGAGACAGAAACTAAATCTCCGAGCACATCCAAATACTTGGAGATCATCCGAGCATGCTTGGGAAATCTCGAGTAACGAGTATATTCACTCAACACTAGTCTTAATCAGTTCTGTCTCCCATTTTATATATTTCTAAAAATAAAATATGCCTTTTAAGATATTAGAATTAGGAATTTCAAAGTACATACTGTATGCATAGTAGAGTGGAAGGAAGCACCTGCTGAAATACAGTGAGAGAAAAACAAACAACACCCATACCACTAACAGCAATACAGAATTCCATCTAAGGAAATATGAAAAATAATCAAAGGCTCTCAGCACATAATAACAGTGTAGCACACATCAGGCAAACTTTCCAAAGCCGCAGATCTTTGCATTCCTTCAACCACCAAATCTCAAACATGATTGCAGAAATTTCAAGTTTTCTTTCTTTTTTCACATTTCATCACAACACTTTCTTTCTCTAACTTTATTTCAATACCATATACTTAACTTACTTCATACACTTCAATACCATATATTTAATTTCCCTCAGCCATGTTAGGGCCAGGATGTTTTAATAATTTTATCACACTGATTTCTGTTTGTATTTGCAGGTTTGTACACATGAGCTGACATAAACCTAATTTTAACTTATGGTTTGCAAAATTAGAAGCAAAATGTCTTCATTTGATACTTTTGGAAAATATGAGAGTAGATTCTCTCTCAGGCAAGAAAATCGGAACCATTATGCTAATGTCATCAAACTCTTCCAGTGTTTGATCTGAGAGTCATCTGAGTGTGATCTGACTCTCTTGTATGACAGAATCACAGCACAGGTATAAAGAAGAGAGATAACTACATTTTTCCACCTTCTCCATTGTCTCTATGCGCATATAATGGACTGAACTCAAATGACATTCGTGTGCTGTCAGATGTTTGACACCTACCCATAAACTTGTATGGATGCTCGTTATCCGATCATTGGATGCATTCGCAACATGCTGCAATTATTTTCTCATGCCGAATTGGCATGATAAATAAATCACAGATCTGCACTGCCCCATAGTACAACACTGTGTTGAGTGTCAGCAAGCCCCTGGCCTTGTTATACCCTAGTGTGAGCGTGCTCTCAGAAAAAGAAATAGGTCTAAATGTAGATGACAAATTCATAATGAAGATGATATTAATGAGATATTACATTTACTAACTCACCACGGGTGTGCATATGGTTGACATTTCAATAAAAATTAATTTGAATGGAAGTTTGGTCACATGAAAAGGTCAAGAGGTGTTCTGATATTTTATCATGGATTCAACAAAAAAAGCAAAATCAAAACAAAACTTTCTAACCCTATCTGATTATATATTAGTTTAGTAATCACCTGCTGACTTTGTCTTACCTTTTGGTGTGTTGTACTCTGTACCAGATCTGTTATGAATGGGTCACCGTGGAGAAAAAAGCAAACATGCTAAGCCACAGAAAACAGAGTGGTTGGTAACTATGCAGATTGCAGATCCCTGATCTTACCACACAACTAGCAGTAGCCGTGGAGCAGACCCCAAAGGAATAGATAGCCCCCACACATGTATTGACGGTGAAACAAGATGAAGGCAAAAACACAGGCAGGAAAATAGGCTGAGCAAATGATGGGGCCCAAACTAACTAGACAGGAAAGGAAAGGGAAGACACTATCTGCAACCTGCAAAAAACCCTACAAAAATAAAGTCCAACACTTCTGATAGCAAAATTAACCCTGAAGTCACTAGACTTCTCCCACTATATCAGCACTCTGAAATATTCTGAGACAGAGCAAAAAGAGACCGAACTAGTAAGGGACAAAAAGCCAATTGGCAAATTACTACTGAATGAGGCTAGTTTCACACTTGCTTTTTTTTGCAGCGCGTTTTTCCCGCAAAAAAACGCATTAAAAAAACGCATACAAATGCATACAAACGCTGCGTTTTTTTCAAGCATTTTTGTGCGCATGCAGGAAAAAAACGCAGCGTTTTTGCGCGTTTGTATGCGTTTTTAGCGCGTTTTTACCGCGTTTGCGTTTTTTTCCAACATTTTTAGGTGGCCCCTCACACTACCCAAACCATGACTTTACTAACCCTAACCCTGACCCTAACCCTAACCCTAACCCTGACCCTAACCCTAACCCTAACCCTGACCCTAACCCTTAACCAAATCATACTTAACCCTAACCCAAACCCTAAACCCTAACTAACCCTAACCCTAACCCTAACCCTGACCCTAACCCTAACCCTGACCCTAACCCTAACCCTAACCCTAACCCTGACCCTAACCCTAACCCTAACCCTGACCCTAATCCTTAACAAAACCATACTTAACCCTAACCCTGACCCTAACCCTAACCCTAACCCTAACCCTGACCCTAACCCTTAACCAAACCATACTTAACCCTAATCCTGACCCTAACCCTAACCCTGACCCTAACCCTAACCCTAACCCTGACCCTAACCCTAACCCTAACCCTAACCCTGACCCTAACCCTTAACAAAACCATACTTAACCCTAATCCTGACCCTAACCCTGACCCTAATCCTTAACAAAACCATACTTAACCCTAACCCTGACCCTAACCCTAACCCTGACCCTAACCCTAACCCTAACCCTGACCCTAACCCTAACCCTAACCCTAACCCACATATGCGCATCCATAGGCTATAATGGCCATTTTTAGCGCAAAACGTGCGCATATGTGCGCATGCGCTTTTTTGCAGGGCCAAAAAATGCAACATGCTGCGTCTGGAAAATCCCAACGCACACCCCAAAAAAACGCAGCGCATGAAAATCGCATACATGCGCTGACCAGTGCGCAGGTATGCGCACCCATGTTAAATATAGGGGAAAAAACGCATGCGCAGGTGTGCATTTTTTTCCAGCGCTAAAAAACGCAAATGTGAAACCAGCCTAAGAGTGGAAATTCAGCTCAGCCCCCAGCTGGGGCTGGCAGACCACACAAAAAACTGAATAGACCAACAAAATCAAGTGTGAACATTAGCAGAAAAACTTTAGATGACTGGAACAGAGCTGAAAACCAAGAGCTGACAAGCAAGAAGGAATCACCAGCAACTGAATAGGGCGTCGGCTGTCTTAAATCCAATCTGAGAATCCTGAGATCCAATCGTCATCCTCATTCTCAGGAGGCAGATCTCCACCAATCAAACCAGCCGCACCACCTCCCATCACCACCAGAGGGAGTCCAGAAGGGGAACTTACAACTGGTGAGAATGAACTCACAACACAGATCACAGGATAACACAATCACTGTGGCCAACTAGATACATACTGTAAAATAGTAAGTCATTGTCTGTGATCACTGTGCATAGTGATGACCAGGAGCTGATGGGTCATAGGAGACCCAGATACTGTAACTCAGATACACATGTGGTCAAAATTATTGGCACCCCTCTTTTAATGACAGAAAAAAACACAATTGTGACAGAAATAGCTTGATTCTGATAAAAGTAATAATAAATAAAAAATCTATGAAAATTAACAAATTAAAGTCAGACATTGCATTTCAACCACAGAATTAAAAAAAACTCATGAAATAGGCCTGGACAGAAATGATGGTACCCTTAAGTTAATATTTTGCTGCACAATCTTTTGAGGCAATCACTGCAATCAAATGATTCCTGTAACTGTCAATGAGACTTCTGCACCTCTCAACAGATATTTTGGCCCACTCCTCAAGAGAAAACTGCTCCAGTTGCCTCATGCTTGAAGATTGCCTTTTCCAGATGGTATGTTCCACCTCTTTCCAAAGATGTTTAATAGTGTTTAGGTCAGGGCTCATAGAAGGCCACTTCAGAATAGTCCAATGTTTTCCTCTTATCTATTCTTGCATGTTTTTAGCTGTGTGTTTTGGGTTAGTATCCTGTTGCAAGACCCATGACCTGTGACTGAGACCACGCTTTCTGACACTGGGCAGCACATTTCTCTCTAGAATCTCTTGATAGTCTTGAGATTTCATTGTACCCTGCACAGATTCTGGACACCCTATGCAAGATGTAGCAAAACAGACCCAGAACATAACAGAGCCTCCTCCATGTTTCACAGTAGGGACAGTGTTCTTTTCTTGATATGCTTCATTTTTCCATCTGTGAACATAGAGCTGATGTGCCTTGCCAAAAGTTCCATTTTTGTCTAATCTAGCCATAGCACATTCTCCCAGAAGCTTTGTGGCTTGTCAACATGTAGTTTGGCAAGTTCCAGTCTGGATTTTTTATAATTTTTTTTCAACAATGCTGTCCTCCTTGATCATCTCCCATGTAGTGCACTTTGGCTCATACATTGAAGGATGGTGTGACCTGACACTGATGTTTCTTTAGCTTGAGGTTCACCTTTAATCTGTTTAGAAGTTTTTCTTGGCTCTTTTGTTACCATTCATATTATCTGTCTCTTTGATTTGTCATCAATTTTCCTCCTGTGGCTACATCAAGGGAGGTTGGCTACAGTCCCGTGGAAATTTCTGAATAATATGAGCATCTGTAGTCACAGGAACATCAAGCTGCTTGGAGAAGGTCTTATAACTTTTACCTTTAACATGTTTGCCTATAATGTTCTTTCTAATCTCCTGAGACAACTCTTTCCTCCGCTTCCTCTGGTCCATGTTGAGTGTGATACACACCAAGTCACCAAACAGCACAGCGAGTATCTATAGCCCTCTATACAGGCCCACTCATGGATTCCAAGATTGTAGACAACTGTGATGCTAATTATTGGACACACTTTGACTTAACCTGTTCCTTTTGTCACAGTATTTTCAGGGGTACCATCATTTCTGTCCAGGCCTATTTCATGAGTTTTAGATTTTTAAAAATTCTATTTAAGCATGGTTGAAAAGCAATGTCTGACTTTCATTTGTTCATTTTCATAATTTTTTGATTTACTATTTCTTTTGTCAGATTCAAGTTGTGGGTTTTTCTGTCATTAAACGAGGGGTACCAACGTGTGTATGAAGCCAGGAGGTTGCATTTATCTTGTGAATGGATGAAAATAAAAAATATTTCAACATTTAAACGCCCCCAAATGTTTTTTTATGACCTTATGGAGTGCACAATATGCACAATAAATAAAATAATACATATGAAATACCGAGTAAAAATAAATAAACAAAAAGCCACTGCAAATCCAAATTCCTTTTACTATTACAATTTTTAAATGTATTTTAGTGGTCCTATGTGGTCATAAAAAAGGGGAAAACAGACGCTTATTTCCCATTATTCTTCTACGGCCGGGATCACACACAGCGTAATACGGTCGAGTCTCGCAGGTTAAAACCAAGCTCTGGCACCGGCACTCCGTAGCGGAGTGTGCAGCCGCACAGCAATACATGGAGCTGCACGCTCCGCTCCGGAGTGCCAGTGCCAGAGCTTGGTTTTAACCTGCGAGACTCGGCCGTATCTCGCTGTAGTGTGACTCCGGCCTACCAGTATTGTCTGGTATCAGCAAAGAAAAAAAATGAAATTAAAAAAATACATAAAAATTACTTGCACGAGAATAATATTTTGCTGCACTTTAAACCACATGTATGAAAAATACAAATTGAGCCTGGTGAGGAATGGGGGGTGGGAATGTCCTGGTATTTGAACTGCTTAATGAGGAAAAGTATATTTTTATTGTGAACCTTTTTTTTTCAACTCATTAAACTCTGAGGCTTGGAGAGACCCTGTAGCATAATAAAAACAATGTAATTTGCATTGAATAACTTCCATGCTCAGCAAATGTTCTGATCAAATTTGTGTGAACTGTAGAATTTGAATTTCAACACATTTTCTGATCAATATGATTAATATAGCGTGTAACTTGTCAATATGGTGTCCTATTTCATGAAGAAAATAGCTTTATGACAATCCTATCCTTGTCCTAATTTACTATGTGCATTATACTCCTATACTTTATTCTGATTCTTTTTTTTCTTATTACTTGTATGATAATGAATGTGTGACTTGGTCATAGTTCTACATATTTTTAGAACCACACGCAAGTCATAGATTAACTTTATTAAAAGGTGTTCAATGACCCCAGAGTAAAACACAAATATCCTCACTGTACAGTGCATTCTCTATGTAAACTGTGAACTTCACAGGTTCCCATGGATATAACATAGAAGCCATGGAAATCCTGGTGGAGCTGAAGTTGTAAATTGTCAGCAGTAAGAGATGAATCATTTGGTCTCACAAATAGCATAACCAACGTGATACAACATTTTCTATATGTTGGTAACTTTACGTTAGCTACTATACTTTATTGACCCTTCTGTATATAATGTTGCTGGAATAAAATATAAAACATTTTAATGAAATAAATAAAATAGTTTAAGTGAAAATATACTGTCACTATGTAAAACATTGAGAAGCATAGAATTATTTTACGTTCTTTTTGTTTTCGCTTTTTGCTTCCCTTCTTCCAAGACCCATAGCTTTTTTATATTTCCTTGGCACTCAAAAAGGGTTGACCTGACAATATAATTGCCCAGGTCAGAATGATTATGCAGCTACCAAACATGTATAGGTTCTTTTTTATTTAAATAGTGAACTTTTTTCAAAATTTGTATGACATTTTTTTTTTATTTTTGTCATAATTTCCCAAGACCTGTTACATTTTTATTTTGGGGTATCGGGCTGGGTGATTGCTTATATTTTGTGCCTTGAGTTGATATTTTTATTGATGCCATTTTTGGGTAAAACTGCAATTCTGGCATTTTGACTAGTTTTCTTGTTATGCCGTTTACCCATAGGATTAATTTATTTTATATTTTGATAGATCGGGCAATATATGCAGTAATATGAAATATGTGTATTTTTTTTTCCTAATTATTTTATTTTCAATGTGGCAAAAGGGTGGTGATTGGAAATTTTTGGGTCTTTTTATTTTTTTGTATTTTTAAAAGCTTATTCACTTATTACTTTATTTCAGTAGTTAGAAGACTTGACGTAGTGTTCGTCTGATCTCCTATGCTATACATAGCAGTACTTCAGCCATGAACCGTCATTCACAGAAGAATCATAATGTCAGGTACAGGGGTCTCGAGCAGACCCTCAACTATCATGACAACCCATCGGCATCCCATCCCATGTGCGCTGATGAGTGTATGAAATTATGTGCGCCCCACCCCTTTGTGGTAAATCCTGCTGCTGGAAGTTGACAGAAAGATTTAACAGATTAACAACAATGAGTGAAACATCACTCCACCCATGACTGTTAAAGGCACATAACAGCCCACACCTCATCAGGGACATGACATATGATGTAAATATACAGTACATCACATGTAGTGAAGAAGTTAAAACTAGAGATGATTGAACCTTTGGAAATTCGAATTTGCCAGGTTTGGCAAATTTGTCCAAAACTTTGATTCATGATGATTACATTTGCAGCTAATTAAAGGTAGTCCTCAAATTATGTGGCTAACACTCTGAGTTTTGCTACTTATTTTTCTACTTATTTTAATGTACAGTATTTATTAGGCCTAAGTAATTTGAAGAGAGAAGCCAACAATACATGTAAAGCTAGTCAGACAGCTACTCATGTGAAGTGGATATAGTGGGGAAAAATGGGGAACAAGTGTGATTAAAATTATCAATTGGTGAGAAATTTAGTAAAGCGAGTGCATTGTCAAAGTCTATCACCAATGGAGCATTTTACAACAGTGTTATTAGAAAGGAAATATGCCATAAACTACTGTGTGATACCGGAAGGGTGGATTTCATTAACATTTTTCTCATATAGCTGGGGATAAAAACAAAGAATCACTTCTTAGCAAAAAAGAAGGAGCTGTTAATTTTTCAGGCGCATGCACAGTAAGCTGTGCTGCAGTTCTACAATCAGTGACAAGATGGATCATATTCCTCGCCAATCGTTACACCGATGCCTCTACCTTGTGCCAGTCATTACACTGGCTACCCATCCACTCCAGAATCCAGTACAAACTTATTACCCTCACCCACAAAGCTCTCCATGGCTCAGCACAACCCTACATCTCCTCACTTGTTTCTGTATACCACCCTACCCATGCCCTCCGTTCTGCTGATGACCTGAGGTTAGCATCCTCAATAATCAGAACCTCCCACTCCCGTCTCCAAGATTTTACACATGCTGCACCAATTCTTTGGAATGCACTTCTCAGGTCAATACGATTAGTCCCCAATCCCCACAAGTTTAAGCGTACGCTGAAACCGCATTTATTCAGACTGGCCTACCACCTCAACACATTAACCTAATCTATCCCTGGGTGGCACAGTCAAAAGTTTTACCATAACCAGGTTCCCTGCATCATGTTCCCACATGCTTTATGCATCTATTAGCCCTCTGTGTCTGTACTGTTACACACTTAACATTACGGCTGGTCCAAACAATCAGGGCAATTGTTACCACCCACCTTTCGGGTCTCCCCTTTTTCCTCATAGATTGTAAGCTTGCGATCAGGGCCCTCATTTCTCTTGGTATTTGTTATAATCTATGTGATTATTGTTATGCTGTAATGTCTATTCCAGGAATGTCACGTTCCTGGAACTCAGATATTCACCCATATGGGTAAGCACGATATGGCACTTTGATCTGCACCGTCACTTTATTCAGAAGGGAAGGCATAGCCCCACTGGTAGGCGTCTCCATGCATGCTGGCCACAGTGCTGTCTTACTAGCAGTCTCTTTATTTTGTATTTAGATATATATATATTTTGGACATTTATGGGATTCAAAGAGACGTTTTACTTGTATACATGGGGAGAGGTCATGATATGGGCATTTTACTGCCCTCCCTCTTTTTAGGAATTTTTCTCATGGTGCACTTCGTTTGTGCCTAGGCTATGAATTAGTTCTGGGGAATCTGTTTTTGTTTCCCAAACACTGATTACTTCATTTACTATTACTATGATTTTGTGGTTTTATGTGATGTCTAATAAATGATTTTTTAATCTAATTCTTTCTGATGTTTATTTACATTGGGCAGCATGCTCTTTCCATGTGTGAATTCTGTATTATGTTTAGAGTGGCCCATCCCCTTTGGGGACTATGGAAATTGTTGATCACCCATAGTACCGGTTATATCAAACTAAATGTCTATTGTCTGTACAAATCCCCTCTGAAATGTAAAGTGCTGCGGAATATGTCAGCGCTATAGAAATAAAATTTATTATTATTTTTATTATCATCATATTCTCTCCTGCTTGGTGCTGTCATGTGATAAGAAAGCAGCAAGGTATTTTGGGGATGCCAACACAGTCAGCAACTCATGACATCTACTACAATGTGTAAAATAGTGATGGATGTTTTCTGTTGATTCATGCTAACTGAATTCATGGTTTGAATTTGCCTGGACCTGCAGATTTAAAGAAATTCAACTCAGATTTGATTTGTGGCAAAATGATTTCATAATCTCTGCTTAATATAGAAGGTGCTACTAATAACAATATTCCAAAAAAAGGGAAAATAGAAAAATATCGCTCATGTTAGCTTAGCAAAGATGGCAACATTAGATATCCATGATTATGAGCACTCATACAGTGAGTGTAATTGGCTGGGTGGTGGAACCACTGTGTCAAAGCCCAAGGAAGACCTGGAGGGGCATGACTAGGAGGCTCACCTAATCTGACCATGGGCATGCAGCACCTAACAACACCGAGATCCGTGGAGAGACAAAGGAGGTGATACAGGTGGTACTCCAGGACTGATCTTGGGTAGATAGCAGCTGACCCCTAGGAATGGGTAGCTGGGTTGGCCCGGGGGAATGTCTAACAGATGCAGGCAGGAAGAGAAGATGACAGGAAACCAGGTGCAGACAGGACAGTCTGATGGAGAGATGAGCACTGGCGGGTGCAGCTGGCTCGGCTGCCTTTGAGGTGAGCACTGGTGGGTGCAGCTGACTCGGCTGCCATCGAAGAAAGCACTGACGGGTGCAGCAGGCAAGATACTAGCACTGGGACCTAAGAACTGACAAGTGTGTTAGGTACAAATTCACAACATTGCAAGTTGGAGGAGGGGCTTTAAATAGTAAGAGACCTCCAGCTTTTGGCTGGTGATACTTTAGGGGAACACACACGACTCCTTTAAGAAAGAGCAAGTGTGCGCGCATACTCTAAGCACAGTGCCTGGAGACCTGCTGAGAGTGCACTCACCCTGGGCAGCAGCAGACCTGGAAGTAGCAGGAAGGGAGCCTTGGCTGTAAGTATGCTGGTATCTTTGCAGGCAGAGATGTGGGCACTACAGTGAGAGTTAGTTAGTTGGCTACTCGAGTGCCCTCAACACAGCAGATCAGAAGAACTATATGCCATTCCTAATAGGAGGTATTTGCTAATATTATTATACTAAAACCTGAAGAGATGAACTGGAATGTAGGTTGATGTGCATGCAGCGTGTAGGCGCATACTAACATTGGCCACTAAACAGACAAAATCAAAAACGAAAACCAAAATCAGAAAATAACCTGGAGGAAATATATAAATAAAGAGCAAAAGTGCATGAAAATAATATAGGGTACTTAGTTAACATAATTTTGGTAAATAATGTACAAGCCATCACACCATGTCAAGGTTACCCTATGTGGGACAGTCCTAACCTCTAGTATTAAAACATTACCATATATCAAGTGATGTAATGAGAATAAGGACTGAGACCTGGATAATGGGCACCCACAGCTATAGGGAACTATATGAATCTATAGCTATCTATAGCTATCTATTATTAAAACTATATAGCTATATAACTATATAGCTATCTATTATTATAATATTATTATAGCTATCTATAGTTATCTATAGAATCTATAAGCTGAAGCTAATGCACATAGCACAAAAAAAATGAAACAAACACCTAAAGAGATTAACTGGAATGATAGTTGGTGTGCATGCAGCCTGGCAACTATACAGACAAAAGCTAAGACAAAATCCACAAATACACCGCATATCTACATATTGGGATAGTGATTTTGGAGATAGGAATTCCACTTTAACAATAGTGTACCGAATCACATGATTATCAGTATTCTAGTAATGTGACCGTGTTTTGGCACATAGTTTTGATGGTTAGAATTGTCAGATGCTACAAGATTTCCAAACATGATCAGTATTAACTGATAATTAGAGATAGGTCGACCCCTGGATGTTCGGCCAAACCGTTAAAACCAGTTCGGGTTTGTGTACCAGAACAGTGCCCAGACCCGAAACCAAACCCAGACCAGATTCCGTGAATAAGGGTCCCAAACATTCATTGTGTGCCATGCTGTCATGTGCATGACAGCACGGCAAACACTGCTTCTGATCGGGGTAAAATCATTACTGCCGGTCAGACAGCTGCAGTGAGCCGTCAGTTGTGATTGGAAGTGAAAATTTTAACTCTGGTCACTGGCGTCGGCTGATGGGACTGCTGCTGCTAATAACAGTGAAAGCAGGTGGCAGTTGATGGGAATATTCAGTGAAGTCCGTGTTCGGTGTTCGGTATGGATGCTGAACTTCACTGTTCTGGTTAGCCCATTTCTTTTGTTAATATTGAGAATGCTCATTGTAATGCTCAAATTATGTATGTATTTAATTATTTTACTCACTTATATAGCGTCATTAATTACACAGCGCTTTACAGACACTATCATAGCTGTCCCATTTGTGTCTTACAATCTAAATTACTTATCAGTATGTTTTTGGAGTGTGTGAGGAAACTGGAGTACCAGGAGGAAAACCACACAAATACAGGGGGAACATACAAACTCCTTTCAGATGTTGTTCTTGGTGGGATTTGAACTCAGGAATTTGGAACTCAGGATTTGAATTGCTTTTCTTTAATATGAGGAACAAAAATAATAATGCTAATTATAAAGCGAGTGTAGCACAACAAATTTAAAATTTTGAGATCATTTTCTTTAATTAATTCAAATTAATCAAGGGATTGTCTAAGAAAGACAATACTTGTCAATAGGCCTTTTTAGGGTATTTGACAATATTCCTCAAATCAATACATGATAATTTGATTTGCAGCAAAGTTGGGAAGTTTTTCTCCATGAATTAAATGTTCCCTTTTATGCTCTGTGGTATCATTAGACTCAGAGTAAAGTAAATGTAAGTTGTAAAGAGAAATAACCCTAATTCTCACCTCAATGTTCACTTCTATGGCTGCTTTAATAGCTCCTGTTGTTCCCTGCCTGAACACTAGGGCCTAGATGTATTGCAGGAAATCCCATCCTAGAGAGTAAAGTAGGCCAGAAATGCGATGTGTTAAAGGACTAGACAGCGGGTTGTGAGGGCGGCCAGTGAGGTGTGCAGTCGGATAAAGGTTAGAAAGAAAAAAAAAACGCTCATCTCAATGCTCACATCTTTGACCAACTCTGCTTCTTCCTGTCCACTATCTGGTTGTTCATGCATCTCCAGTTCACTGTTAACTTGGGAACTGGTTGTGAGTAGGCCCGGTAGCAGTGCGCACCTGACCTGAGATGTAGCACAATAGAGGCATGTAGGACTGGAAAACGGGTAGGGAGTAGAGTTGAGCGATACCAGCCGATACTTGAAAATATCGGATCGGAATGGATCGGCCGATCTTAAAAAAAAGTATCGGTATCGCCGATTCCGATACCGGAAGTCCCATTCAAGTCTATGGGACTTCCGGTATCGGAATAAGAAAAACCCTATTTTTGCCTTGTACAGCCTCTCTGGGGTCTGTACGGGCCTTTCGGGGGGCTGTGCCGGCCTGCCAGGGGGTCTGTGCAGGCTCCGGTGGTCTGTGCCGGCCTGCTGGGGGGCTGTGTCGGCCTGCCAGGGGGTCTGTGCAGGCTCCGGTGGTCTGTGCCGGCCTGCCGAGGGGCTGTGCCGGCCTGCCGGTGGTCTGTGCAGGCTCCGGTGGTCTGTGCCGGCCTGCCAGGGGGCTGTGCCGGCCTGCCGGTGGTCTGTGCAGGCTTCGGGGGTCTGTGCAGGCATCGTCCGATGGGACTACAAGTCCCATCGGGCGATGCCTGCTACCATGACAGTGATTGACACATTAGCCAATGATGGGACAGTAGTAGTCCCATCATCCGGCTAATGTGTTGAATGTAAAAAAAAAATTAAAAAAAAAAATTACATGCTACATACATGCTACATACATACAACATGCATACTACATATATACTACATGTAACATACATAATACATATATACTACATGCAACATGCATACTACATACATGATACATACTACATGCATGCTACATACTACATACATGCTACATACATACTACATATATACTACATGCATGCAACATGCATACTATATATACTACATGTAACATACATACTACATATATACTACATGCATGCAACATACATACAACATATATACTACATGCATGCAACATGCATACTACATATATACTACATGTAACATACATACTACATATATACTACATGCAACATGCATACTACATACATGCTACATACTACATGCATGCTACATACTACATACATACTACATACATACTACATATATATTACATGCATGCAACATACATACTACATAAATACTACATGCATGCAACATACATACTACATATATACTACATGCATGCAACATACATACTACATATATACTACATGCATGCAACATACATACTACATATATACTACATGCATGCAACATACATACTACATATATACTACATGTAACATACATACTACATATATACTACATGTAACATACATACTACATGCATGCTACATACTACATACATGCTACATACATACAACATATATACTACATGCATGCAACATGCATACTACATATATACTATATATACTACATGTAACATGCATACTACATATATACTACATGCTACATACATGCAACATACACACTACATGCTACATACATGCAACATACATACTAGATACATACACACTACATGCTACATACATGCAACATACATACTACATACATGCTACATACATGCAACATACATACTACATACATACTACATGCAACATGCATACTACATATATACTGCATATATACTACATGCATGCAACATACATATATACTACATACAATACATACATATAGACATACAGTACATATAACATAGAGTACATACTCACCGTCACTTGTCACTTTGATCCCCGAAGCCATTGTCACCTGAGGGATAAATATCAAAATAAAAAAACACCAATATACTTACCCCGATCTGCAGAAGTCCACGAGGGTCCCACGTCCATCTTGCGTGGAGAACAGCAGCATCAGCTGATGCTACCGTTCTCTACCAGCTCCAGGAATACAATGACGGAAGGTAGGTATCCTTCCACACTGTATTCCTCCACTACTTTAAAAAAAAAAAAGTCCCTAGTCTCACTTTATGCCATTGCTGCGTGGGAAATTCCCACTCAGCAATGGCATAAAGTGAGACTAGGGACTTTTTTTTTTTTTTTAAAGTGGTGGAGGAATACAGTGCGGAAGGATACCTACCTTCCGTCATTGTATTCCTGGAGCTGGTAGAGAATGGTAGCATCAGCTGATGCTGCTGTTCTCCACGCAAGATGGACGTGGGACCCTCGTGGACTTCTGCGGATCGGGGTAAGTATATTGTTTTTTTTATTTTGATATTTATCCCTCAGGTGACAATGGCTTCGGGGATCAAAGTGACAAGTGACGGTAAGTATGTACTCTATGTTATATGTACTGTATGTCTATATGTATGTATTGTATGTAGTATATATGTATGTTGCATGCATGTAGTATATATGCAGTATATATGTAGTATGCATGTTGCATGCATGTGGTATGTATGTAGTATGTATGTAGTATGTATGTAGCATGTATGTAGTATGTATGTTGCATGTATGTAGCATGTAGTGTGTATGTATGTAGCATGTATGTAGTATGTATGTAGCATGTAGTGTGTATGTTGCATGTATGTAGCATGTAGTATATATGTAGTATGTATGTTACATGTAGTATATATAGTATATATGTAGTATGCATGTTGCATGCATGTAGTATATATGTATTATGTATGTAGTATGTATGTAGCATGTATGTGGTATGTAGCATGTATGTAGTATGTAGCATGCATGTAGTATGTAGCATGTATGTAGTATGCATGTTGCATGTAGTATATATGTAGTATGTATGTTACATGTAGTATATATGTAGTATGCATGTTGCATGCATGTAGTATATATGTAGTATGTATGTTGCATGCATGTAGTATATATGTAGTATGTATGTTGCATGCATGTAGTATATATGTAGTATGTATGTAGCATGTATGTAGTATGTAGCATGTATGTAGCATGCATGTAGTATGTAGCATGTATGTAGTATGCATGTTGCATGTAGTATATATGTAGTATGTATGTTACATGTAGTATATATGTAGTATGCATGTTGCATGCATGTAGTATATATGTTGTATGTATGTTGCATGCATGTAGTATATATGTAGTATGTATGTTGCATGCATGTAGTATATATGTAGTATGTATGTAGCATGTATGTAGTATGTAGCATGTATGTAGCATGCATGTAGTATGTAGCATGTATGTAGTATGCATGTTGCATGTAGTATATATGTAGTATGCATGTTGTATGTATGTAGCATGTAATTTTTTTTTTTTTTTTTTTTTTTACATTCAACACATTAGCCGGATGATGGGACTACTACTGTCCCATCATTGGCTAATGTGTCAATCACTGTCATGGTAGCAGGCATCGTCCGATGGGACTTGTAGTCCCATCGGACGATGCCTGCACAGACCCCCGGAGCCTGGACAGCCCACCAGCAGGCCGGCACAGCCCCCCGGCAGGCCGGCACAGACCACCGGAGCCTGCACAGACCACCGGCAGGCTGGCACAGCCCCCCAGCAGGCCGGCACAGACCACCGGAGCCTGCACAGACCACCGGCAGGCCGGCACAGCCTCCCGGCAGGCCGGCACAGACCACCGGAGCCTGCACAGACCACCGGCAGGCCGGTACAGACCCCCGGACAGTCGGCACAGCCCCCCTGAAGGCCCGAACTGACGGCGCATCATGATGCGCACAGACAGCGCATCATGATGACGTCATTTCGGCAGCCAATCAGAGCCACTTTTGTGGCTCATTGCATTTTGGACTTCCGATTCCGGTATCCGATACGAAAAAAGTATCGGTACTCGGTATCGGAATTCCGATACGGCAAATATCGGCCGATACCCGATACTTGCGGTATCGGAAAGCTCAACACTAGTAGGGAGTAGAGTGGTAGGTCAGAAAGTGAGTGGCGAGGAATTTTTCTTTTTCCTTTTAACTTTTTGCTGGCACTCTTCTTCTCAGCAAGATGATGGCAGTAGCCATCCACCATTCTGGGGCATTAACAAGGAGCAAATTACAAAAATCCATATTCTCTTAAATTTGGATTTTTCTAATATTTAACTAGAGTTCAATTGATTATATTAGCCCATCTCTAGCGGAGACCCTTTAAAATTCCTCTGTATAATCAATAAGGTGAATTTATGATGCTAAAGCAAAGGTTTTTTGACCAGTAAGTCTTCCTTGTGCAAAATTGACAGTGATACAAATTGGCAGTCATCAGCTGATTGCTGCTGCTGCCCTGCTGTAAATATGGCAATGTCTAGTGAGCCAACTCAATCAATTCTCAAATGTTTTATACAGATTGCAAATTGTCACTTTTAAGCCCTGAGGCACTTATAATCTGATTTCCCCATCTCACACACATATAAAAGGGTAAATTTTATTGGGTTACATCACTAATAATCTATATGTTAAAAAAAACAAATAATTCCAAACTTTAACCCATTAACACTATATAACATATAGTGAGAACCTGTCACTTTGAGCTCCATGACACACACACACATATTTATATACACTGTATATATATTATGTGTCATGCTGGTTGTACTTTCCATCTTCTTTAATGGTGAAATCAGCTGGAGGAGCCCACATACACTGCTGGGCTCTTGCTGTAACTGCCAGCTTTGGCTTTCATGAGGAGTATGACAGAGAGAAAGTGCTTCCTCTGTCTGACTAATCGTGGCCTCTGGCTCTCAAAAATTACATCCTATTAGATCCTATTTGGCATGATAAGATACCTGTCAGCACTGACCAGATAGTCTAATACACAGCGTTACTGAAAGTTAGCTGTGTATTAGCAATGTAATAATAAGTTTGTATGCTCTAGTACACTTTTGAGCTCAGTAAAATAAAAGTAAAAGCTCCCTTCACCCCAAAAATCTCAGTTCTTATGTGGAAAAATAAATATAGCTTAAAAACAACATATTAGGCATTGTTGCATCCGTATTGAAGCATACCATAACACTATGTCATACTGAATCATTATTTATCCTAAACGGTGAAAGTTGAAAAAAAAAAAATAGAATTTACAATGCGAGAATTGCCATCGTTGTTCATCCCACCTGATTAAAACCAAATAAAAAGTGATCAGAAAGGGTAAAATATGACCCAAAATGGTTCCAATAAATTCTACAGCTTGTTTCACAAAAACAAGCCATCATACAATTCTATAAATGACAAATTTAAAAAGTTATGGCATTAAGATCATGATGCCCCCCCCAAAATAATATTTTCTTTAATAAGTGATTATCTTGTGCAAAAGCAGTAAGTTATAAAAAATAATATAAAACTATAACCTTACAGAAGCTATCGCTGTAAAAAAACATACCGTACAAAATACTATATCTATTCCTATATAATGTAATTTATATTTGTATCTTGTATGTAACCCCTTCTTATGTACAGCACCATGAAATCAATGGTGCTCTAAATTAAATAATAATAGTAATAATACATTGCTCAAAAAAATAAAGGGAACACTTAAACAACACAATGTAACTCCAAGTCAATCACACTTCTGTGAAATCAACTTGTACAGTTATGAATAGAGTTGAGCGACTTTAGCCGGATCGGGTTTCATGAAACAAAATTTGTTTCAGATGAAACTGGTCCGCATAGGGCAAAAAAAGTCGGAGTTTCATCCGAAACCTGACCCCAATGCAAGTCAATGGGGAATAAAAGTCAGCATTGAGTGGATGAATGTCATCCACTCAATGCTGACTTTTATTTCCCATTGACTTGCTTTGGGGTCGGGTTTCGGACGAAACTCTGACTTTTTTTGCCCTAGTCGGACCAGTTTCATTTGAAACAAATTTTGTTTCATGAAACCCGATCCGACTAAAGTCGCTCAACTCTAGTTATGAAACAACACAGATTTTGAATCAATTTATCCTGCTGTTGTGTAAATGGAATAGATAACAGGTGGCAATGATAGGCAAATATCAAGACAGCCCCTATTAAGAAGTGGATTTGGAGGTGGTGACCACGGACCATTTCTCTGTTGTTATCCTTTTTTATTTTGTTTTGGTCACTTTTGCATTTTGTCATTGCTCTCACCACTAGAGATACTGTACAGTAGTATGAGGTGGTGTCTACAGCCCACAGAAGTTGCTCCTGTAGTGCAGCTTATCCAGGATGACACATCAATGCAAGCTGTGGTAAGAAGTTAGGTGTGTCTATTAGCACAGTGTCCAGAGCATGGAGCAAATACCAGGAGACTGGCCAGTACGCTAGGAAGCGTGGAGGGGGCAATAAGATGACAACAACCCAGCAACAAGACTGCTACCTCCTCCTTTGTGCAAGGAGGAACAGGAAGAGCAGTGCCAGAGCCCTGAAAAATGACCTCCAGCAGGCCACCAACATCCATTTGTCTGTTTAAACTGTCAGAAATAGACTTCATGATGGTGGCATGAGGCCTGTCATCCACAAGTAGGTGTTATAATTACATCCCAACACCATGTAGGGTGATTGGCATTTGCCAGAGAACACCAAGAATGGCAGATTCGACATTGGCACCCTGTGCTCTTCACGGATGAGAGCAAGTTCACACTGAGAACATTTGACAGACATTACAGAGTCTGGAGAATATTCTGCTGCCTGCAATATTCTCCAGCATGATTAGTTTGGTAGTAGGTTAGTAATGTTGCGGGGAGGCATTTCTTTGGAGGGCTGCACAGGCCTCCATGTACTAGCCTGAGGTTCCCTGACTGCCATTAGGTACTTGGATGAGATCCTCAGACCCATTGTGAGACCAAATGCAGGTGCAGGGGGCCATGGGTTCCTTTTGATGCATGACAATGCTAGGTCTCATTTGGCTGAAGTGTCTCAGCAGTTCCTGCATGACAAAGATATTGATGCTATGGACTAGCCTGCCCATTCCTCAAACCTGAATCCAATCCAGCACATAATAATAATATAATAATAAATTTTATTTCTATAGCGCCGACATATTCCGCAGCACTTTACATTTCAGAGTGGACTTGTACAGACGATAAACATTGCAGCATAACAATAATCACATACATCATAACAGATACCAAGAGGAATGAGGGCCCTGCTCGCAAGCTTACAATCTATGAGGAAATAGGTAAACATGAAAGGTGGGTGGTAACAATTGCCCTGATTGTATGGACCAGCCATAATGTTAAGTGGTTAACAGTACAGACACAGAGGGCTAGTAGATGCATAAAGCATGTGGGAACATGATGCGGGGAACCTGGTTATGGTAAAACTTTTGACTGTGCCACACAGGGATAGATTAGGTTAATGTGTTGAGGTGGTAGGCCTGTCTGAATAAATGCGTTTTCAGGGCATGCTTAAAAATTGTAGGGATTGGGGACTAATCGTATTGACCTGGGAAGTGCATTCCAAAGAATTAGTGCAGCATGTGTATAGTCTTGGAGACGGGAGTGGGAGATTCTGATTATTGAGGATGCTAACCTCAGGTCATCAGCAGAACGGAGTGCGTGGGTAGGGTGGTATACTGAAACAAGGGAGGAGATGTAGGGTGGTGCTGAGCCATGGCGAGCTTTTGTGGGTGAGGGTAATAAGTTTGTACTGGATTCTGGAGTGGATGGGTAGCCAGTGTAATGACTGGCACAAGGTAGAGGCATCAGTGTAACGATTGGCGAGGAATATGATCCTGGCTGCAGCATTCAAGATAGATTTGAGGGGGGAGAGTTTGGTTAGAGGGAGACCGATTAGAAGAGAGTTACAATAGGCGAGACGAGAATGAATAAGAGAAACAGTAAGAGTTTTTGCGGAGTCAAAAGTAAGAAAAAGTTGGATTCTAGAAATGTTTTTGAGGTGCAGATAACAACAGCGAGCCAGTGATCTGATGTGGGGGGGCAAACGAAAGTTCGGAGTCAAGCATGACCCCAAGACAGCGGGTATGTTGCTGGGGAGTAATAGTGGAACCACACACGGAAATGGCAATGTTGGGTATATGTACATTAGTAGTGGGAGGAAACACAAGGAGTTCAGTCTTTGACAGTTTCAGTTTCAGATATAGTGAGGACATGATGTTAGACACAGTGTTCAGACAATCGCTGGTGTTTTCTAGAAAGGAAGGCATGATGTCAGAAGAAGAAGCGTATAATTGGGTGTCATCAGCATAGAGATGATAATGGAAACCAAATCTACTGATTGTTTGGCCAATAGGGGCAGTGTACAAAGAGAAGAGGAGGGGGCCTAGGACTGATCCTTGAGGAACCCCAACAGTAAGGGGAAGATGAGAGGAGGAACCAGCAAAAGATACAGTAAAGGAGCGGTCAGAGAGATAGGAGGAGAACCAGGAGAGAATGGTGTCCTTGAGGCCAATGGAACAGAGCATAGTGAGGAGGAGCTGATGATCCACAGTGTCGAATGCTGCAGAGAGATCCAAGAGAATTAGCATGGAGTAATGACCATTTAATTTAGCTGTTAGGAGATCATTAGAGACTTTTGTGAGGGCAGTTCCAGTAGAGTGTAAAGAGCAGAAACCAGATTGGAGAGGGTAGAGAAGAGTGTTATCAAAGAGATAGCGCATAAGATGGGAGTGGACCAGGCGTTCCTGGAGTTTAGAGATGAAGGGAAGATTAGAGACAGGTCTATAGTTAGCGGCACAGTTTTGGTCGAGGGAAATGTTTTTTTAAGTAGTGGATGTATGATGGCTTGCTTAAATGAAGAGGGAAAGATACCAGAAGAGAGAGAGAGGTTAAATATTTCAATTAGGTGAGTGGTGACAGCAGGGGGAAGGGACTGGAGGAGATGTGACGGAAATGGGTCACTGGTGCAAGTGTTTGGGCGAGAAGATGCAAGGAGCCTGCTTACTACTTCTTCTGTGACTGGTTCAAAATCAGAGAGTGAGCTAGATGCAGTGGGGGAGAGAGGACAGTGCATGGTATGAGGTGATTGGGAGATAATTTCCTGTTGGATCTGGTCAATTTTTTCAATTTTTAACATCTGGGACATCATGTCTCGTTCCATCCACCTATACTACGCTGCACCACAGACTGTCCAGGAGTTGACTGATGCTGATCTCTCAGGAGAACATCCGTCATCTCATCAGGAGCATGCCCAGGCATTGAAGGTAGGTCAAAAAGGCACGTGGAGTCCACACAAAATACTGAGCATCATTTCCTTGCCTTGAGACTTTTTCACTGAAGTTGGATCAGCCTGAAATTTGATTTTCCACTTTCATTTTGAGTATTATATCAAATTCAGAACTCCATGAGATGTTAATTTTGATTAACATTGATCATTTTTATGTTTTATTGTTCTCAATGCATTCCACTATGAAATTAATAAATATTTGTGACTGGAATATTTCATTCAGTGATATCTAGGATGTGGTATTTTAGTGTTCCTTTTACTTTTTTGAGCAGTGTATATTGGATTGCTAAACCTTGGTAATGCTGCTTCACAAAAAAAATTAAATGAAAAGTAATCTAAAAATTTCTGTGTAACCAAAATTGGAAGGGAAATCTAGAACTTGTATTGGAAAAAATAAGCCTTCATCGATATCTGACTTTGGAAAAATAAAAAAGTTATAAGTCTTGGAATATGGTGAGATAGTCAAAAATGAATATAAAATTTATTTTTCAGTATGTGAGAATAGTTAAAAAAAAAAAGCAAAACAGAATTGTTGTTTCTTTTTTACATTGTAAATTCAAAAAAGTGTAATAAAAAGTAATCAAAAAGTCATATGTATCAGAAAATAATTTAACTGAAAACTACATCCTATTACACAAAAAAAATGTCATTCTATTCCTTTGAATAGAAATTGTAAAATGTAAGGCTCTCAGGATATGGTGTCACAAAAACAAATAATTATTTTTCAAAAGTCTGCTTACTGTACAAAAGTAGTGAAACATAAAAATATATACCGCACATGATTTGGTATTGGCATAATCGTACTGACCTACAGAATAAAGCTAATACTTTATTTATAGAGAGCACTTGAATAGCAATTCCTCTAAAACTTCTAGTTGGCTGTCAAAAATGTTGAATAATTGCTGAGGAAGTGGCCAAAAATGGCAAAAATTATGTTTTAGGAATAAAATGCCATTGTTTCCTGGAGTACCTTGCACTTGTAAAACTCGTGGTTTTGCCCACCTGGAAAAGACATAGGAATCAATTCATTAACATTGGTGCATCGCACGCCAGTCTTAACCCCTTTATCCGCCAAGGTGGTTTGCACGTTAATGACCAGACCAATTTTTGCAATTCTGACCAGTGTCATTTTATGAGGTAATAACTTCAGAACGCTTCAACAAATTCAACAGATTATGAGATTGCTTTTCATGACATATTATACTTCATGATAGTGGTAAAATTTCTTTGTTATGACTTGCATTTATTTGTGAAAAAAATGGAAATTTGGCAAAAATTAGCAAAATGTAGCCGTTTTCAAAGTTTGAATCCTTATGCTCTTAAATCAGAGAGATATGTCACACAAAATAGTTCATAAATAATATTTCCCACATGTCTACTTTACATCAGTACAATTTTTGAAAAAACAATTATTTGCTAGGAAGTAAAAAGGGTTAAAAGTTGACCAGTGATTTCTCATTTATCCAACAAAATTTACAAAACCATTTTATTAGGGACCACGTTACATTTGGTGTGACTATGAGGAGTCTATATGATAGAAAATACCAAAAAGGGACAACATTCTAAAAATGGAACCACTCAAGATGCTCAAAATAACATTCAAGAAGTTTATCAACCCTACAGGTGCTTTTAGAAATGTGTAAAATAAATGAACATTTAACTTTTTTTTCACAAAAATTTTACTTTACACCAAAATTGTTTTATTTTTACAAAGGTAACAGGAAAAAATGGGCCCCAAAATTAGTTTTACAATTTATCCTGAGCTTGCTGATACCCCATATGTGGGGGAAAACCACTGTTTGAATGCCCCACAGAGCCCGAAAGAGAAGGAACGCCATTTGACTTTTTGAATGCAAAATTTGCTGAAACAATTAACGGTTGCCATGTTGCATTGGAGAGCCCATGATGTTCCTAAACAATGAAAATCCCCCACAAGCGACACCATTTTGGCAACTACATCCCTTAGGGAACTTATCTAGATGTATGGTGAGCACACTGAATCCCCAGTTGCTTCACAGAAGTTTATAATGTTGTGTCGTGAAAATAAAAGAAATCACATTTTCCCCACAAAAATGTTTTTAACTCCATATTTTGCATTTTAATAAGAGTAACAGTAGAAATTACACCATACAATTTGTTTTGAAATTTCTCCTGAATATGCTGATACTCCATCTGAGGGAGAAAAATACTGTTTTGGTGCACTGCATGGCTCAAATGGGAAGGTGTGTCACTTGACTTTTTGAATGTAAAATTTGTTTCAGTCATTAGAGAGCAGCATGTCCCATTTGGAGAGCCCCTGATGTGCCTAAACAGTGGAAACCTCCCACAAATGACCCCATTTTGAAAACTAGACCCATCTAGGAAAGTATTTAGATGTGTGGCGAGCACCTTGAACTCCCACATACTGTACTTCATAGAAGCTGATAGTGTTGAGCTATGAAAATACAAAAAAAAATCACATTTTCCACACAAAAATTTTATTTTAGCCCCAATTTTTTATTTTCATAACCGTAACAGAAGAAATTGCACCATACAATTTGTTGTGCAATTTCTCCTGTGTATAGCGATACCCCATATGCGGGGGCATTTTACTTTTGAGGCACAGTGCAAAGCTCAAAAGGGAAGAAGTGCAATATTGTAGTTTGACTTTGCTCGAATGGTTGAAGGGTGCCATGTCATATTGGCAGAACCTCTGAGATGCACAACAACATATATCTCATGTTTAGTGAACTGGAAGGGCAGGTGTGGACACATCCCATCCTGCCTCATCTCCTCCCCAGCTCTGCCCTTTTCATGAGAGCGGCTTCAAACTGTTGTGAAAATGACAAAAGTCCCAACATTTTTAATTGGCCCTATAGTGTACAAATACAATTAAGGTATTAATACACCAATGCAATAATAATAAAGACATGATGCTTAACTTTCCCAAGACAAATGTTGAAGGTACAATTAAGTAATGGGAGTGTTAGTGCAGGAGTAGCACTGCTGCAGGAAGGCATGTCCTCTGAAAGCCGGAGGAGTGTCTGCTCCAGTAAGGGGGGAAATAGGAGAGCAGGGCAGGCCAGACAGGTTCTGGTTGTGGGAGACTCAATTATTAGGGGAACAGATAGGGCAATCTGTCACAAAGACAGGGATCGTCGAACGGTGTGCTGCCTACCTGGCGCTCGAGTCCGACACATCGCTGATCGGGTTGACAGATTACTGGGAGGGGCTGGTGAGGATCCAGCGGTCATGGTGCACATTGGCACAAATGACAAAGTAAGAGGTAGGTGGAAGGTCCTTAAAGATGATTTCAGGGAATTAGGCTGTAAGCTTAAAGCAAGGACCTCCAAGGTGGTATTTTTGGAAATACTTCCTGTACCACGTGCCACGCCAGAGAGGCAACGGGAGATTAGGGAGGTTAATAAGTGGCTCAGGAATTGGTGTAGGAAGGAGGGGTTTGGGTTCCTGCAGAACTGGGCTGACTTCTCAGTAGGCTACAGGTTCTACGCTAGGGACGGGCTGCACCTCAATGGGGAGGGTGCAGCTGTGCTGGGGGAGAAAATGGCTAGAAGGTTGGAGGAGTGTTTAAACTAGGGATGGGGGGAGGGCATTTCTTTTATAGGAGGGGAAGACAGTGCAGATAGAGACCTGGGCACAAATAATGAAATTGGGGGTGGGGGTGGCATGAAGGGTGGGGTTAGAACAGTTAATAATTTAAGAAAGAATAGAGGTACAGAGAGATACATATAGTGCATGTATAGTAATGCCAGAAGCCTCGCCAACAAAATGGAGGAATTGGAGTTAATGTTGTTGGAACATAATTATGACATGGTGGGGATATCTGAGACATGGCTGGACAAGAGCCATGACTGGGCGGTTAATTTACAGGGCTATTGTCTGTTGAGAAATGACTGAACAAATAAGCGAGGGGGAGGTGTGTGTTTATATGTAAAATCATCCTTAAAACCCATCCTTTGTGATAATATATATGAATCTAATGAAAATGTAGAGTCCCTGTGGGTAGAGATAAGGGGAGGGGGGAAAAATAATAAATTACTGATAGGGGTTTGTTATAGGTCTCCAAAAATAATGGAAGCAACAGAGAATATCCTCATAAAGCAAATAGATGAAGCAGCAACTCAAGGAGAAGTCATTATTATGGGGAACTTCAACTACCCTGAAATACATTGGGGAACCTAAACCTGCAGTTCCAGCAAAGGTAATAGGTTTTTGACAACTATGAGAGACAACTACCTTTCACAACTGGTTCAGGACCCAACAAGAGGGGTGGCACTGCTAGACCTAATATTAACCAACAGGCCAGACCGCATATCAAAAGTAAGGGTTGAAGGTCACTTGAGTAATAGTGATCACAAATTAATAAGTTTTCATGTATCCTTTAATAAGATGTGTAGTAGAGGGGTTACAAGGACACTAAACTTCAGGAAAGCAAATTTCCAACGGATGAGAGATGATCTTGGTGCAATTAACTGGGATGATATCCTGAGACGTAAAAATACACAAAGAAAACGGGAGACGTTTATTAGCATCCTGAATAGGACCTGTGCACAATATATACCATATGGGAATAAACATGCTAGAAATAGGAGGAAACCACTATGGCTAAATAGAGCTGTAAGGGGTGCAATAAGAGATAAAAATAAAGCATTTAGAGAATTAAAGCAAGTAGGTAGTGATGAGGCATTAAATAAATATAGAAGATTAAATAAATTGTGTAAAAAGCAAATCAAGATAGCAAAGATTGAGACAGAGAGACTCATTGCCAGAGAAAGTAAAAATAATCCCAAAATATTCTTTAACTACATAAATAGTAAGAAGGTAAAAAATGATAGAGTTGGTCCCCTTAAAAATAGTCTGGGTGAAATGGTGGATGAGGATGAGGAAAAAGCCAATATGCTAAATGACTTTTTTTCAACAGTATTTACACAAGAAAATCCCATGACGGATAACATGATCAGGGATAAAAATTCTCCATTAAATGTCACCTGCTTAACCCAGCAGGAAGTACGGCGGCGTCTAAAAATCACAAAAAATTGACAAATCCCCGGGCCTGGATGGGATACACCCCCGAGTACTGCAGGAATTAAGCACAGTCATAGATAGACCATTATTTTTAATCTTTAAAGATTCCATAATAACAGGGTCTGTACCACAGGACTGGCATATAGCAAATGTGGTGCCAATATTCAAAAAGGGGACAAAAACTGAACTTGGAAATTATAGGCCAGTAAGTTTAAACTCAACGGTGGGTAAAATCCTGGAGGGTTTTCTAAGAGATACTATACTGGAGTATCTGGAGAAGAATAACCTCATGACCCAATATAAACATGGGTTTACAAGGGACTGTTCCTGTCAGACTAATCTGATAAGCTTTTATGAAGAGGTAAGTTCAGGACTGGACCAAGGGAATGCAGTGGACATGGTGTTCATGGACTTTTCAAAAGCTTTTGATACGGTGCCACACAAAAGGTTGATACATAAAATGAGAACAATGGGGATAGGGGAAAATATGTGTAGGTGGGTTAAGAGCTGGCTCAGGGATAGGAAGCAAAGGGTGGTTATTAATGGAGCACACTCGGACTGGGTCACGGTTAGCAGTGGGGTACCACAGGGGTCAGTTTTGGGCACGCTTCTTTTTAACATATTTATTAATGACCTTGTAGGGGGCATAGAGAGTAGAATTTCAATATTTGCAGATGACACTAAACTCTGCAGGGTAATCAATACAGAGGAGGACAATTTTATATTACAGGAGGATTAATGTAAACTAGAAGCTTGGGCTGATAAATGGCAAATGAGCTTTAATGGGGATAAATGTAAGGTCATGCACTTGGGTAGAACGAACAAGATGTATAATTATGTGCTTAATTGTAAAACACTGGGCAAAACTGTCACTGAAAAAGACCTGGGTGTATGGGTGGACGACAAACTCACATTTAGTGGCCAGTGTCAGGCAGCTGCTGCAAAAGCAAATAAAATAATGGGATGCATTAAAAGAGGCATAGATGCTCATGAGGAGAACATAATTTTACCTCTATATAAGTCACTAGTGCGACCACACTTAGAATACTGTGTACAGTTCTGGTCTCCGGTGTATAAGAAAGACATAGCTGAACTGGAGCGGGTGCAGAGAAGAGCGACCAAGGTTATTAGGGAACTAGGGGGTCTGCAATACTAAGACAGGTTATTACACTTGGGGTTATTTAGTTTGGAAAATCGAAGGCTTAGGGGTGATCTTATTACAATGTATAAATATATGCGGGGACAATACCAAGACCTTTCTAATGATCTTTTTTTACTCTTAGACCTGTGACGGGGACAAGGGGGCATCCTCTACGTCTGGAGGAAAGAAGGTTTAAGCATAATCACATACGCCGATTCTTTACTGTAAGAGCAGTGAGACTATGGAACTCTCTGCCATATGATGTTGTTATGAGTGATTCCCTAATAAAATTTAAGAAGGGACTGGATGCCTTTCTTGAAAAGTATAATATTACAGGGTATATACACTAGTTTCCTTAATATTGCATTGATCCAGGGAGCTAGTCTGATTGCCGTATGTGGAGTCAGGAAGGAATTTTTTTCCCCAATGTGAAGCTTAGTGTTTGCCACATGGTTTTTTTTGCCTTCCTCTGGATCAACATGTTAGGGCAGGTTAGGATAGGATATGGGTTGAACTAGATGGACTTAAAGCCTTCCTTCAACCTTAATAACTATGTTACTATGTTACTATCATTAAAGTTTGTTCCTTTGCCATTACCTGAAAGAAATCATCTATATTATGCCTCTTCCATTAAGTGAACATTGTGAATGTTTGGGAAATAGTGCAGCAAGAGATAACTAGCAAACAACTTACTGTGGAGGATAACATCAAAGGTAAAAACTGTAGAGTTGTATTAAATTATCACTGCATCATACAAATGCTTAAGCCCCTTATGTAGCGTCTGCTGCTTTGATGCAGAGATCAGTACCAGATGTAAGACAATTAGAGGTGAAGTTCCAGACATTTACACTAGTGGCAATGCACAAACTATCAGTACAACACCTCGGATAATTCATTACAGAACTTAGAAGATCTTTTTGTAGATAAAATACCGCATGGACATGAACAATACAGTGCTATCACTCTGTGAGAATCCAATGGTGCACAACGTCAAATGCCAAAAATTACTAAGGGCAAGTACATTTCTGAACTGATCTAAAGAGGTTTTAATAGAGACTGCTGTGAATATTGGGTCACAATTGCCTTGAATTAAAGGGAAATTTTGAGCTTGGAAATGCTGAGCAATTTATAGGTCAGATGTTATAGAGCAGAATAAGTTGAGCAGATTGATATATATTTTTGTGGGAAAGTTTCAGAATAATTGAATTCTATTTATTGAAATCCCCACACATTCTGGACTTTAAAGGCAAAAGGGGCTTCAACTCAGTGATTAACAGTGAAGGATAGGACTACTATGTCCAGAACAAGCAAGGATTTCATCATATCAGAAATTCTATTTGATTCTACAGTCCATCAATGTCTCTATAATTTTACCAATTGTCAAATCAACAATTGTATCCTATCCTATCCATTCCATATATTGGATAGGAATGGATTTGCATTAGTGGAACATACCTAAATGAATCTCTTGTTTATAATATTTTAACCCAGGAGATAATTACATTGCAATAAGGGGTACAGAAGATACCTAGGTATCTCAGCACTTTATTTAGGGGCTCAAAATAGCCACTTGTAAAATGCAAGAACAGCAACACATTTCAGGTTCATAATACATTTTTACCAAACTTGGCCGTATCTCGTAATGGTCAGTGCATCACTAACGTTGTTAGGTTATTTACCCAAGTAACCATCAAACAAGAGGCCTATTACACATCATGAGAACAGAAGAGGTGTCAGACCCTACTACGGTCATGCTCATTTGTAGCTCAGATTGATGGCATGCAAAAAAAAGAAAGAAACTTTAAAATGTCATTCAGCTTTTATTAAGTATATGAAGTTATCAAAAAGCAAGTAAAATAGTTTATGTATTGAATAGTTCACATTAGGGACCATATGGTACAGTAACTACAAATCGTAATACCTCTATATAACTGCGCAAGGAATTTTTGAGCAGATTCCATTTTGACACTCATCAGAGGGAATTTAGTGTATGCCGTGTGAAGATATAAATGCCAGACTGCTCCAGGTGCAGCCAAGCTGTGTGTCTTTCTGCATCTTATCATAGGGTAAACTTCTTCAGACGTTAGGACCACTAACTAAATCAACTTCAGCAATTGAACTGCACAAGTCAAAGCCATGAAATGGAAGATAGTAAAATAGTGAACACTCATTAAAACAGTATTTTAGTTGTATTGCAGTAAATATTCTTCTAGAGAGTACACAAGTAAGTCTGGTATTGGAATGCTTACGTAAATACACGGGTGTGCAAATGCAGGTTTGACCACCTTACCTTTGTATGAATTTTCCAATAATTTATTATATAAGTGCAATGCCTTATCAACAGATGCTAGCAAAACTAGGACAAACTGCAAGGCACATCACTTCCTCTGTATGGTAACACACAGACACATATAGCACATACAAAACCCCAAAAAGTTTGACAAAATCATGGGTTTTTGTAAAACTGGTCATATAACTCCATATATTTCAAGATAAGTCACTGGATCTGGGATACCAAGTTTGAATTGACCAGAGGTTGAGAAAGAGGAAATGCTCTTTAACCCCTTTCCTACATTGGACGTAATATTCTGTCCATGTGACCTGGGCCCCAATTCACATGGACGGAATATTACCCCATAGCGATCAGCGGCACCCACTTGGTGAGCGCCGCTGATCGCGGCCGGGTGTCAGCTGATTATCACAGCTGACACCCGGCACAATGTGTCAGGGGCGGTCACGGACAGCCCTGACACGTTAACCCCTTGCACACCGTGATCAAACACGATCGCGGTGTACCGCGGGTTAAAGGGAAGCATCGGCAGGGAGGGGGCTCCCTCCGTGCTTCCCTGAGCCCCCCACAGCAGCGCAATGTGCAGCGCTGCTGAGGGGGGCTCTTTCCCTGAAGGTCCCCGGATCCAAGATGGCGACGGGGACCTTCGGGGGCCTGCAGGGAGCTGGCTTCCTCAGTGCCTGCAAAGTGCAGGCATGAGGAAGTCTGCGTCTATGCCTGTGACAGATCGCTGATCTGTCACAGTGATCTGTGATGTGACAGATCAGTTATCTGTCACAGGACAGTTATGTCCCCCCTGGGACAATGTAATAAAGCTAAAAAAAAATGTAAAAATAATTTTTAAAAAATCGCTAAATAAATAAAAAAAAAAAATATTCCCTAATAAATTCATTTTTTGGAAATAAAAAAAAACAATAAAATTACACATAATAGGTATCGCCGCGTCCGTAACAACCGGCCCTATAAAACTGTCCCCTTTATCAAACCCCTGAAAAAATAAAAATAAAAAACGAAGCAAAAAATAATGATTTATTATCATACCGCCAAACAAAAAATGAAATAACGCGCAATCAAAAAAACGCATATAAATATCCATGGTACCACTGAAAATGTCATCTTGTCCTGCAAAAAACGAGCCACCATACAGCATAATCAGCAAAAAAATAAAAAAGTTATAGCTCGCAGAATAAAGCGATGCAAAAATAATTATTTTTATATAAAATTGTTTTCATTGCATAAAACCAACAAAACATAAAAAAACTACCTAAATGAGGTATCGCTGTAACTGTAATGACCCGAAGAATAAAACCGCTTTATCAATTTTACCGCATGCGGAATGGTGTAAACGCACCCCCCAAAAAGAAATTCATGAAACGCTGGTTTTTGTTCATTCTGCGTCCCAAAAATCGGAATAAAAAGTGATCAAAAGATGTCACATGCCCGAAAATGATACCATATAAAAACGTCAACTCGTCCCGCAAAAAATAAGACCTCACATGACTCGGTGGGTCAAAATATGGAAAAATTAAAGCTCTCAATATATGGTGATGTAAAAACTATTATTACAATAAAAAGCGTCTTTTAGCGTGTGACAGCTGCCAAAAATAAAAACCGCCATAAATAGTAAATCAAACCCGCCGTTATCACCCCCTTAGTTAGGGAAAAATAATAAAATTAAAAGAAAATGTATTTATTTCCATTTTCCCATTAGGGTTATGGTTAGGGCTAGGGTTAGGGTTAGGGCTAGGGTTGGGGCTAGGGCTAGGGTTAGGGCTAGGGTTAGGGCTAGGGTTAGGGTTAGGGCTAGAGTTAGGGCTGAGATTAGGGTTAGGGGTGTGTTGGGGTTAGGGTTGGAGTTATAATTGGGGGATTTCCTCTGTTTGGGCACATCAGGTGATCTCCAAATGCAACATGGCGTCTGATCTCAATTCCAGCCAATTCTGCGTTGAAAAAGTCAAATGGTGCTCCTTCCCTTCCAAGCTCTGCCATGCGCCCAAACAGTGTTTTACTCCCACATATAGGGTATCAGCCTACTCAGGACAAATTGCAAAACAACTTTTGGGGTCCAAATTCTCCTGTTACCCTTAGGAAAATAAAAAATTGGGGCAAAAATATCATTTTTGTGGAAAAAAAATGATTTTTTTATTTTCACGCCCGGGCGTTATAAACTTCTGTGAAGCACTTGGGGGTTCAAAGTGCTCACCACACATCTAAATAAGTTCCATGGGGGGTCTAGTTTCCAAAATGGGGTCACTTGTGGGGTGTTTCAATAGTTTGGGTACATCAGGGGCTCTCCAAACGCACATGACACCCGCAGACCATTCCATCAAAGTCTGCATTCCAAAATGTCACTACTTCTCTTCCGAGCCCGACGTATGCCCATACAGTAGTTTTCTCCCACATATGGGGTATCAGCGTACTCAAGACAAATTGGACAACAACATTTGGGGTCCAATTTCTCCTGTTACCCTTGGGAAAATAAAAAAATGGGGACTAAAAGATCATGTTTGTGGAAACAATACGATTTTTTTATTTTCATGCCCGGGCATTGTAAACTTCTGTGAAGCCCTTGGGGGTTCAAAGTGCTCATTACACATCTAGATAAGTTCCTTAGGGGGTCTAGTAGCCAAAATGGGGTCATTTGTGGGGGGTTTCCACTGTTTAGGTACATCGGGGGCTCTCCAAAGGCAACATGACACCCGCAGACCATTCCATCAAAGTCTGCATTCCAAAACATCACTACTTCCCTTCCGAGCCCTGACATGTGCCCATACAGTAGTTTTCTCCCACATATGGGGTATCAGAGTACTCAGGACAAATTGGACAACAACTTTTGGGGTCCAATTTCTCCTGGTACCCTTTGGAAAATAAAAAATTGGTGACTAAAAGATCCTGTTTGTGGAAAAAATACGATTTTTTTATTTTCACGCCCGGTCGTTATAAACTTCTGTGAAGCACTGGGGGGATCAAAGTGCTCACCACACATCTAGATAAGTTCCTTGGGGGGTCTAGTTTCCAAAATGGTGTCATTTGTGGGGATTTCCACTGTTTTGGTACATCAGGGGTTTTCCAATCGCGACATGGTGTCCGATCTCAATTCCATCCAAAAAAGTCAAATGGCAATGCTTCCCTTCTGAGCTCTGCCATGCGCCAAAATAGTAGTTTACCCCCACATATGGGGTATCAGCGTACTCAGGACAAATTGCACAATAACTTCTAGGGTCCTGTTACCCATGGAAAAATAAAAAATGGGGGTGAAGAGATCATTTTTGTGGAAAAAATATGACTTTTTAATTGTACCGCTGTACGTTATAAACTTCTGTGAAGCCCTTGTGGGTTCAAATTTCTCACCACATATCTAGATAAGTTCCTTGGGGGGGTCTAGTTTCCAAAATGGGGTCACTTGTGGGGGGTTTCCACTGTTTAGGTACATCAGGGGCTCTCCAAACGTGACTTGGCGTCCGATCTGAATTCCAGCCAATTTTGCATTGAAAAAATCAAACGGCGCTCCTTCCCTTCTGAGCTCTGCCATGTGCCGAAACAGTGGTTCGCCCCCACATATCAGGTATCAGCGTACTCAGGACAAATAGCACAATAACTTTTCCAGTCCAATTTCTCCGGTTACCCTTGGTAAAATAAAAAAAATTGAACCTGAATTATTTTTTTTTGTGAAAAAAAGTTAAATGTTCATTTTTTTTAACTATTCAAAAAAATTCTTGTGACTGACCTGAAGGGTTAATAAACTTCTTGAATGTGGTTTTGAGCACCTTAAGGGGTGCAGTTTTTAGAATGGTGTCACTTTTGCATATTTTCTATCATATACACCTCTCAAAGTGGCTTCAAATGTGATGTGGTTCATAAAAATAAAATGGTGTTGCAAAAATGAGAAATCGCTGGTCAACTTTTAACCTTTATAACTTCCTAACAAAAAAAAATTTGCGGGTCTGTGCGGGCCTGCCGGGGGTCTGTGCAGGCTGCCAGGGGTCTGTGCGGGTCTGCCGGGGGTTGTGTACGTGTGCAGACATCGTCCGATGGGACTACAAGTCCCATTGGGCTATGCCTGCTACAATGACAGTGATTGACACATTAGCCAATGATGGGACAGTAGTAGTCCCATCATCCGGCTGTGTTGAATGTAAAAAAAACAAAAAACATACATACTACATACATAATACATATATACAACATTCATACAACATACATACATACTACATACATACTACATATATACTACATTCATGCAACATACATACATACATTCATACATACATACTACATATATACTACATTCATACAACATACATACATACATAGTACATACATACTAGATATATACTACATTCATACAACATACATACATACTACATATATACTACATTCATACAACATACATACATACTACATAATACATACATACTACATATACAGTGGGGCAAAAAAGTATTTAGTCAGTCAGCAATAGTGCAAGTTCCACCACTTAAAAAGATGAGAGGCGTCTGTAATTTACATCATAGGTAGACCTCAACTATGGGAGACAAACTGAGAAAAAAAAATCCAGAAAATCACATTGTCTGTTTTTTTTCCATTTTATTTGCATATTATGGTGGAAAATAAGTATTTGGTCAGAAACAAAATTTCATCTCAATACTTTGTGATATATCCTTTGTTGGCAATGACAGAGGTCAAACGTTTTCTGTAAGTCTTCACAAGGTTGCCACACACTGTTGTTGGTATGTTGGCCCATTCCTCCATGCAGATCTCCTCTAGAGCAGTGATGTTTTTGGCTTTTCGCTTGGCAACACGGACTTTCAACTCCCTCCAAAGGTTTTCTATAGGGTTGAGATCTGGAGACTGGCTAGGCCACTCCAGGACCTTGAAATGCTTCTTATGAAGCCACTCCTTCGTTGCCCTGGCGGTGTGCTTTGGATCATTGTCATGTTGAAAGACCCAGCCACGTTTCATATTCAATGCCCTTGCTGATGGAAGGAGGTTTGCACTCAAAATCTCATGATACATGGCCCCATTCATTCTTTCATGTACCCGGATCAGTCGTCCTGGCCCCTTTGCAGAGAAACAGCCCCAAAGCATGATGTTTCCACCACCATGCTTTACAGTAGGTATGGTGTTTGATGGATGCAACTCAGTATTCTTTTTCCTCCAAACACGACAAGTTGTGTTTCTACCAAACAGTTCCAGTTTGGTTTCATCAGACCATAGGACATTCTCCCAAAACTCCTCTGGATCATCCAAATGCTCTCTAGCAAACTTCAGACGGGCCCGGACATGGACAGGCTTAAGCAGTGGGACACGTCTGGCACTGCAGGATCTGAGTCCATGGTGGCGTAGTGTGTTACTTATGGTAGGCCTTGTTACATTGGTCCCAGCTCTCTGCAGTTCATTCACTAGGTCCCCCCCCGCGTGGTTCTGGGATTTTTGCTCACCGTTCTTGTGATCATTCTGACCCCACGGGGTGGGATTTTGCGTGGAGCACCAGATCGAGGGAGATTATCAGTGGTCTTGTATGTCTTCCATTTTCTAATTATTGCTCCCACAGTTGATTTCTTCACTCCAAGCTGGTTGGCTATTGCAGATTCAGTCTTCCCAGCCTGGTGCAGGGCTACAATTTTGTTTCTGGTGTCCTTTGACAGCTCTTTGGTCTTCACCATAGTGGAGTTTGGAGTCAGACTGTTTGAGGGTGTGCACAGGTGTCTTTTTATACTGATAACAAGTTTAAACAGGTGCCATTACTACAGGTAATGAGTGGAGGAAAGAGGAAACTCTTAAAGAAGAAGTTACAGGTCTGTGAGAGCCAGAAATCTTGATTGCTTGTTTCTGACCAAATACTTATTTTCCACCATAATATGCAAATAAAATGAAAAAAAAACAGACAATGTGATTTTCTGGATTTTTTTTTCTCAGTTTGTCTCCCATAGTTGAGGTCTACCTATGATGTAAATTACAGACGCCTCTCATCTTTTTAAGTGGTGGAACTTGCACTATTGCTGACTGACTAAATACTTTTTTGCCCCACTGTATACTGCATTCATACAACATACATACATACTACATATATACTACATTCATAAAACATACATATATACATACTACATACATACAATACATTCATACATTCATACAATACATACATACATATAGATATACAGTACATATAACATAGAGTACATACTCACCATCGCTTGTCACTTTGATCCCCGAAGCCAGTGTCATCTCACTGTAAAAAATATTAAAATAACAAACAAGCAATATACTCCCTGATCCACAGACATCCACGAGTGTCCCACGACGATCTCCTGCAGTGCATCACTGAGAGGTTACTATAGTTCACTGGTCTCACTTTATGGCAAAAGCTGCGTGGGAACTTTCTCACACAGCAATGCCAAAAGTGAGACTAGTGACTATTTTTTTACAGTGGCGGAGGAATACAGTGTGGAAGGATACCTACCTCCCGTCATTGTATTCCTGGGGCCCCTAGAGAGCGGTCGCATCAGCTGATGCTGCTGTTCTCTACGGGAGATCGTCGTGGGACACTCGTGGATTTCTGTGGATCAGGGAGTATATCGGTTGTTTGCTATTTTAATATTTTTTAAAGATGACACTGGCTTCGGGGATCAAAGTGACAAGTGATGGTGAGTATGTACTCTATGTTATATGTACTGTATGTCTATATGTATGTATTGTATGAATGTATGAATGTATTGTATGTAGTATGTATGTTGTATGTCTGTAGAATGTTTTATGTATGTTGCATGTATGTAGTATGTATGTAGTATGCACTATGTATGTATGTTGTATGAATGTAGTATATATGTAGTATGTACGTTGTATGTATGTTGTATGAATGTAGTATATATGTAGGTTGTATGAATGTAGTATATATGTAGTATGTATGTATGTTGTATGAATGTAGTATATATGAAGTATGTATGTAGTATGTATGTATGTTGTATGAATGTAGTATATATGAAGTATGTATGTAGCATGTAGTATGTATGTATGTTGTATGAATGTAGTATATATGTAGTATGTATGTATGTTGTATGAATGTAGTATATATGAAGTATGTATGTAGTATGAATGTATGTTGTATGAATGTAGTATATATGTAGAATGTATGTAGTATGTAGTATGTATGTATGTTTTATGAATGTAATATTTATGTAGTATGTATGTTTTTTTTGTTTTTTTTTTACATTCAACACATTAGCCGGATGACGGGACTACTACTGTCCCATCATTGGCTAATGTGTCAATCACTGTCATTGTAGCAGGCATAGTTCGATGGAACTTGTAGTCCCATCGGACGATGCCTGCACACACACAACCCCCGGCAGGCCCGCACAGACCCCTGGCAGCCCGTACAGATCCCCGGCAGGCCCGTACAGACCCCTGGCAGGCCCGCACAGACCCCCGGCATCCCGCACAGTCCCCCGGCAGGCCCGCACAGACCCCCGGCAGGCCCGCACAGATCCCGGCAGCCCGCACAGACCCCCGGCAGGCCCACACAGACCCCCGGCAGGCCTGCACAGACCCCCGGCAGCCCGCACAGACCCCCGGCAGGCCCGCACAGACCCCCAGCAGGCCCACACAGACACGCACAGTGTCCGCCCATGCACCGCCCACACTCTTCCCCCCTCCTGAACTGGATGTGCAAGTAAAGAAAGGGTTTTCTTTAATTTCGATATTTCTGTCCCATTGACGTGAATGGGATTTCCGGTATCGGAATTGGCGATACCCGATACTTTTGGGTATCGGTCCGATCCAATCTGATCCGATATTTCTCAATATCGGAAAGTATCGCTCAACACTAATGGTCACACAAAATATTGATTAGATTTTGATTTCTCATTTGTTTATTCACTTTGCATTTTGTTAATTAATAAAAACAAACTATTAATACTTCTATTTTTAAAGCATTTTTACATTGCTCTATTTTTACACTTGTACTTAAAACTATATAGTGTATTGGAACATGGGATAAATTACAAATGCAATGAAATTGCCAAAAAGTTTTATCTTTTGGGGGATTTTTTATTTCTCGCTAGGCCGTTTACCGATCGGTTTACTTTATTTTATGTTTTGATAGATTGGACATTTCTGAATGCAATGGTATTAAACATGTGTATTTTTATTGCTTTATTTTTAATGGAGCAAAAGGGGGGTGATTGGAAATTTATTTATTTTTTTTCATATTTTCTAAATCTTTTTTTTACTATTTACAGTCTTAATAGTCCCTTTAGCAGAGTTTATGCTGCCATTGTACGATTGCCTGTACTGCACATAGCAGAAATCATAATCTCCTATGAACGTAGGCCACAGAACGGTGTTCACAGGAACATTGTGATGACAGGCACAGGGGATCTTCAACACACATGTGGATGTCAAGACAGTCCATCAGCGACTGTGTGGCAAGCGCATCGATGGGCAGGATCAATGACATGCTTCCTGTCTGCACATGTTAAATGCCCCTGTCAGTGATTAACAGTGTCATTTAATTGGTGGACAGCCGCAGTTGGATCTTGGATCCAGCTGCGGCTGTTAGAGGAACTTGATAGCTGATTAAATCAGCCATCAAACATGAGGAAGGATGCGGGCTCAGCACCAAAGGCAGGGACACGGCCAATGACATATCTCGTATGTGCGTCAATGGTTGTATGTAACTATGATGTACAGAAGCAAATATTTTTCTAAGCATAAAGAAATAGGAAAACGTTTTCGGGATTATATGTCACTAAGGAGCTAAATAAAGACTTTTACTAATTATAAGAGATTCAAGACTATTTAATAGTAAGCCTGTTAATGCAAGCCATAGTAATAAAGAATAGACAATTCAAAGTACAAAAGGTTGTAATTTGAATCAATGTCACAATGGCTTCTTCTGTAGGCCACAGCAGAATATATTTAAGCATTAGTTGGAAGCAGTAAATGCAGTGTGACAAAAGTGAAAAATGGTTTAACGTCTTTGAATTAGTATGATGTGAGGTTTGGTTTCTATAAAATAATAATCTTTAAAGAGGTTGTATGGTATTAAAGGCAAAAGGCTGGCTTCTTATCCTTTATCAGGTAAAATAGCTTACCCCTATTCAAGTAAATGGGGTTGAGCATCAAATACACATGTAGCACAAGGGCAAATGTGGCTCTGGAAAGTGCATACATTTTTCTGGAAAATACACAACTCATTTTTTTCCGAACTCTGGACTAACTTTTTAAGTTTACCCTACACGTGAGATATAAATCAATCACCAGCCATGAGAATCTGACATATAATATTTCTTTGGCTGATAGGATTACACATATTTACAATTTTGGCAATAAAACATACAATTCAATGGGAAGGAAAAAGAGAAAACAAGAGCATTCATTTTAGGACTAAGTGGTATTTATTGGTCATTGCATTGATTTTACAAGTATCAAGTAATGGGTGATTTCAAGTCAACTGAAGAACCAAAATGGCAACAGATCACATATTGTCAGCTATTAGTAGTTTGCATGAAGGCCTATCAAAATTATTTGATCTGTTTAACATTTATCACTTGTCCATGACCAGAGTTGACGTATATTATACACTTTATTTTTTTTCTAATTTAAAATCGGAAACAAAACTGCTATGGCCAAATTGGGAAAGCAAAGCTATATGCTAAAGACTGCTGGTGGTGTAATCAGAATACTAATAGGGATATAATAGCTACATTTACAGTTATCTGTAAAAAGATCATTGCAATCACAATGCCCTCCACAAGCTTCTCCAGCTAACAATTTTTAGGATAAGCATGGGCTAAAAGTTCTCTAATAAAGTAAGCACCTTGGTTTAGTTTATTATGATTTTTTTTAATATTTAATTAAAGTCTGTGATGAGAAGTCAGTTAAGTAATATGGACACAGTAGGAATATTCTATTCTGTTATTTGGCTGTTCTTAAGTATCACTGTGGTATCTGTTATATAACACGCTTTATGTACTGCTGCACTTATGGTCGTGTCAGCCTTGAAGAATCTGCAGCACAACATCTGACCTAGGAAAATTGGGTATTCTGTAATTATGGCATCATATTTCCCTTCATATACATCTACAGCACAGCAATTACACATCACACACAAACCCTCATTATAGTTTTTCTTTCAACTCTTTAATCCCGATGCGTAAAACCATTGAATTTACTTAGCACCATGTTGGCTTAAAATTGCAGCATTATTAAATGTCCTTAGTTTGCAGCATTGAATTTGTGAGTACAGGCGGTTTTCAGCATATTACGCACAATTTCTGGCTTTAACATTTAAAAAGTGAATAATCATTAGGCATTGTCATCACACATGAAAAATAAGCGATTATAGTGACCTTTATCCATACAGTTCCCAAATGTGACGTGTAAAGATGCCCTGGCTGAACAAATTCCAATTTTTAAAGCTGTCGAATAGAAAGTCTTACTTTTATACCTATTTCGGTAAACAGATTCTAGAATTTTAATCTCTAATTAATAACGCCATCTTACCTTTATAGGACAGGCGAAGTCTCGGCTGGCTGGTGTCAGTGGCAAAAGATGAAAATACATGAAGTCCAAGATAAAGCAAAGCGTTAATGAGAATATATGCCATGCTGGTCAGTTCTGTGTGGCTCTCCTTAGGAAAGACTTTCGTTTTTCTGCTGGAGTTTGGAAAATAGCTTTCTTTTCAGCGTGTCTCCCTTAGGAATCCCTTCTCTTCCTAGTGCACATTTCCTATTTGTCATGCCTCATTACGATGTGTATTACAGAGTGGTCTCTTTGCATGACATTTGTTTACAGAGAGACATGTCATTCCTTAGTCCTTGCCAGTGCTGTGCTGTCTCCTAGTCCTATGTTCAGAAGAACAAGGCAATCAGTACATTCTACTGCAAGCCATTTAAATAATCGCCTCCTTGCTACAAGCTGCTGAGAAATCTGCTCCTTGCTAAAACCTGCCAGACGGTTCGTTTTAATTCACCTTTCACCCTATGTAATTAGAAGGGAAAAAAATATTTTTTAAGAGCTGATAGATCCTAGCAGCAGGGATGCGAGGCTGTAGGCTGCCCTCTCTAGCTCATGAGATCAGTGAAAGATGAGAGAAAGTATTTCACTACTCATCTGGCAGGCAACTCCTACCAACTGCACAGTAGCTGTTTGTGTCATTGCCCAATTAACATTTTTTCGCACTGCACTATTTTGATAGGTTAGGAAATTGTATTTGAGTACTCAAGAAAGCAAAGTCATAGGCTTTTATTAAGTAAAATAATTCTTTATTCAAGATCAGAAAATGCAGGAAATACACATTTACAATTAGAGGTGAGCAAACCTGAGCAATAAAGTTCAGGGTTCTTAGCAGACACTAGGTGCTGAACTCTGAACATGGACTTCTCTCGGAAGTCCGTTTCAGTGTTCAGAGTTTCATTGAAACAGAGAGAGAGACTCTGTGAGGGTACTCTGATTTCTTTGGCAGCCCCCATAGCCCTTACTAATACCATTTTACAGCACCAAAGTTTGGATACTCCTTGACTTAATGTTAGGGCTGGCGGAACGCACCAAATAATAAAGATGGTAATAAGATGCATTTGCAGCCCGAGGTCCACCGTGCAGGGGTGGTAACCTGCTGCTCATTAATGGCAGATGCTATATGGCGGTATACTATAAAGACACACGCGGGTTATCGTCACCCGGAGTGTACGGGGGCGGACTCTGTTGCTTCACAGAGTCGCAGTACTGCTGAACATAAACGCCGGAGCCTGTTTGTGCTCACAGAGCTCGGCTAAAAGAGCGCACAGTGTACGGCCACAGAACGCTACCCCAAGGGCACGGGGATAGAGTCCCTCTAGGCCCACTGAGCGCGTGGCGTCGCTGCCACGAGCGCCGCTAAAGACGCTGGCAGTGGAGTGTGGAGCACGTGCACTGAGGAGTGCTGGATCACTAGTGAGGACCAATGTCTGACTCAAACCCTGACCTACCTACACCTAAGCCTGGGCGCTAGCAGGCTAGGCTGCACAACACATGCGTACCAAGGGTAGGGGCTTCATAATGAGTCAGTCATCAGATACATTCATACGTGCATACATCTCTCACACCTTATAGTCTGTAAATACAGTCTATCCTAGCGCATGGGCGAGCGGCCATGCAAACCTTTTATAGACCTTCCTGGCTTCTCGGATGGCCCAATCCGAACAAGAGCAGGATCTAAGCACGTGACCCTCGATCTCCAATGGGAGATCACTCAACGGGCATGCTCAGTGGCCTGACATGAGGACTTAGTCCCTGGAGAATCTCGCTGCTGAGCAGCATGCATTGTCAGCTGTGCCAGAGGTGGCAGCAGCAAGGAAACCCACAAAGTTGGCCTGGGCAGAGCTCCAGTACCGACGAATCTGCTGAGCAGGATCCATTGCGGCCGAAGAAGAATGGGAGACCGCTGGGTGCAAGGCTCTGGATTCCTGCTGTGCAGTGGCAGGAACCCGAAGCCTAACACTTATATGGGGTTTGGGTTCAAGTTGAAGTAGAGTTCTTGTACCTGAACTTTGGCAAAAATTCGGCTGAGCCCAAAGAATCTGAACATCCAAGGGTTCGCTCATCCTTACTTTATTTACAATAGATATTTTATACGCTAGAATCTAAATACTTAATAACTTAACCAAATTAATTTATCGGGCATCTGTCGCTAGATTTCACAATACAAACTGCTTTCATTTTAATTGGATCTCTTAGACTTGGTGACTCTTGTATACTCACTTTAAAAACAAATGTGTAAATGACTGTAATAATTTAATAATAGAATTTAACATTTTATAACTTCAGCTCCACCTGAACTCATAAAAATGTAATTATGATTTGAGAATCATTCAGCCATTTTAACGTGATTTTTATATGTAAGTACATCAGTCTCATCTGGTCTAAAAGATCTATTTTAGGCCCTCTTCACAAGCCCATTTTTCATATCCGTATGTGGTCCATTTTTTAAGGACCGCAAATAAGGACACATGCACACCTATTGTGTTCAATTGTGGTGTGCACCCGCAGAAATGTCTGTTTTTAACCAGCACCATGGACAAAATGTGTGACGCAAATGTGCACACTAATGACACACATATGACATCCATGTATCATCAGTGTAACAAATACCTGCGCCTGGGAAAAGCCATACAGTTTGTGCTGTTTCCAGGCACCGAGCGCTGAAGGCAGCTGTCATCATTTTTGCCTGCTCTCTCTGTGATCAGTGAGAGCAGGCAACTCTGATGATAATTGTATTCAGTGACCGGTGAGTGTGTATTTTGCTAACTAAAACTGTTATCTTTGTTGCCTGCACTCCCTGAGATCAGCGAGAGAAGGCAATGCTGATGATAGTTGTAGTCACCGTCCGGCTTGTATTAAATAAAAAAACGGCATGGCTTCCCATGTATTTTTCATAACCAGCTGAGGGAGAGCCGATCGCTGGGGGCTAATAATAATCTATGAAAGGGACCATTACCCCTAAATGTTTCCAGGCTGTTAATAACAACTCACAGCTGTTTGCTTTGTTGTTACTGGTTAGTTTACATGGGGATCCCCCCAAAAGGATGCAGGATCCCCATATAAATTCTAAACAGCAAAGGATAAACAGACAGCTGTGGGCTCATATTAATGGCCAGAGAAGGGGCAGAGCACATAGGCTCCCATTCCAGGCTCCCCATCAGCTCTCAGTGGCCCCAGAAATGTCACATCAATTAGATGCATCAAATTTGGTGCTTAGCCTCGCTTTTCCCACTTGCCCAGGTGCAGTGGCATGTGGGGTAATAGGGTTGCGGTTGATGTCAGTTTTTTTTATGGCCGCTGACATCAAACTCATAGAATCATAGAATCATAGAATCGTAGAGTTGGAAGGGACCTCCTGGGCCATCTGGTCCAACCCCCTGCTCAAACTCAGGTGTTAGTAATGGGAAGGTGTCTATTAGATGTCACCAATGTTAACCTCATAGTCGTATTGTAAAAAATACACAGCCAGAATAAAGTCCTTTAATTGAAAGAAAGACAGATTCCTTTATTTGAAATAAATAATCCCCTCCCTCTTTTACCTATTAGTATAAAGTAAAAAATGAGAAAGTAGCATATTCATCACTTGTCAGAAAATAATGCATTTGTCCCACTCTGTAATTCATCTCGGTTCATCTGAATACCTAAATAAATGGTGGCATGAAGCGACTGTTCAGTCTGGCATCCAAGATACTCTGAGCTGAGCATCAAAGTGCATCTTCAGTGACCTGTGGTGATGTCATTGAGGTTACCGCAGGTCACTGAAGCTGCGGTTCCCATGGACATCTGATTGTGACAAGAACAGTAAGGTCACATCATAGTAACCTGTTTCACTTGCTTTGCAACTGCCAGTGCTGGACGGAAGAACGCCTGCAAGTCCTGCCCTCGGCACTCCAGCATTCAACAATCCAACACTGGATCTACCGTGAGACCCGATGGCTTGAACTCAGGAAACCTTTAAAGTAGTCACAGGGGAGCATTATTACTATAAAGAAGCTCAGAGAAAATATAATTAGTGTATAGGAGTACAGAGGCGGCAGTGTTATTGTGCGGGGCACCAAAGGAGGATACTGTCTAGAGCAATGGTTATAGGGTTATATGGTTTGTGTAGAGGTGGGGGAATGCGAAGAAGGTGCTGCAAAAGCAGAAAGCCAAAGATGACTGCTGCCAGAAATCATGCTTTACTCATGCACATACAAGATGACTTACGGAAAAAAATTTACCTGACAAAATAGCTATGCTTTTGTGCTGAAAAACTATATTCAGAAATAATACTATTGTGTGACAACAATCAGACTAAGATTTTACAATGCAGTTTAATCTTAGTAACCTGTCTCTCAGACTCAGCTGTTTATCTCAAAGCTATATTGGCACTAGAGTAAAGCTAATTTTTCAGTCACAATCTGTTTTAATAATTAGATTAGTGTAAAATTAAAATTTGTTTCAGAATATTCAATGACATATTTTAACAAACACTGCAGTGGATACAATCCAAGTAGCTGGAACAAAGCTGTCTATTCATTAGTCGTAGAACAGAGAGAAAAAAAAGAAGGAACATTTAGCCAAATAGCCCTGTAAAGAAAGTTAAACTATCACTCGCTTGATGAGTTGTCATAAATAGATTTAGCATCTTTACTCTATTTGACCACTATGGAGAAACTATATCTACCTCTGCTTGCTGACATGATATGATAAATATAGACACCTGGCATTAAGATCCAACATAGTTTATCTGTGTGGGAGTTCATCATGTTCTTTTGGAATGTAGCAAGTATGTTTATGAATTTTTTTCTTGACTTTACATCTTTTGGTCATTTGTAGCCTTATGCTAAAGACCAATGTTAAAATTAGAAACTAAATAATAGGTTTGAATCTCATATTTTTCTATTTTTTTACAGAATTGGCAGCAATCTGCTCTGAGTACAGTGAGTAAAGATGATCACATATTTTGGAATTCAATTGTAGCACATTGAGCCTCGTTTAAGCTATTTAATGGGAAGCAGCTAACAAAATGGTTTTTAACAGGGAAAAAGGCAAAGTACTACATCTGGGCAATAAAAATGAAAAAAGCATATATAGAATGGGAGGAATAGGGCTAAGCAACAGCTCATCTGAAAAAGACTTGGGTATACTAATAGATCACAGACTAAATATGAGTCAACAGTGTGATGCAGCAGCAAAAAAGGCAAATGCAATTCTAGAATGTATTAACAGAAGCATACAGTCTAGATCACATGAAGTCATTATTACCATCTACTCCTCTTTGGTCAGACCTCATCTGGAATATTGTGTCCAGTTTTGGGCATCACATTTTAAAAAAGACATCAACAAATTGGAGCAAGTTCGGAAAATAGCGACCAGAATGGTGACCGGTCTGCAAACCCTGTCTTATGAGGAAAGGTTGCAGGATTTTGGAATGTTTAGCTTGCAGAAGAGAAGACTGAGAGGAGACTTAATAGCTGTCTACAAATATCTCAAGGGCTGTCACATTGTAGAAGGATCATCTTTATTCTCATTTGCACAAGGAAAGACTAGAAGCAATGGGATGAAACTGAATGGGAGGAGACACAGATTAGATATTAGAAAAAAACTTTTTGACAGTTAGAGTGATCAATGAGTGGAACAGGCTGCCACGAGAGGTGGTGAGTTCTCCTTCAATAGAAGTCTTCAAACAGAGGCTGGACAGACATCTGTCTGGGATGATTTAGCGAATCCTGCTTTGAGCAGGGGGTTGGACCAGATGGCCAGGAGGTCCCTTCCAACTCTATGATTCTATGATTCTAATATAAACACAGACTCAGAAATCTCAAAGTGACCTCAATTTATCTGTCTATGGGAAAATGGATAGTAACATGGTAACCAACAGCCAGTTTAGCAAAGCACAGCATTGACACACTTTTTAGACTTTGGAAATTGTAAACACAGTCTACGAATTATCCTTTTTTTAGGAGATTCCTGCTTTGCTGGTGTTTATACACAGGTGGTGCCAGGTGCATACACAGATTTCATGGGGCCCCTTAGCAGACTTGAGTGGGACCCCCCCTCCAATTAAAAAAAAGATATTCGACATGATTACAGAAGAGCATATCTCACAACACTGCAGATCTCATAAAGTTAATTAACTCCTCCTGAAACCCTTTAGTGTTTCTATGCAATAAGATGCCCCTTTCATGGCTCCCATAAACAATGATGCCGACAAAAGTGCCCCCACAGCACAGTATGATACCCTACAATAAAGTCCTCTACAGTACTCTTACAGCATAGCATGATGACCCTACAGTACTCACCATGCAAATTATGATACCCCAAACAATGCCTCCAACACAGTATGATACCCCTTTAGTGACCACAACACAGTATGAAACCCCCACAGTCCACTATACACTATCAGGCCCCCAACATCATTCCATGCAATATGATGGCTCAGACACTTTCCCATGTCTAACTCTTCAGACTGAAAAATGGTCCCACTAGCCCTCTAAACAGTATAATGGCCCTCACATAGCCATTCAACCAATATAATGGCTTCCATATAGCCCTCCAAACAATATATTCACCTCCACATAGCCTTCCAAAAAGTAAAATGGCCCCCACTTAGCTCTTCGCACAGTATAATGGCCCCACATAGCCCTTCAGATAGTATACCTGTCCCCACATAGCTCTCCTAACAGTATAATGGTCCCCAAATATCCATGGAAACAGTAAAATGGCCCCCTATAGCCCACCAATCAATTTAATGGCCTCAACTATAAATTCATTTAAAAAAACATTCACACTCACATGCATAAGGTGGTTATGGGTCATTATATTGTTTATAAATGGTCTACAGTCCATGTCCATCATACTTTGTATAGGGTGCTTTGCGGCATCATGCTGTATATAGGGGACTATGGCCCATTATATTGTGAATAGGGTAGTCATGGATGATCATACTCCACGTAGTGGGCTATAGTGCATTATACTGAATACAGGGGCTAAAGGCCATCCTACTGTATATAGCAGTTTATAGACCATCATACTGTGAATATGGAGGATATGGTCACCATCATACAGTGTATGGAACAATGGGACTGTCATACTTTGAATGAGGGGACTGTCATCACTATTATACTGTATGTGGGGGCGGTGCAGCCATCATACTGAGTATAGGGGTTGTGAGGTCCATCCTTCTCTGCATGGGGGGGTATGTGGCCCATCATCCTGTGAATGGGTGACTGTGGTGACCATCTTACTGTGTGGAGAACCCTGGTGTAATTATTCTGGGTACAAGGTGCTGTGTTGGCCATCATACTGTGTTTGAGGTACTGTGATGGCCAATATACTACACATGGAAGGCTTTGGTGTATTATTATAAGGAAGCAAAATAGAGATTATTGTTATATGAAGCACATGGTATTATAAGAAAGCAAAGGAGTGGTAGTTTTTATTATTATAAAGGGGGTTAACAGGTATTTAATATGTAACAGCACATGGTGGATTATCATTAAAGGAGGCACAGGGGGTTAAAGTTAAAGGAGACTCAGAAGGACATTGTTACTATGTGGTGATGTATAACTGTAAGTAGTCACAGGGGAGCATTGTTACTTTAAAGAAGCACAGAGAAAACATTATTAGTGTATAGGGGTACATAGGTGGCAGTGTTATTGTGTGGGACACCAAAGGAGGATAATATCTAGAACAATGGTTATAGGACTATATGGTTTGTGCAAAAGTGGGAGAATGTGAGGCAGGTGCTGTAAAAACAGAAAGCCAAAGATGACTACATTTTGCAGTGATTGAGTTATGAATGAAAGAATTGGTTACGCCTATCTGAGCCTAATGGAAAAATAATGGAAAATCAATATCTGTGATAATCGAGAATGTTGCTGGTGAGTATCTGTAGCGCATACACATACCATATATGGTCTGCAGAACAGTAGTGTAAAACTGATATTAACATTATATGATCACTGTATGTATTATTTGTCTACTACTGAATATTGCAATATTGATGCTAATATTGGTCTTGGTACAGTCATGTTTGTTAAAAGGGTTGTACACCACTGAGTATACTGTCGGCGAGCATTGTATCTTGACATAGTCTAATGCTGTGTAATATAAACACCATTAGGATTCGGCTCCACTTACCGGTTCCAGCAGTTACCATATGATTGCAACTATTCGTTTTGCATACTTGCAGTCAAGTGCCGACTAAAATATAGAATGAAGCAGTTGAGACTATAGTTGCCACTAGCATGCAAATCTCACAATGAAGACAAGGAGAGACTGGAGGGAGCAGCATGAGAGGCAGTGTGGAAATATAGACATAGTCAAGAGAAAAAGTGAAGAGGGGGTAGCATGAAAGTGTGGCGGTTTTAGTTCATGATCATGAGGCAAGATGGAGCAGATATAATAGGTCATAAATAGAGTTGAGCGATACCGTCCGATACTTCAAAGTATCAGATCGGAATGGATCGGCCGATCTTAAAAAAAAGTATCGGTATCGCCGATTCCGATACCGGAAGTCCCATTCAAGTCTATGGGACTTCCGGTATCGGAATAAGAAAAATCCTGTTTTTCCCTTGTACAGCCTCTCTGGGGTCTGTACGGGCCTTTCGGGGGGCTGTGCCGGCCTGCCAGGGGGTCTGTGCAGGCTCCGGTGGTCTGTGCCGGCCTGCCGGGGGGCTGTGCAGGCTCCGGTGGTCTGTGCCGGCCTGCCGGGGGGCTGTGCAGGCTCCGGTGGGCTGTGCCGGCCTGCCGGGGGGGGCTGTGCCGGCCTGCCGGGGGGCTGTGCAGGCTCCGGTGGTCTGTGCCGGCCTGCCGGGGGGCTGTGCAGGCTTCAGGGGTCTGTGCAGGCATCGTCCGATGGGACTACAAGTCCCATCGGGCGATGCCTGCTACCATGACAGTGATTGACACATTAGCCAATGATGGGACAGTAGTAGTCCCATCATCCGGCTAATGTGTTGAATGTAAAAAAAAAAATAAAAAAAAATTACATGCTACATACATACAACATGCATACTACATACATGCTACATTCATACTACATGCTACATTCATACTACATATATACTACATGCAACATACATACTACATATATACTACATGCAACATACATACATACTACATACATACTACATATATACTACATGCATGCAACATGCATACTACATATATACTACATGCTACATACATACTACATATATGCTACATACATACTACATATATACTACATGCATGCTACATACATACTACATACATACTACATATATGCTACATACATTCTACATATATACTACATGCATGCTACATACATACTGCATGCTACATACATACTACATGCTACATACATACCACATATATACTACATACATACTACATGCATGCTACATGCTACATACATACCACATACATACTACATACATACTACATACATACTACATACATACTACATATATACTACATGCATGCAACATGCATACTACATATATACTATATGCTACATACATACTACATATATGCTACATACATACTACATATATACTACATGCATGCTACATACATACTGCATGCTACATACATACTACATACATACTACATATATGCTACATACATACTACATATATACTACATGCAACATACATACTGCATGCTACATACATACTACATGCTACATACATACCACATATATACTACATACATACTACATGCATGCTACATGCTACATACATACCACATACATACTACATACATACTACATACATACTACATGCTACATACATACTACATATATACTACATGCATGCTACATACATACTACATGCTACATACATACTACATATATACTACATGCATGCTACATACATACTACATGCATGCTACATACATACTACATGCTACATACATACCACATATATACTACATACATACTACATGCTACATACATACTACATATATACTACATGCATGCTACATACATACTGCATGCTACATGCATGCTACATACATACTACATACATACTACATGCTACATACATACCACATATATACTACATACATACTACATACAATACATTCATACAATACATACATAGACATACAGTACATATAACATAGAGTAACATACTTACCAATACTTGTCACATTGTTCCCCGAAGCCATTGTCTTTTACGGAATAAATATTAACATAACAAACCACAAAAATACTCACCCACGATCCGAAGCAGTCCAAGAGTGTGTCCCATGACGATCTTGGGTAGAGAACTGCAGCATCAGCTGTTGCTGCCGTTCTCTACGGGCTGCAGGAATCCAATGACGGAAGGTAGGTATCCTTCCGCACTGTATTCCTCCGCCACTTAAAAAAAAAAATAGTCCCTAGTCTCACTTTATGCCATTGCTGTGTGGGAAATTCCCACGCAGCAATGGCATAAAGTGAGACTAGGGACTTTTTTTTTTAAAGTGGCGGAGGAATACAGTGCAGAAGGATACCTACCTTCCGTCATTGGATTCCTGCAGCCCGTAGAGAACGGCAGCAACAGCTGATGCTGCACTTCTCTACCCAAGATCGTCGTGGGACACACTCGTGGACTGCTTCGGATCGTGGGTGAGTATTTTTGTGGTTTGTTATGTTAATATTTATTCCGTAAAAGACAATGGCTTCGGGGAACAATGTGACAAGTATTGGTAAGTATGTTACTCTATGTTATATGTACTGTATGTCTATGTATGTATTGTATGAATGTATTGTATGTAGTATGTATGTAGTATATATGTGGTATGTATGTAGCATGTAGTATGTATGTAGTATGTATGTAGCATGCATGTAGCATGCAGTATGTATGTAGCATGCATGTAGTATATATGTAGTATGTATGTAGCATGTAGTATGTATGTAGTATGTATGTAGTATGTATGTAGTATGTATGTAGCATGCATGTAGTATATATGTAGTATGTATGTAGTATGTATGTGGCATGTATGTAGCATGTAGTATGTATGTAGCATGCATGTAGTATGTATGTAGCATGTAGTATGTATGTAGTATGTATGTAGTATGTATGTAGCATGCATGTAGCATGCATGTAGTATATATGTAGTATGTATGTAGCATGCATGTAGTATGTATGTAGTATGTATGTAGTATGTATGTGGTATGTATGTAGCATGCATGTAGTATGTATGTAGTATGTATGTAGTATGTATGTAGTATGTATGTAGCATGCAGTATGTATGTAGCATGTATGTAGCATGTATGTAGTATGTATGTAGTATATATGTAGTATGTATGTAGCATGTAGTATGTATGTAGCATGCATGTAGTATATATGTAGTATGTATGTAGCATGTAGTATGTATGTAGCATGCATGTAGTATGTATGTAGTATGTATGTAGTATATATGTAGTATGTATGTAGCATGTAGTATGTATGTAGCATGCATGTAGTATATATGTAGTATGTATGTAGCATGTAGTATGTATGTAGTATGTACGTAGCATGTAGTATGTATGTAGTATATATGTGTTATGTATGTAGTATGTATGTAGTATGTATGTGGTATATATGTGGTATGTATGTGGTATGTATGTAGTATGTATGTAGTATGTATGTAGCATGTAGTATGTATGTAGCATGCATGCAGTATGTATGTAGTATGTATGTAGTAATTTTTTTTTTTTTTAACATTTAACACATTAGCCGGATGATGGGACTACTACTGTCCCATCATTGGCTAATGTGTCAATCACTGTCATGGTAGCAGGCATCGCCAGATGGGACTTGTAGTCCCATCGGACGATGCTTGCACAGACCCCCGGACATCAGCACAGCCCCCCGGCAGGCCGGCACAGCCCCCCGGCAGGCCGGCACAGCCCCCCGGCAGGCCGGCACAGACCCCCACAGGGTGCACAGACCACCGGCAGGCCGGCACAGCCCCCCGGCAGGCCGGTACAGACCCCGGGCAGTCCACACAGCCCCCCGGCAGGCCGGCACAGCCCCCCGGCAGGCCGGCAGAGACCCCCGGAAGGCCCGAAATGACGGCGCATCATGATGCGCACACACCGCGCATCATGATGACGTCAGGCTGTCAATCAACTATGAACTTCCGATTCCGATGCCGACTTCCGATATTGAAAAAATATCGGAAGTCAGTATCGGAATTCCGATACAGCAAGTATCGGCCGATACCCGATACTTGCGGTATCGGAATGCTCAACACTAGTCATAAACATTTATGGTGTGTTATCACTTCATAAGGGACCATGGTGTGGAGGTTATAGTTCATTAGAGCAGACAGTGTGGAGATTACAGTTCATAAGGGGGATGGTATAGAAGTCATTGTTTGTAAGCGCAGATGATGTAGGGGTTATAATTCATAAGGGTTTTGTGAAGGTCAGAGTTCATAAGGGCAAATGCTATAGCAGTTATACATAGGGATGAGCGAGTAGTGAAATACTCGGACTCGCTGTACTCGTTAAGAGTACCTCCTAATACTTGGGTACTCATAACGAGTAGTGAGTCCAATGTAAGTGTATGGGAAATGCGAGTAATGGGCTGTGCGGGACTGTGCTGGGCTGTGCGGGGACTGTGCGGGGACTGTGCGGGGACTGTGCCAGGCTGTGCGGGACTTTGCGGGTCTGTGCGGGGACTGTGCTGGGCTGTGCGGGACTGTGTTTGGCTATGCGTGGACTGTGCGGGGACCGAGCTGTGTTGTGTGGGACTGTGCTGGGACTGTGCCAGGTTGTGCGGGACTGTGCTGGGCTGTGTGGGGACTGTGCAGGGACTGTGCTGGGCTGTGCGCGGACTGTTCGGGGACCAAACTGGACTGTTCGGGACTGTGCTTGGCTTTGCGGGGACTTGCCATGCTGTGCAGGACTGTGCTGGGCTGTGCGGGGACTGTGCTGTGTGTGGACTGTGCCAGGCTGTGCGGGACTGTGCGGGGACTGTGCCCGGCTGTGCGGGGACAGTGACAGGCTGTGCGGGACTGTGCTGGGCGGTGTAGGGACTGTGCGGGGACTGTGCCAGGCTGTGCGGGACTGTGCTGGGCTGTGCGAGGACTGTGCGGGGACTGTGCTGGGCTGTGCGAGGACTGTGTGAGAACTGTCCCAGGCTGTGCGGAGACTGTGTGGGGACTGTGCTGGGCTGTGCTGGGCTGTGCGTGGACTGTGCGGGGACCGAGCTGGGCTGTGCAGGACTGTGCCAGGCTGTGCGGGACTGTGCTGCGCTGTGTGTAGACTGTGTGGGGACTGTGCCAGGCTGTGCGGGACTGTGCTGGGCTGTGCAGGGACTGTGCTGGGCTGTGCGTGGACTGTGCCAGGCTGTGCGGGACTGTGCTGGACTGTGTGGGGACTGTGTTGGGCTGTGCGGGGACTGTGCCAGGGTGTGTGGGAATGTGCTGGGCTGTGCATGGACTGTGCGGGGACCAAGATGGACTGTGCGGGACTGTGCTAAGCTGTGCGGGGACAGTGTGGGGACTGTGCGGGACTGTGCCAGGCTGTGCGGGACTGTGCTGTGCTGTGTGGGGACTGAGTGGGGACTGTGCCAGGCTGTGCGGGACTGTGCTGGGCTGTGCAGGGACTGTGCTGGGCTGTGCGTGGACTGTGCCAGGCTGTGCGGGACTGTGCTGGGCTGTGCAGGGACTGTGCTGGGCTGTGCGTGGACTGTGCCAGGCTGTGCGGGACTGTGCTGGACTGTTTGGGGACTGTGTTGGGCTGTGCGGGGACTGTGCCAGGGTGTGTGGGAATGTGCTGAGCTGTGCGGGGACTGTGCAAGGCTGTGCGGGACTGTGCTGGGCTGTGCGGGGACTGTGCTGGTCTGTGCATGGACTGTGCAGGGACCAAGCTGGGCTGTGCGGGACTGTGCATGGACTGTGCCAGGCTGTGTGGGGACTGTGAGGGGACTGTGCTGGGCTGTGCGGGGACTGTGCAGGCTGTGCCAAATATTGCGAGGCGAGTAGTGAAATACTCACCAGGATTTGAGTACTGCGATACCGCATTACTCGTCGAGTACCGAATCCTAATGAGTATACTCGCTCATCCCTAGTTATTAGTGTTGAGCATTCTGATACTGCAATATCGGGTATCGGCCGATATTCGCGGTATCGGAATTCCGATACTGAGTTCCGATACTTTTAGTATATCGAATACCGGAATCGGAAGTTCCCATAATGCAATGAGCCAGTTTGATTTTATTCAGCCAATGAGGATCCTCTGAAGTGTGGGCACATCCTGTTAGGCATGTAGGCATGTTAAGTAATGGCATGGCTGTGATTGGCTGCTGAAATGATGACATGATGCACTAGAAAAGCCGCCACCGCCATTTTGGGTTCACTCTGCTGTGAATTCAGTTAGGGATAGGACGCTGCTGTTCTGAGGGAAAGTGTGACCTAGCGATTTGCTATATTGTGCTTTACCCAGGCTACTTTATCAACCGCTGTAGCTTTCTTTTGCCCTGCAACGCTGTTCACAGCTGTCTGCGAGGTCTCTGTGTGTGAGTGCAGCTCACGCTGTAGTGTGTTCTGCAGCCAGCCACCTCCAGTTGTAGTCCACTCAGCGTGCGTCACTGCCTCATACATTGTCCTTTTTTGCATTAGTGCTGCTCATTTTTCCTGATTTCTCCTATTAGTGTGGTTCCATCCGTATCCAGCTAGAATATTTGCAAACACTATATAGGAGTAGATAGAGGAGCCATTCTGCTGGCTTGTGCCCTGCAGACACAGCCAGATTAGTATTAGCCTATTTTTTGGAGCCTCATCTATTGCATTGTAGGTTACCTTCCTGCATTGTAATAGCTACAAAAAGTTTGTGATACTATCGGTTTTACATCTTTGGGCACATCCAGTGTCTTTTTGTGAAAAAAAAAAGTTAATAAAGTTCACCAAATACTCCAATTTACAGTTGTGTAGGCCACATTAGCTCATATTAAAGTCTAGTCCACACTTTATAAAATTAGTGTTTCTTATACCTGTTAGCAGCTGTTCAGGAATAAGCACACTAAGCCCTTAGTACTTTTCTACCTATCTTTATCAGTCTACCAAGATGAAGAAGGCAGGGAGTAAGGCACGTGGTCGTGGGAGTGGAGTTTCAGCAGGGAGAGGACGTGGGGATTCTGTGCCTGCTGCGGGCACCAGTGACTCAGCATCCCCCAGTTTTCCCAGGGAACAGTCCTTTATGCGCAGCTTTGTAGGAGCTCGCTGTACCCCACTGCTGCGGGACGAACAAATTGAAGACGTTGTCGGATGGATGGCAGCTAACGCATCGACTTCAATTTGTTCCAGATCCTCTCAGGTCCAGAGCACTGAAGAGCACCCATCTGTCTCTTCACCACCTGCCAAATTGCCCAGGCAGTCAGAGAGCCCTGGACAGGAGCCATCTCTACTTCTGTTCTCTGAATCTGTTGGCTTGGAAAGAGGGGGCCAGCCAAGCAGCATTCGAGAATTTGAAGAGGTAGTATGCAGTGATGCGCAACAGCTTTGTCTCTCTGAATCTGAAGAGGCGGGTGGGCCTGTGCCTATGGTCAGCACACCTCAGTATGCATCTGATGATGAGACTTAGGTGCCACTTTCTGGTGCGTACTGTGCTGTCGAGACTACCCAGGAGAAGCAGTCGTTTGAAGAGGGTAGTGTAGATGATGAGGTCCTTGACCCATCATGGCATGAGGTACAGGAAGGTGGTGGGAGCAGCTCTGAGGAAGAGATTCCCTGAACGGCCAAAAAAGGAGGGAGAGGGAGGGGGCAGACTCGGTTGCCTGTAGCCTCCACTTCGGCACCCATTAGGAGCATGCCTCTTCAAACCAAAATGGGCGCTCCCAAGACTTGCAGTGCCTGGTCCTTTTTTGACACAAAAGGAAAAGAGGTAAAAGTGTCAGCAACCTCAATACCACAAATATGTGGAAATATGTGCAGACCAAGCACGTGGTGGAGTTACAAAGACAAACTGAAGACATAGGCCAACCTACTGTACAGCACCACCTACCACCTCTTCAGCTCGTGTTGTAGCCTCTTCCTCCAGCTCACACACAGCTAGTTCGGCTTCCTCACAGGATCGCCATGGAAGAACCTCTGGCACTGTTGTACAGAGACACAATGTCATTCCACCCACAGCACCACGTTCCCTGTCATCCTCACACTCCCAGGCCAGTCTACAGCCATAGGTAGCACAGGCATGGGAGAAAAGGCGCCCATATTCGGCAAACCACCCCCAAGCACAGGCTCTGAATGCTGGCATTGCAAAACTACTGTCCCTTGAAATGCTCTCATTCAGGCTGGTGGAGACTGACACCTTCCGGAACGTCATGGCATTGGCAGTCCCACAATACACCGTGCCCAGCCGCTTTTATTTCAGCAGGCAAGCCGTCCCTACCCTGCAAAAGCATGTGGAGGGAAAAATTAAACATGCACTACTAAACGCCATCAGTAGCAAGGTCCACCTGATCACTGATGCGTGGACCAGTAACCATGGACAGGGACGATATCTTTCCCTCACTGCCCATTGGGTAAATGTTGTGGAGCTGGGTACAGATCTTGAGAGTGGCGCTTTATGCGTTCTGCCAACCCCAAGGATTGCAGGACTCCAGTCTGTACACATTGACTCCTCCTCATACTCCAGTTTCTCTGAATCAGCGCTGCAGGAGCTGTCACAGTCTACCTCCACATGGACCCATGAACGCTTACCTGTTACGACCGATATGAGCACAGCCATGGCCAAACGTCAACAGGCCGTATTGAAATTAATTTCTTTGTGGAATCGAAGCCACACAGCGCAAGAGCTCTGGAATGCCATCAAGCAGGAGAGCGACGTGTGGTTTGTGCCAGCGAATCTCCAGCCAGGCATGGTAGTGTGTGACAATGGCTGAAATCTGGTGGCAGCTCTTGGCTTAGGCAACCTCACTCACATCCCATGTCTGGCACATATGCTCAACTTGGTCGTGCAGAGTTTTTTGAGGGACTATCCGGATCTTGATGCACTGCTGCACAAGGTCCGCATAGAGTGCGCTCACTTGTGGCGTTCCAGCATGGCAAGATCGCGTATTGCAGCTCTGCAGCGCCGATTCCGCCTTCCAGAACATCGCATCATATGTGACCTACCCACCAGGTGGAATTCAACGTTACATATGTTGGAGAGGTTGTGTGAGCAGCAGGCAGCAGTAATGGAGTACCAGCTGCATCAGGCGCAAACAAGTCGCACTGCGCGCCGTTCACACTTCACCACCACTGAGTGGGCCTCTATGAAGGACATCTGCCACATTTTGCGTGCCTTCGATGATTCCACGCGGATGGCGAGTGCAGATGATGCACTAGTCAGCATGACTATCCCCCTTATCTGCCTGCTTGAAAAAACACTGCAAGCACTAAGGGAGGAGGATGTGGAAGAGGTGGAAGATGAGGAGTCACAAATGCCATCTGCTTCTGGACAGTTTGCGCAACGTGGTTCCTCACAAAGGCCTAGGCAGGGGGCACTTTGTGAGGAGGATGAGGAGGAGTCAATGGAGGAGGAAGACATCTGTCCAGAGGAGGGAGGTAAACAATGCTCTAGTAGTCAGTATGTAGAGCGAGGGTGGGGTGATGCAGAGCAGGCAGAGATGACGCCTCAAGCAGTGGACAGCGTTTCTTGGCCAGTTGGCAGTCTGCAGCACATGGTTGATTTCATGCTGCAGTGCCTGAGAAACGACCGCTGCATTGCCCACATTCTCAGCATGGCTGATTATTGGGTGTACACCCTCCTAGATCCTCGCTACCGGGAAAACTTAAAGTCTCATAACACCGTTGAACCGGGAGCGTAAAATGCGGGAGTACCAAGACACACTGGTGCATTCCATCATGTTCTCCATTCCACCCGAGAGCAGTGCTGCTAGTGCTTTACAAAGCAGCTCAGTGCATCAAGGCAGTGGAGGAAGCTCTGCACAAAGAGGGAGCAGAAGCAGTGCCTCAGCACAAGGCAAGACCAGTATGGCCCAAATGTGGCAAAGTTTTGTGTCCCTGCCACAAATGTCTACACCATCACAGATGGCTCCAGTCAGCAGGAGGCAACGTTTCCATCAGATGGTGACAGACTACATGTCTTGCCCTCTCAGTGCTCTCCCACACGGCTCTTCCCCCTTCAAGTTTTGGGTCTCTACACTGGATACATGGCCAGAGCTTAGCCAGTATGTATTGGAAGTGCTGGCTTGCCCTGCTGCTAGTGTATTATCGGAACACGTCTTTAGTGCCGCAGGTGGTGTACTAACAGACCGTCGCACGAGACTATCCTCTGATAATGTTGACCGGCTTACTTTTCTGAAAATTAACAAGGCCTGGATCTTGCAGGAATTTGCCAGTCCTCTTCCAGATTAAATAATTGGTTGGCAACAGTATACAGGTCTCCTGTTGTGTTCATGTTTCTACCACCTGAACTGTAATCCCTGGGCTCGAACACTGCCAGTTGCTGCTCATAAGTGCCGTCTGCACAGTCAACACATGCTCCAGTGTTATTGGGGTTCAGTAACGTCAGCTGATCCCCTGCTGTGTGTCAGGCAATTTCTCCTGCTCTGTCCACATTCACACTACTACAGGTATTAAACTTGCTCCAATTAGGCCTCTGCCTTCACTCTGTTTCTATTATTTACCCTGGGCTCCAACACCGCCAGTTGCTGATCAGAAGTGCCGTCTGCACAGTCAACACATGCTCCAGGGTTATTGGGGTTCAGTAACGTCAGCTGATCCCCTGCTGTGTGTCCGGCAATTCCTCCTGCTCTGTCCACATTCACACTACTACAGATATTAAACTTGCTCCAATTAGGTCTCTGGCTACACTCTGTTTCTACTGTAATCCCTGGGCTCCAACCCTGCCAGTTGCTGCTCAGAAGGGTCTTTGGCACGAGTACTCCCTCCTGCCCAGCCTGGTTCCAGCACGCCAGCTGTTTCCGGGTAGTGGTAACATCACTTTGCCTCCAATACGTTGTACTGTCGTGTTGCGGTCGGGTTAGCCGACTCTATGGTGCCTGCAGTTTAGGTGCTTCCTATGTGGGCTGCGGGATCTGGCAGTGAAGGCTGGTTCCGTAGTGCCAATAGGACAAGCTCCCCCTGTAGGACTGTGGGTTTCGGTAATTCCGGCCGCCTCGCGGCCTTGCAACTTTTTTTTTCTTGTGTACCTTCTGTTGCCTATCTGAGTTCCAGTACCATTAGCTGGTTCTTTGGAAGTCAATCTTGAATATGTCCCCCTGGGTTCCATTAACGTCAGCTGGTTCCAGGCAGAGCCTTTGGCATAGGTGCCTCCTTCTCGGTGTCCGAGTTCCACCAACGTCTGCTGGTCCTTGTTAGTGCTTTCTGGCACAGGTACCTCCTGCTTAGTAACTGAGTTCCAGTACCATCAGCTGGTCCTCGGTAGTTCCATTGGCTCTTTTACCTTCGGCCACCCATCCAGGTTCCAGTACCGTCAGCTGGTTCTCAGCAGTTCCTCAGCCTTCTTGTACCTTCTGCTACATTTCCAAGTTCAAGCTTTTGAAATGGTTTTTGGTAATTGCTCTCGATCTCCCTGTCAACGACCCTAAAGACGCCGACCCTGAAGACCACCCCGAAGAAGACGACGACCCCGAAAACAACGACCCTGGAGACGACGACCCTGAAGACCACCCCGAAGAAGAACAAGAAGATGACCCTGAAGAGGATGATGAAGGAGAAAGTGTGGAAGAAGTAAAAAAGAAGGTGAAGAGCATGGAAGTAGTGAATCATAAATATCTGACAAAATATAAAAAAGCTTAACATAGTCAATAACTTTGTAACTCCGAACGTCTTAAAAAAAAATTAATTCCTGCAATTCCATTTGATTGGGCTAAACCTCTATGCCTTTAATGTCTCCTCCACCTCCCCCAATACATTCTACATTATTCTTAGTTGTTTTCCTTCATGTAGAATTAACCTGCAAGGAAAGTAAGGGTTTATTTTCATTCCGATATTTGTGTCCCATTGACTTGCATTGGTTTCCGGTATCGGAATCGGCGATATCCGATATTTTTGGGGTATCGGTCCGATCCAATCCAATCCGATATTTCCCGATATCAGAAGGTATCGCTCAACACTACTAGTTATACATCATAAAGTTGGATGATGTGATGGTTAAATATCATAAGGGGTTATGGTGTCTAATACTTTATTAGTGCGAATGGTGTGAAGGCAATATTTTATAGGAAAGGACAGTCTTGAGGACCTGTACCACAAGAGGGACAATGTGGGTGTCATGTTTTGTGCAGGGTGTACTGTGATGGTCAATTATTATTTAGCATGGGTGGATATTTTTATTCAAGAGCATTATAATGAACCTGTTATTTTAAGGTGCACCATATTGGGATGTGCACCTAACAAAACCGAGAAGAGGTAAGTTTACAGAGACAAACTGTAAATGTCCAAAATCATCATATAGCATCTGTACCAGATGAAGATGAAAAGGATGAGAACTTCTCCAATCAGAGAAGATGTCATCTATATGGTGCCTGGATGTAAATGTTTGTTTTACTGCCTGATTAATGGATGAATGTATGGATGAATGTAGTGGTGATGGTTCTAGAGATGCATTCATGCTCTAATAGTAGTTCTGGTGCTGTGTTCCTGTACTCATGAGGATTGTGGTGGTGCATTAATTTACTGATGGCTGTTTTTGTGATGTTTTCATGTACTGATAGTGGTTCTGGTGCTGTATTGCAATATTGATGTATTTATGTTCAGATGGTGGTACTGGTGCTGTATTTATGTACTGATTTTGGTTTTGGTGCTGTATTGTTCTATGTGAGACAGTGTTATTGCAGTACATAGTATAAACGATCAGATGATCGCATTCTCAAGTCCTCCAGAAGGACTAAATAATAATATGAAGCTAAAATACAATGATGGAATTGCATTTCGTTATTGCAAGTTTAAATTGCACTTGGGGAAAGGGAGCCATTTCAATTTTCAACTCAGGCAGAAGAAAAACTAGAATCAGCCTTGATTCGGCTGTGAAACACTTGGTAAACTTTACTTTGCCTGAACATTCAAATAGGGACAGTGTGTGGAATTAATTTCATACTAAGTTGCTGTTGTAGATCGGGTCATATCTGTCAAATAGAATGTGGAGGAGGTGTAGAAGATGACATATACCTACAATCTGGCAGTGGAAACAGACATAGCTCCAAGTCTTGGAGGCTCCAACTCCTGAGAAGTGTGAGAGGGTAGTGAGGCCAGATCTTCTCATCAAGGATTCCTGATAAACACACCTTAGGGAAGAGTGGTACAGGAAATTTAATGATAGCTATGACCTCTTTCCTAATGTCTGCAATAGGAGGGCAATACCACATCAGGTGTGTAAACTCAGATGACTCTTCCCCAAGCTGCAGCGGTAGATCTACCCTTTTTATATAACCTGTTAAGTGCCAGGTAACATTGATGGACTATATACATTTGGATGAGTTTATTATTACTTGCCAGTGGGGAGGTCAAGATTTTGTTCCAATGCTTCTTTGATAGGGAGGGTATTACTGTCCTCAATTTGGCCTCCACCAACAATGATGATGAGGAGCATCTCTTTCATAGTAATGGGTGTATAAAGGAGATCAACCCTTTGGTTCCCTGGCTCCTTAGAATCCTATTCAGATGGTATGACGATATCAGAGGAATTACATTGTCTTGGAACTAAGTATTTAGGACATGTCTTAGTTGCAAATACATTAAAAAAGCATTTCTGAGGACGATAAAATTGTTTACATTGATCAAAGGAAACAAGGACACCTTATGAAGCCTGGTACAAACTCAAATTGTAAAAAGGTCATCTCAGGGTAGGCCCTTTCAACTAAATCAAATGCCTTAGCAGCATTCAGAGATGCCAAGGCCCAATCTTCCTATCCTTGCCAGCCCAATTGTACAATTACCTGTATTCTTTTTACATTATCGGATGTGGACCAACCTGTAATAAATATGCACTTGTCTGGCTGAATAATTTTGTGACTTACTTTATTTAGTCTATTTGCCAGAATGTGTCAAAATTTTTAAATCTAAATTTAATAAGGAAATGGGTCTATATGATGCACAATCTTTGGGAAGCTTATCTGGTTTTAGTATTACCACAATATTGGCATCATAGAAAGATTTTGGTAGAAAGCCTTGTTTCAGTGAAGAATTGGTCACTTTAAGAAGCTAAGTGGCCAGTTGGTCTAAATATCTTAGGTAGACTTGCGGAGGGAGTCCATCTGGATCCAGAAACTCCCCTCACGACATACCTCTGGCCACTTCCATTATCTTTTCTTTAGTGATAGGAGTCTCGACGATCGCAAGAACTCTCCTCTCTGAGGATCATGACATTTATACCATCCAAATATTCTTCTAGAGTCTCTTCTGGATAATCAACTTTCATGTAGTATTATTCCTGGTATAAGTTAGAAAACACAGACAGAATCTCATGAGAATCAGACACTACCCTCCCCCAAGGACCACTAACCTGTAGGATAGGTGGTATTAAGGTTAACTACATGGACTTGCAGATACCCAGTCTGATTTCCAGGCTCAAAAAAAGGATTGTCTGGAAAAGAATCAATGTCTTTTATAAGATGTATTGTATACCAGTCTGAGCCAGCTGTGTTTATTTGGCATTGAAGAGTCAGCCACAAAAGCAGTCTCTGGTGTCATACATCATGAAGCTAACTCTTCCCCCTCCCAAGGTTAGTATTTTTAGGAGATGGTAGATCTCAAACATCCCCTCAAATAGACCTTGAAGGCCCCCCATGTTAGTGTGACATCTCTCTCTTCAGTCAATTCTATCATTTTCCCCAATTAGGGACAACCAAAATGGATGTATCCTATATTTACTACACATTTCAGGTGGGGGAGAAATCAGCTCCAGTAAGCCTTGGGAATGATCTGACATGCCCCTATGTAAATATTCTAGGTGTGATACCAACTGAAATGTTTACACACTTCAGAAAAATAGTTAATTCTAGACAATGTGTTTATAGGGAGAGTATGACAAGAGAGGACTCTTGAATCATTATTTCTCACTCTCCAGAGGTCCAACCACCCCAACTTGTCCACAAAAGCTTATAAATGTGAAGACTAGAGTTGAGCAATACCGTCCGATACTTCAAAGTATCGGATCGGAATGGATCGGCCGATCTTAAAAAAAAGTATCGGTATCGCCGATTCCGATACCGGAAGTCCCATTCAAGTCTATGGGACTTCCGGTATCGGAATAAGAAAAACCCTGTTTTTGCCTTGTACAGCCTCTCTGGGGTCTCTACGGGCCTTTCGGGGGCTGTGCCGGCCTGCCAGGGGGTCTGTGCAGGCTCCGGTGGTCTGTGCCGGCCTGCCGGGGGGCTGTGCCGGCCTGCCGGGGGGGCTGTGCAGGCTCCGGGGGGCTGTGCCGGCCTGCCGGGGGGCTGTGCCGGCCTGCCGGTGGTCTGTGCAGGCTCCGGTGGGCTGTGCCGGCCTGCCGGGGGGCTGTGCCGGCCTGCCGGTGGTCTGTGCAGGCTCCGGTGGGCTGTGCCGGCCTGCCGGGGGGCTGTGCCGGCCTGCCGGTGGTCTGTGCAGGCTTCGGGGGTCTGTGCAGGCATCGTCCGATGGGACTACAAGTCCCATCGGGCGATGCCTGCTACCATGACAGTGATTGACACATTAGCCAATGATGGGACAGTAGTAGTCCCATCATCCGGCTAATGTGTTGAATGTAAAAAAAAAAAAAAATTACATGCTACATACATGCTACATTCATACTACATACTACATACATGCTACATTCATACTACATATATACTACATGCAACATACATACTACATATATACTACATGCATGCAACATGCATACTACATATATACTACATGCAACATACATACTACATATATACTACATGCATGCAACATGCATACTACATATATACTACATGCTACATACATACTACATATATGCTACATATATACTACATGCATGCTACATACATACTGCATGCTACATACATACTACATGCTACATACATACCACATATATACTACATACATACTACATACATACTACATGCATGCTACATACATACTACATATATACTACATGCATGCTACATACATACTACATGCTACATACATACTACATACATACTACATGCATGCTACATACATACTACATGCTACATACATACCACATACATACTACATATATACTACATGCATGCTACATACATACTGCATGCTACATGCATGCTACATACATACTGCATGCTACATGCATGCTACATACATACTACATACATACTACATGCTACATACATACCACATATATACTACATACATACTACATACAATACATCCATACAATACATACATAGACATACAGTACATATAACATAGAGTAACATACTTACCAATACTTGTCACATTGTTCCCCGAAGCCATTGTCTTTTACGGAATAAATATTAACATAACAAACCACAAAAATACTCACCCACGATCCGAAGCAGTCCACGAGTGTGTCCCACGACGATCTTGGGTAGAGAACGGCAGCATCAGCTAATGCTGCCGTTCTCTACGGGCTGCAGGAATCCAATGACGGAAGGTAGGTATCCTTCCGCACTGTATTCCTCCGCCACTTAAAAAAAAAAAGTCCCTAGTCTCACTTTATGCCATTGCTGTGTGGGAATTTCCCACGCAGCAATGGCATAAAGTGAGACTAGGGACTTTTTTTTTTAAGTGGCGGAGGAATACAGTGCGGAAGGATACCTACCTTCCGTCATTGGATTCCTGCAGCCCGTAGAGAACGGCAGCATCAGCTGATGCTGCAGTTCTCTACCCAAGATCGTCGTGGGACACACTCGTGGACTGCTTCGGATCGTGGGTGAGTATTTTTGTGGTTTGTTATGTTAATATTTATTCCGTAAAAGACAATGGCTTCGGGGAACAATGTGACAAGTATTGGTAAGTATGTTACTCTATGTTATATGTACTGTATGTCTATGTATATATTGTATGAATGTATTGTATGTAGTATGTATGTAGTATATATGTGGTATGTATGTAGCATGTAGTATGTATGTAGTATGTATGTAGCATGCATGTAGCATGCAGTATGTATGTAGCATGCATGTAGTATATATGTAGTATGTATGTAGCATGCATGTAGTATATATGTAGTATGTATGTAGCATGCATGTAGTATGTATGTAGTATGTATGTAGTATATATGTAGTATGTATGTAGCATGTAGTATGTATGTAGCATGCATGTAGTATATATGTAGTATGTATGTAGCATGTAGTATGTATGTAGCATGCATGTAGTATGTATGTAGTATGTATGTGGTATGTATGTAGCATGTAGTATGTATGTAGCATGCATGTAGTATATATGTGTTATGTATGTAGCATGCATGTAGTATGTATGTAGTATGTATGTAGCATGCATGTAGTATGTATGTAGTATGTATGTAGTATGTATGTGGTATGTATGTAGCATGTAGTATGTATGTAGCATGCATGTAGTATATATGTGTTATGTATGTAGCATGCATGTAGTATGTATGTAGTATGTATGTAGTATGTATGTAGCATGCATGTAGTATGTATGTAGTATATATGTGGTATGTATGTAGTATGTATGTAGCATGCATGTAGTATATATGTAGTATGTATGTAGCATGTAGTATGTATGTAGCATGCATGTAGTATATATGTAGTATGTATGTAGCATGTAGTATGTATGTAGCATGCATGTAGTATGTATGTAGCATGTATGTAGTATTTTTTTTTTTTTAACATTTAACACATTAGCCGGATGATGGGACTACTACTGTCCCATCATTGGCTAATGTGTCAATCACTGTCATGGTAGCAGGCATCGCCAGATGGGACTTATAGTCCCATCGGACGATGCTTGCACAGACCCCCGGACATCAGCACAGCCCCCCGGCAGGCCGGCACAGCCCCCCGGCAGGCCGGTACATACCCCCACAGGGTGCACAGACCACCGGCAGGCCGGCACAGCCCCCCGGCAGGCCGGTACAGACCCCCACAGGGTGCACAGACCACCGGCAGGCCGGCACAGCCCCCCGGCAGGCCGGTACAGACCCCGGGCAGTCCACACAGCCCCCCCGGCAGGCCAGCAGAGACCCCCGGAAGGCCCGAAATGACGGCGCATCATGATGCGCACACACCGCGCATCATGATGACGTCATTTCGGCTGTCAATCAACTTTGAACTTCCGATTCCGATGCCGACTTCCGATATTGAAAAAATATCGGAAGTCGGTATCGGAATTCCGATACAGCAAGTATCGGCCGATACCCGATACTTGCGGTATCGGAATGCTCAACACTAGTGAAGACCCGTTAGTTAAAATTATGTGAGATGGTGCTAACAGTTTATCTTTTTGAGGGTCCATTAAAAAGTTACGAAATGAAAAGAAATCCTGGCACTCATCTACTACATAATTGCCAATCGGCTTTGTCACAGCTTCCAGTGATTGTGTCGCTTTCTCACAATCCACCACATCCAGAAGCTGTGACAGAGCTGACCGCCATATTGGAACACCCAAGCAGGGGCTATCAACTGCGGTCGCAGCTGTTGTAGGGGCCCAGAGTGCTTAGGGGCCCGATCGCGCAGCCACATCCGCTCAATGGCTGTGCAGCTCCGTGACTGCCAGGCTGCAATTGGCCTGACTCGATGGCTGCTCTGTGTGCACAGGACCTGTGATGAGGTCACAGGAGGGGAGGAGTCAGGGGTCACATGATTGGGGCCTTGGAACGTGCAGGACTTTGCTGTGCTGGTTGTCATGGTGCTGGATGAGGAGAAGTTTATGTGTGGGGTCAGGAGGGGTTTATAGGGTGGACGGTACAGAGCGGAGCCGCGTGTGTGCGAAGTGTATAGAGTGCAGCCACGTGTGTATGAGGTGTACAGAGCAGAGTCGTATGTGTACGAGGTGTACGGAGTGGAGCCTTGTGTGTATGAAGTGTATGGAGCGCAGCTGAGTGTGTACGAGGTGAGCGGAGCCATGTGTGTATGAAGCGGACCCACGTGTGTACGAGGTGTACAGAGAGAAGCCGCGTGTGTATGAAGTGTACGGAGCAGAGCCGCGTGTGTACGAGGTGGATGGGGAGAAGCCGCATTTGTACGAAGTGTATGGAGCAGAGCTGCTTTTCTACAAGGTGGACAGAGAGGAGCCGCGTGTGTACGAGGTGGACAGAGCGGAGTCGCGTGTGTACGAGGTGGACAGAGCGGAGCCGCATTTGTACGAGGTGCATGGAGCGGAGCTGCTTGTGTATGAGGTGGATGGAGTGGAGCCACGTGGGTACGAGGTGGATGGAGCGGAGCCACGTGGGTACGAGGTGGACGGAGCGGAGCCGCATGGGTACTAGGTGGACAAAGCGGAGCCGCGTGGGTACGAGGTGGACGGAGCGGAGTAGCGTGCGTACGAGGTGGATGGAGCAGAGCCAAGCATGAGGTGTACGGATGTGCATGTATTTTGGCATGGAGGGACCCCATTTGAAAGTTCGCACAGGGGTCCATAACTTTGTAGTTATGCCACTGCACCTAAGTTATGGGTATTCCGATATGGCGGCCGGGTTTCATATCCCCCGCCCCGTCGGCTGAGCCAATGAGCATTAACATGCGGGATTTGAATTCCCTGCCAAGGGACGCCACTGACCTCAGCTAATGAGTGGCGCAGGATTCAAATCCCCCAGCAAAGATGTCAGGCTCCGTTCATTGGCTGAGCTGCCCGCCGGCTGAGGCTTGGCGGGGAATTCAAATCCCGTACAGCACTGCTCATTGGCTCAGCCGGTGGGGCGGGGGATTACTTACATACTTACCTGACCGGGAGGAGCATTGCCCCGGCGCTTTTCTTCTCACCGGAGACCGGGGTAGGAGTGCAGTGTCGGAATCGCGCATGCGCATAGCACTATCTGGCGCCATTTTACTGAAGACACATTTGCAGTGTGCCTTCAGCAATATGGCGCCGGACAGCGAGGTATGGGCATGCGTGTACTCTGGTGCTCCGGCCTCCTGCAGAACGGGACAGCGCTGGAGCACAGGGAAAAAAGGTGAGTATAAATTTTTTTTGTATGTGTGCAGTTTAATAGGGGTGAGAGGACCCTACATATCAGGATAGGGGGTGAGGGGACCATGCATATCAGGATAGGGGGGTGAGAGGACCATGCATATCAGGATTGGGGGATGAGAGGGCCATGCATACCAGGATATGGGGGTGAGAGGGCCATGCATACCAGGTTTCGGGGGTGAGTGGACCATGCATACCATGATGGGGTGAAAGGGCCAGGCATACCAGGAAAGGGGGGGTGAGGGGACCATGCATACCAGGATAGGGGGGTGAGAGGACCATGCATACCAGGATATGGGGTGAGAGGGCCATGCATACCAGGAAACGGGGAGAGGGGACCATGCATACCAGGATAGGGGGGTGAGAGGACCATGCATACCAGGATAGGAGGGTGAGAGGGCCATGCATACCAGGAAAGGGGAGTGAGGGGACCATGCATACCAGGATAGGGGGGTTGAGAGGGTCATGCATGCATTCAAATCCCACACGGCACCGCTCATTGGCTCAGCCGGCGGGGTGGGGGATTCAAATCCCCCACCAAAGCCGCATTGCACGGCTCATTGGCTGAGCCGCCCACCAGCGGATGTTCATTTTACGGCTGTCATGATCTCAGTGCGGGTTTGACTCGCACACGTGGGGTTAATGTCTGGAACCAGTGCTGATGACTGGCATTTCTGGGGTTAAAGGTTGTGATCCCGGTGCAGGCTTACCTGCACACCTGGGGCTATGATTGTGGCCTCTCCCTGGTTCTGGGAGAGGCTTCTTATAGCCTCAGGATGCTCCCACCCCTGTCAGTTATACTCTTGCCCTTGGCATAGTGTGGTGACCCCTGAATGTGTTTTTGCTGTGTTCTGGTTGCTTGATAATCTGTGTATGACTCGGTCTGTTCTCTGGATATTGCTTTGGATTCTGCTTGGTACCTTCTATGTCTGTTTGGTTTTGACTGCTGCTTGGCCCTAACTATCCGCTCTCTCTCATCCCTGGTACGTTACTGCAATCTCTGTGTATGAACCCCGCTTTGCCTCACTCTGAGTAATTCTGTATAGTGTCTTTCCATCTCACTAAGCAGGATGCTAAGCCCCGCCCCCTTGCAGTCACATGACCGTAGGTCCCGTGTCTGCTTGCTAAACTTCAGCATCAACAGGTCCTGTGCATCGGTACTTTCTGGCTGTACCTGACCCCGGTACCCCTACAGTGCGGGTGAGTCCCTGCTCAGCAGAGGCTGCACGCTGGCGCAGACAGGATCCTGACACTCAGGACACGTGCACTGGCTCAGTGAGCAAGTACAGTGCGGTGTTCCTGACATTATAGCTGACCATTAAGTTTTTGGTTTTTTTTTTTTTCTCTGCTGAGAAATATGGATCCCATACAATCTCTTGCTGAGCAAATGAAAAATCTGAGTCACATGTTTCAGGGTTTATCTCTGGAGCAGCAAGCTCTGGCTTGTTCTCAGCAGCAGGTTTCTGAGACAGTGCGGGGGGCTTTAGCTGCTGGGTCTCTGGGGGCTGGGGCGAGTGATGTTGTTTTGGTGTCCCCAGAACCACCTGTTAAACTGCTTGATTTTTTTTCTGGGAGCAAAAAGGAGTTCAGGGTCTTCATGGAGGTGTGTAAACTCTTCTTTAGTTTGAGGCCACGTTCCTCTGGGGAGGAAAGTCAGAAGGTAGGGGTCATTATGTCTCTGTTAAGAGGGTCCCCACAAGCTTGGGCTTTCTCCCTTCCTCCCACTGCCCCTGAGAGAGTGTCCGTGAATGCGTTTTTTGAGGCCCTCGGGCACATATATGATGAGCCGGACCGAGTGCGATTGGCAGAGGACATGGTGATGCGTGTCTGTCAGGGGAAACACTCGGCTGAGTGGTTTTGCACAGAATTCCGCCGCTGGGCCGCAGAGGTCTCTTGGGATGATGCCACACTCCGAGGACTCTTTCGCAGAGGCTTGTCCGAGCGCTTACAGGATGCCTTGGCATTACATCCCCCACCTAACTCTCTCGAAGATGCCATGACCCAGGCCGTCCAGATGGACCGCAGGCTGCGGGCCAGGGGGTGATGCAGGCGGAGACTCCATTGTTCCCTAGTGGAAAAGAGACTGTTTCTGTACCCATGGACGTAGGGGCTCTCTCCCTGAAGGAAAAGGAGAGACAATGCCGGAGAGAAAAGCAGTTATGCTTCTACTGTGGTAAAACGGGACATTGGAAAAGGGAGTGTCCTGATTGTCCATCCTCAACCTGGTCGATGGGAAACGACTAGGTCTGGGTAGTCAGCGGGGAGACTACTCAGACCCTCAGGTACCCTTTTCCTCGTTTTCTAAGGTGTTGCTTCATGTGGAACTGTTAGTGGACGATTGTTGTTTTCCCTCTACAGCTTTCATGGACTGCGGATCATCCATCAATCTCATTGACTCCCAATTGGTCACACGCTGTAAGATAGGGACAGTTAGACTTAAGGTTCCGATCAAAGTGGTGGCCATTGACTCCTCCCCCCTCACTAAAGAGGGAATTCTCTTTATGTCAGACTTGTTTTCACTCAAAGTGGGCGCTACCCATGTGGAAAAATTAAGTTGTTTGGTTCTGGACAATCTACCAGCAGGATTGGTGTTGGGCATGCCCTGGTTACAGCGCCATAACCCAGTCATTAACTGGAAAACGGGGGAGATTGTTCAGTGGGGGTTTAATGATTCGATGTTATGTGATAAGTCTGCACTATTGGTTGAACCTGTTAAATCTGTATCTGTGTCATCTGTTGAGCTGGAAAGTATTCCGGAGTACCTGAAAGAATTCGAAGATGTGTTCTCTGAAAGCGAGGCCGAGACGTTGCCGCCACATAGACCCTTTGACTGCGCTATCGAGGTAGTCCCGGGGGCTAAATTGCCTAAAGCCCGTCTGTTTAATTTATCTGGCCCTGAGCGCTTGGCCATGAAAGATTACATTGCGAAGAGTCTTCGCAAAGGACACATATGTCCCTCAGTCTCACCTATGGCGGCAGGGGTTTTTTTTGTTAAGAAAAAAGATGGTGGCTTACGTCCCTGCCTCGATTTTCGTGAGCTGAACAAGATTACTGTACGAAATACATACCCCCTTCTGTTGATTCCCGACATGTGTAACCAACTTTCAGGGGCAAAATGGTTCTCCAAGCTGGATCTTCGGAGGGCATATAATTTGATAAGGGTCCGGGAGGGGGATGAATGGAAAACCGCGTTCCTCACGACCGAGGGACTGTTTGAAAATTTAGTCGTGCCGTTTGGTCTTACCAATGCCCCAGCCATATTTCAGAATTTCATCAACGTGGTATTCTCAGATCTTATTGGTCGTTTTGTTGTCATTTACTTAGACGATATTCTGATATACTCACACGACAGTCAATCTCATCTGAATCATGTACGAACCATTCTCCAAAGACTGAGGGAAAATCAGCTGTATGCCAAATTGGAGAAATGTGTGTTTTTTGTTCAAGAATTGTCTTTTTTGGGATTAATTGTGTCCTGTGAGGGTTTTCGCATGGACCCCAAGAAGGTGCAGGCCATTGCGGATTGGATGCAACCCCGAGATCTTATGGGTCTTCAGCACTTCTTGGGGTTCGCCAATTATTACCGCAAATTTATTTGGGGGTTTTCATAGGTGGTCAAACCACTCACAGATCTTACTTGTAAAGGTGCGGATGTGAGAAACTGGTCCTCGCTCGCAAAAGAGGCCTTTGCGACCCTGAAAAGAAGCTTTATGTCTGCTCCTGTGTTAGTACAGCCAGATCCGTCCAAACCATTCGTCGTGGAAGTGGACGCCTCTGAGGTGGGGGTGGGAGCGGTGTTGTCCCAAGGGCCTGCCACTCTAACCAACCTCAGGCCATATGATTTCTTTTCCAAGAAGTTCTGTTATGAATGAGTCACCGTAGGAGGCAAAAGCAGAAATACAAGCTTAAGTCCAGAAAACCAGAGAAGTTGGCAACTATCAGATTGCAGACCCCTGAACCTATCAACACAACTAGCAGTAGCCGTGGGGGGTTCCTACGATGCCCTAGACCCCTCGATCACGGCCGGAGAATTAAATAGGCCTAAAGAAAGAAAGGGGAAATCTAAACTGCCCCAGAGCAGACCCCAAAGCAATAGGCAGCCCCCAACATATAATGACGGTGAAGCAAGATGAAAACACTAACACAGACAGAAAGATAGACTGAGCAAAGACGGGGCCCAAAACTACCTAGATAGGAAAGGAATAAAAAACAAATCTGAACTGAGAAAAGTAAGTTAATGTGTATGCACAATGTAAGTGCATAATAACACATGACCATTAACCAGAGAAAACAAAAAGCAAAAAACACAAATATCCTGAACTAAAAGTAAAAAATATACTGCAAATAATGCATAAAGGTAATAATAATAATAAGGGTATTTAGTAAACATAATTTTGATCAAAATAATGTACAAGCCATCCCGCCACGTCACGGCAACCCTTGTGGGACAGTTCCTACTCTAGTATTTAAAACCTTATCACTTGCCAAGTGGCGTGAATGTGAACAAGGGTCGAGCGGCTGAACCACTTGTAACAGCTTAGGCCAGACTGGATGGCTTTCCCAGCTCAGAAAGAGGGCAGTCACACCCATATATGCACTGAATGCACAATGAAATGAATAAAAAACAAATCTGAACTGAGAAAAGTAAGTTAATGTGTATGCACAATGTAAGTGCATATTAACACATGACCATTAACCAGAGAAAACAAAAAGCACAAATATCCTGAACTAAAAGTAAAAAATATACTGCAAATAATGCATAAAGGTAATAATAATAATAAGGGTATTTAGTAAACATAATTTTGATCAAAATAATGTACAAGCCATCCCGCCACGTCACGGCAACCCTTGTGGGACAGTCCCTACTCTAGTATTTAAAACCTTATCACTTGCCAAGTGGCGTGAATGTGAACAAGGGTCGAGCGGCTGAACCACTTGTAACAGCGTAGGCATCACCAGGTACTCAAAATGTCCCTCCGGAGTATTAAACGCCGTCTTCCATTCATCCCCATGCTTAATGCGAATAAGATTATACGCCCCCTGAGGTCAAGCTTGGTAAACCAGCAAGCACCTTTAACTCTGGAGAATAGATCAGAAATCAGGGGTAACGGATACTGATATTTAACAGTAATTTTGTTGAGGGCACGATAATCAATACAAGGTCTTAATAATCCACCCTTTTTGGCTACAAAAAAAAACCCGGCACCTAAGGGTGACGAGGATGGTCTAATATGACCCTTCTCCAACGCCTCCTTAATATAGGATCACATAGCCTCGTGCTCGGGTACAGATAAAGAGCCGACCATTGGGAAATTTACACCCCGGGCTCAGTTCAATTGCACAGTCATAACTCCTATGAGGAGGCAGAGATGCAGACTCATTCTCACTAAATACATCATAAAAGTCCGCCAAATAATCAGGAACATCATGCGACTGAGGAGAGGTGGAAAACATCGGAGCCTCACTAAAGGCACACCGACAACCCCAACTCACCACAGACACAGATTTCCAATCCAAAACTGGATTATGAATTTGTAACCAGGGAAACCCCAGAACAATAGTATCATGCAGATTATGCAACACCAAAAATCTGCAATTTTCTTGATGGTCTGGGGCGACCCGCATTACCACCTGAGTCCAAAACTGAGGTTTATTTTTAGCCAAAGGAGTAGCATCAATCCCCCTCAAAGGGATAGGCGTCTGCAGAGGTGTCATCGGAAATCCACAACGTTTAGCAAAATCCAAGTCCATTAGGTTTAGGGCTGCTCCCGAATCCACAAAAGCCTTGATGGAAAATGCGGACAGGGAGCAGATCAGAGTAATAGCCAGAAGAAACTTAGGTTGAACACCCCCAACAGAAAACGTGTGTGCAAAGCGTTTCTCTCATTTAGGACAGACAGAAATAATATGCGAGGTATCTCCACAGAAAAAAGACAACTTATTACGCCTTCTGAACTCCTGACGCTGCTCTCTGGAAAAAACTCTATCACATTGCATAGGTTCAGACATTTGTTCAACAGGTGGCAACACCTCTCGTGCAGCTTTGCGTTTGCGCAAACGCCGATCAACCTGAATGGCTAATGACATAGAATCGTCAAGACCAGAGGGAACAGGAAATCCCACCATAGTATCTTTTACGGCTTCTGACAACCCCTTCCGAAAGAGAGCAGCCAAGGCATTATCATTCCGGGTAGTAAGTACTGCCCACTTTCGGAATTTTTGACAGTACAATTCTGCAGAATCACGACTCTGGTTCAATGCCAGCAGGGTCTTTTCAGCCTGATCAATGGCATTAGGTTCGTCATACAACAACCCCAAGGCCTGAAAAAATGCGTTCACATTAGTCAGAATAGGATCATCTGGTTTCAAAGAAAACGCCCAATCCTGGGGATCGCCACGCAGCAAGGAGATGACAATTTTAACCTGCTGCGCGGAGCTCCCTGACGAGTTAGGCTTCAAGGCAAAAAATAATTTACAATTATTTTTGAAATTCAAAAATTTAGACCGATCCCCAAAAAATACATCAGGTGTAGGAATCTTTGGTTCAGCAGCATGTGAATGAGCAAGGTAGGCAGAAATTCCCCGCACTTCCGCAGCGATCAGACAATTGCTTTATCTCCATTGAGAGAAAAAAAAAATTCCCCCTACGGCCTCAGAGATATAGAGGAAAAAACATACACACTTTTTTTTTTTTTTTACAATTCTTTCCTGCTATTGAGTACCCTAGGATCTGCGGTGTGGCGGGTGATTCTGTTATGAATGAGTCACCGTAGGAGGCAAAAGCAGAAATACAAGCTAAGTCCAGAAAACCAGAGAAGTTGGCAACTATCAGATTGCAGACCTCTGAACCTATCAACACAACTAGCAGTAGCCGTGGGGGGTTCCTACGATGCCCTAGACCCCTCGATCACGGCCGGAGAATTAAATAGGCCTAAAGAAAGAAAGGGGAAATCTAAACTGCCCGAGAGCAGACCCCAAAGCAATAGGCAGCCCCCAACATATAATGACGGTGAAGCAAGATGAAAACACTAACACAGACAGAAAGATAGACTGAGCAAAGACGGGGCCCAAAACTACCTAGATAGGAAAGGACAGGAAGGCTGCTGTCTGCAATCTGCCAAAACCCTATCAAAGACATAAGCCAACAAGCTGATATGAAAAAGGCCCTGAAGCAGCTAGGCTACAAAAACTAAATCAGCACTCAGGTATTTTCAGAAGACAGAGCTAAAGGAATTCAGCACACCCCAGCAGGGAATGGCAGAAATCCAGAAAAACAAAGCAAAACAAAGTCAAAGCACCAATGCAAAAGGCCGAGCAGCAAACTTAGCTTTAGAGGAGCAGGAATTCAGACTGGTCTCCAAGGATCCCACAGAGAAATCACCCGCAGGGCAGAAGGGCGTCGGCAGCCTTATATCCAGTCAGTAACTCCACTCAGCCAGTCATCATCATCAGCCTCAGGTGTTTGATAATCAGGCTCACTACCTTTCTTTACCAGAAGAGGGAGTTCCTCGGGCCTCAGTAATGAAGGGGAAAATGAACTCACAACAAAGTTCTCTGCTGCGGAAAGAAATTACGACGTAGGCAATAGAGAGCTTCTTGCGGTCAAATTGGCATTTGAAGAATGGAGGCACTTTTTGGAGGGGGCCAGTCACCCGATTACGGTGATCACGGATCACAAAAATTTGTCATACATTGAGTCTGCTAAAAGACTAATGCCCAGACAGGCCCGTTGGTCACTTTTTTTTTCCCGTTTTCAGTTTACGATTACATTTTGTCCAGGGTCTAAGAATGTCAAGGCTGACGCCTTATCACACAGTTTTCAGCCGGTGTCGCCCCCTGAGCAACCGTCCTCCATTCTTCACCCTGGGGTTGTGATAGCAGAGATCTCATCTGAATTGGAATGGGAGATTCAGGGGGCCCAGTCGCGGGCCCCGGCGGCCAAGCCGGAGGGGAAGTTGTTTGTCCCAGAGCAACTTCGCCTGAAACTCTTGCAGGAGTTCCATGAATCCAAGCTGAGTGCTCACCCTGGTATTTCAGCCACACGTCTGGTGGTGGCTAGGATCTTTTGGTGGCCTACCCTTGGTTCGGACATAAAAAAATTCATTGCTGGTTGTGCGGTCTGCGCTCGTTCTAAAAGCTCACATAGCCGGCCGGCAGGGGAGCTGATGCCCTTGGCAGTGCCAGAAAGACCATGGACTCACTTATCATGGATTTTGTTACCAATCTCCCTCCATCTAAGGGTAACACAGTGGTATGGATAGTGGTGGACAGGTTTTCTAAGCAGGCTCATTTTGTACCCCTGTCCGCACTACCGTCAGCTGAGACGTTGTCCAGGCTGTTTGTGCAGCATGTGATCCGGTTGCATGGGGTACCCCTGAATGTGGTGTCTGATCGTGGTGTGCAGTTTGTGGCTAAGTTTTAGCGTGCTTTCTGCAAAAAATTAGGGATGTCTCTGTCCTTTTCGTCTGAATACCATCCTGAGAGCAATGGTCACACGGAGCGCACTAACCAGTCCCTGGAACAGATCCTCAGGTGTCTAACCTCTGCTAGACAGAATGACTGGTGAGATGCACTGCCGTTGGCTGAATTTGCCTTCAATAGTCGGGTGAGTCAATCCACGGGTATGACTCCTTTTTTGATCAATTATAGGTTCAGTCCTCATTTTGGTGAGTTTTCTCATCTGGACTCGGGGTGTCCCGGAGCTGAGGGCTCTGTTCAGCAATTACAGAATACGTGGGCAGAAGTTCAGCGGAGTATATCTAGGTCTCAGGGCAGGTATAAGTTTTTCGCGGACAGGAAACGAACACTATGGCCCACGTTTCAGGTTGGAGACAAGGTTTGGCTCTCCACTCGAAACATTAAGTTGAAGGTTCCTTCAGCCAAGTTGGGGCCCAAATTCATTGGCCCATACAATATTGTGGAAAAAATCAATCCAGTGGCGTATAGGCTGTGCCTTCCACCCTCTTTCAAGATCCCTAACGTCTTCTACAAATCTCTACTGAAACCTTTTGAAGCAGTCCGGGGAGACTCCGAGTCTGCTGCTTCTCCTGTTTTGGTCGAGGGGCAGGTGGAGTACGAGGTTGGTCATATCGTAGATTCCAGGTTGGTACGGCGGTCGGTACAGTACCTGGTTCATTGGAAGGGGTATGGACCGGAAGACAGGTCCTGAGTACCGGCCCGGTTGATGCATGCTGATCGCCTGGTGCGGGCTTTCCATGCTAAGTATCCGGGCAAGCCTGGGGGTCCAGAGGCCCCCCGTTGAGAGGGGGGTACTGTCATGATCTCAGTGCGGGTTTGACTCGCACACATGGGGTTAATGTCTGGAACCAGTGCTGATGACTGGCATTTCTGGGCTTAAAGGTTGTGATCCCGGTGCAGGCTTACCTGCACACCTGGGGCTATGATTGTGGCCTCTCCCTGGTTCTGGGAGAGGCTTCTTATAGCCTTAGGACGCTCCCATCCCTGTCAGTTATACTCTTACCCTTGGCATAGTGTGGTGACCCCTGAATGTGTTTTTGCTGTGTTCTGGTTGCTTGATAATCTGTGTATGACTCAGTCTGTTCTCTGGATATTGTTTTGGATTCTGCTTGGCACCTTCTATGTCTGTTTGGGTTTGACTGCTGCTTGGCCCTGACTATCCGCTCTGTTCATCCCTGGTACGATACTGCAATCTCTGTGTATGAACACCGTTTTGCCTGACTCTGAGTAATTCTGTATAGTGTCTTTCCATCTCACTAAGCAGGACACTAAACCCCGCCCCCTTGCAGTCACATGACTGTAGGTCCCGTGTCTGCTTGCTAAACTTCAGCATCCACAGGTCCTGTGCATTGGTACTTTCTGGCTGTACCTGACCCCGTTACCCCTACAGTGCGGGTGAGTCCCTGCTCAGCGGAGGCTGCATGTCGGCGCTGACAGGATCCTGACACTTAGGACACACGCACTGGCTCAGTGACCAAGTACAGTGCGGTGTTCCTGACAACCGCACTCTCGATGCAATAGCATCGGGCCTATTTCTATTGTTTAGAATAATTGAATATTTAATCCAGTGAAATCCAAACAACCAGATGTTTCAGGACATTCCAGCCTTTTGTCAATGCCTGTCATGGGCTGAAATGTCTCATTGCTTCGATTTCACTGGATTAAATAAGCAATTGTTCTATACGTTAGTTCCTGGATTTCTTTCCATTTTGCTATTTCTCTCCACGTGCATCATGATCACACGGCGTGCCGACCAACTTTTTATCATTCATTAACAACAAGTTCCAGAAGCAGATGGACATGTGGTTGGGATGAAGCTGGCACGAAATATGCGTTGGGGTACTTGGGCAGTGTGATCCTTTTTTTCATAATAGCACATGCTGAATATGGTGATTTGTCTACATATTGACCTTATCTAGTATAAACAGGAGGATAGCTTGAAGTTTAATTGGTTAAAAAGCATACTAACTGGTATATAAAAAGTGCAAAAAAAACAGACAGGTAATCGCTGATAAATTGCATACAAGTAAACATACATACATTCATACATATTGTCCCTTGGGATCAATAAAGTGTATCGTATCGTATCGTATCAGATTATATCTACCAGGTATGTGTGGAATCTCCCAAAGTGATGACAAAAATGGTGAAAAAATATCCACAATTATGTCATATAATTTTGCTCACAAATAAAAGGAGACACCACCTTATCCATTGATAGAGTCAGCTAAACTTGATACCAGTGAAATTTAAGTCCCCATTGCACGTTTCACTATTTAAGTATTCAGCTTTGTCAGGGGAATTTGGTTACAGCGGTACCTACCAGGACCTTTATGTATCCATGGTAGTGGTCACATGATCATGGTCATGTGGCCCGCTTCCATCAATCGGATCGCAAACTTAATGAACTGCAAGCACAAAGAAAAATAAAACAATGAATAAAAATCAGCTAAAAATGTAGAGTCGCGGGATAGTCCCCTTTGGCTATATCGAAAAACAATTACTTATAACAAATGCGCACAACTAAGTGATTCATTTAATCCCCTAGGAGTCATAGTGCCCAAAGTAGCAATCCACTTTGTCTCATGTCTCGGTGTGGATTGCGTCAATACCTATGTTAATAGATTTGGGACCACTTTTATGAAAAATTTGGAAGTGACGTGTGATTGTCTTCAATTCTGAAACATAGGCCACTGTGCTGGCCATGAGAATGTCCCTCAAATGCTCACGCACCTGACTCTTATTTTCCTTGACTTAAGACCTACATAAATCATAAGGCAACCACAGGTAGCGTCGTAGATCACATTTGTGGTACTGCAAGAGATGTGATCGTTAATATGGAAATGTTTCTTCCCATTTGAGTTGAAAGTGGTGCTGCATTGGTGTAGGAAAGACAGTGGCAACATGAATAACATGACAAAACTAGCCCCCTTGAGCCACTTGCCTCAGCTGCTCCATATGGGGAATATAGGTAAGAGCCATGAAGGATCACTTTTCCATTGTTTTATGCATCTTTAATTTTACCTTAAATACACCTTTGAGTTGATAAGGATTATTCAGTGAAATACTCATACATTTATAGTAGCAGTCCTACTTATAAGGTATGATGAACTTAACATAGGTGTGAAGTTATGTTTAGGCACTGGCTCTTTTTGTATGATTATCCTTGGCTCATTTCCCAACCCCTGATGTTTATTAGTGGATGAGCAGGTCCCTTAACATTTGAGTCTGTCTACTGACCTTGTCTGTATGCGTATATTCTTTTTTGTACAACTGTCTTCTTATATCTTTAATAAAATTCTATAATATTTATAGTGGACTTTTGACTCCTTTGTTTTTGTATTTGAGTCTTTCAATTCTTGTTTAAGGGATTTTCATCTATTCTTCCTTGGATAATTTCTTTGGTGAGATTCTTTGGTTGTCTAGTATGCATTGTTATTTCAGGGTCTAGCCACAGATTTTCAATGATGTTCAGATAAGGGGACTGCCATTGTAAAACATTCAGCTTGCGCCTTTTGATTCTGTAATTTGATGTGTGTTTTAGGATTATTATCTATTTGTAGAAGCCATCCTCTTTTCAACTTCAGCTTTTTTACAGATGGTGTTTTGTTTGCATCAGCAATTTGATGAAATTTCATTGAATACATTCTTCCCTCTACCCTTGAAATGTTCCCCTTGCCATTGGCTGCAACACAACCCAAAAGCATGATTGATCCATCCCTATGCTTAATGGTTGGCGAGATGTTTTCCCGAAATTCTGTGCCTTTTTTTCTCCACACATATCTTTGACCATTGTAGCCAAAAAGTTATATTTTAACCTCATGTGACAATAGTACTTGTTTCCAACATGCATCAGGCTTATTTAGATGTTATTTTGCACATTCCTGATGCTGAATTTTATGGAGAGGATGCAGGAGAGTTTTTCTACTGATGACTCTTCCATGAAGTTGATATTTGTTCAGGTGTCTTTGAAAAATAGAATAATGTACCACAATGCCAGAGCCTGCAAAATCTTTCTGAAGGTCTTTTGCAGTCAAGCATGTGTTCTAATTTGCCGCTATAACAATCCTACAAGTAGCTTAATTATGTCATGATCCAGTGTTGGATCTGGCGGTATTAAAAGCACAAAGTGAACTTTTTTTACTTTGGTTAAGTTCAAAGGTGTTTTGACTGTCCCCGGTGGTGGTTGTGGTATTGCACTTTGGGTTTTTGTGCACTTAATTAGGTATCAGGTGTGACACCCTATAAAGGTGTGCTAGAGGTGTGCAATCACTGCCTGTGATATTGTGAGTTTGTGTTCACTCTGTTTTTGGAGAGCCTGGAGGAAGGATGGAGCTGGTGAGGAGTCCTGCGCAGCTTAGCCAGGGGGGACGTGTTGCAGCTATGGTGTCTGGACGAAGGGCTGGCATGGCGTGGTGGGGTCGCAGTGATGGAGTCAGCGGGAAGTGTCTGCATGGTCTGGTGGAGTGGCTACTATGGAGAGTGGCACTCACCATGTGGGACTTGGCCGCTGAGCTGGACTCAAGCATGCTTGACTTCGTGGCAGAAGCTGAACACTTCCTTGGGACTCTGGTACTAAGCAGCTGCAACTGGTGTTGGACTCTGCTCCAAGGCTGCACTAAGGTGAAGGGTCCTGTTATGGTGATGGATCCGGGTGGAGGAGAAGACGCACGCAGGTGGTGGGCTCTGTTGCTAGGAGCGCACGCAACAGAGCAAAGCTAAGTGGTGTTTCCCCTGTATTGTCTCTTTCCTCATGTGTGTTATTAGTGCAGTGGTGGGATTAGTATCCGCACCGACCCATTCCCTAGTGAGGGTTTAGGGTCAGGGTGAGCAAGGGCGTTAAGGTACGCGTGCGGCGACAGGTGCGGAGCCTGTTTAGGGAATGTCGGGAGTGCAGGGACACTGGCTCAGGGGAGCTTAGGAGGTCTCCACGTCCCCCATTCCCGATCGCAGGGCCTACCATTGTTAAAGTTACCCAGGTTCCCCCCTTTATTATTTAAATGCGCCTTACTGGAGGCGGTGTTTCCAGATATATGTATGCATGGCGTGTAATACCTAAATCCGCCAGGTGGAGGCGGCGTATCCACCTGCACGCTTTATTATTTAAATTCGCCCCACTGGAGGCGGTGTTTCCAGGGTCACGTGTGTTATGGGTCCGCCTTGCGGAAACATCTGCGACCTGACACACGTGATCATGACATTATCACAGGTCCTACAGTTTTTTTTTTCTGGTGAGCTTTGGCCTTGTGGAGACCACTGAGTAATTGCTGCTGGGCCTCACTGATGTGAGTGGGGAGCGGCAAGGTGTGTTGGAGCCACTGCAGCAGCAGTTATCAGGGTCTGGGGCCTCTGCTCAGCTAACCAGAAAATAAAAAAAAAAAAAAAAAAATGGCGGCTATGGTACTAAAACCCCCTAGAGTCGCTGCTGTGGAGCAGGACTGGTTCATGCAGTCAGGCGCACCCAGGCAGGTGGGAGGAATGGTGCCCCATGGAGCTGCCTGGTATTCCCCGAGGTGAAGGGGTACGCCCCTGTGGTGAGCTGACTGGTGTGATAGTCATAGAATCATAGAATCATAGAATCATAGAATCGTAGAGTTGGAAGGGACCTCCTGGGCCATCTGGTCCAACCCCCTGCTCAAAGCAGGATTCACTAAATCATCCCAGTCAGATGTCTGTCCAGCCTCTGTTTGAAGACATCCATTGAAGGAGAACTCACCACTTCTCGTGGCAGCTTGTTCCACTCATTGATCACTCTAACTGTCAAAAAGTTTTTTCTAATATCTAATCTGTGTCTCCTTCCATTCAGTTTCATCCCATTGCTTCTAGTCTTTCCTTGTGCAAATGAGAATAAAGATTATCCTTCTACAATGTGACAGCCCTTGAGATATTTGTAGACAGCTATTAAGTCTCCTCTCAGTCTTCTCTTTTGCAAACAAAACAATCCCAAATCCTGCAACCTTTCCTCATAAGACAGGGTTTGCAGACCGGTCACCATTCTGGTTGCTCTTTTCTGAACTTGCTCCAGTTTGTTGATGTCTTTTTTAAAATGTGGTGCCCAAAACTGGACACAATATTCCAGATGAGGTCTGACCAAAGAGGAGTAGAGGGAAATAATGACTTCACGTGATCTAGACTGTATGCTTCTGTTAATACATCCTAGAATTGCATTTGCTTTTTTTGCTGCTGCATCACACTGTTGACTCATATTCAGTTTGTGATCTATTAGTATACCCAAGTCTTTTTCACATGTGCTGTTGCTTAGGCCTATTCCTCCCATTCTGTATATGCTTTTTTCATTTTTATTGCCCAGATGTAATACTTTGCATTTTTCCCTGTTAAAAACCATTCTGTTAGTTGCTGCCCACTTCTCCAGTTTATTTATATCTTTTTGAATCCTCTCTCTCTCTTCTCTAGTATTAGCTATCCCTCCTAGCTTTGTGTCATCAGCAAATTTAATCAGTTTACCCTCAATTCCTTCATCTAAATCGTTGATAAAGATGTTGAACAATACAGGGCCCAGGACAGAGCCCTGTGGTACCCCACTTGAGACATTCTTCCAACTGGATGTGCAGCCATTTACGACCACTCTTTGGGTCCGATCACTAAGCCAATTATGAATCCACCTAACAGTTGCCTTGTCCATTCCATACTTAGTCATTTTGTCAATAAGGATTGTATGAGATACGTTGTCAAATGCTTTGCTGAAGTCAAGATATACTATATCTACAGCATTTCCTTGATCCACCCAATCAGTGATTCCGTCATAGAAGGAAATTAAGTTAGTCTGACATGACTTATTAGTTACAAACCCATGCTGACTCTGTTTAATCACTTCATTCTTATCCAGGTACTGACATACATGTTGTTTAATAATTTGTTCAAAGATCTTTCCTGGTATAGAAGTCAGACTCACCGGCCTATAGTTGCCTGGGTCCACCTTCTTCCCCTTTTTGAAGATAGGAACAACATTTGTTCTTCTCCAGTCTTCTGGGCCTTCTCCTGTTCTCCAAGAATTTTCAAATATTATGGAGAGGGGTTCAAAAATTTCTTCTGCTATCTCCTTCAGTACTCTGGGGTGTAATTCATCTGGACCTGGAGACTTGGATTCATTTAGGTTAGCTAAGTGTTTCCTCACTATCTTTCTGTTTATAGATATCCTGGATTCTTCTATTCCCTTAATAGGACAGTGAAGAACAGTTGATGTCACATTTCCTTTCTGAGAGAAAACAGATGCAAAATAGGAATTTAAAAGTTCGGCCTTCTCAACATCCTGTCTTACCATTTCATCATTTTCATCCTGTAAAAATCCTATAGCATCTTTGACTTTTCTTTTACTTTTGACATATCCCCAAAATCCTTTATTATTGCTTTTGACATCTCTTGCAAGCCTCAATTCATTGTCAGCTTTAGATAATCTGATTTGTGCCCTGCAGGTTCTACAGACAGCATTATATTCTTCTTTAGATATGCCTCCCTCTTTCCATTTTATAAACATTTTTTTCTTCCTTTTTAGCATGTGCTTAAGTTCTGTGTTCATCCATCCTGGCTTCCTTAAATGCTTCCTATTTTTCCCTCTTTTCGGAATTGTTAACAATTGTGCTTTGAGAATTTCATTTTTCAAGATTTCCCATCCTTCCTGGACATTTTTGTCTTTAAGGATATCCATCCATTGGATCCCTCCAATTCTCTTTCTGAATCCCTTAAAATCTGCCTTTCTGAAATCTAACCTTGATTAGTCCGCGGGGTTTACGCCATATCTTCTATGCCATCGAAGAAGCCGCCCTCCTGGTCGTGTGGAGGCGACCAGCGAGAGTATATTTCCTCCATTTCCCGGTCCCCTTCTCCTCCTGGTGTGTGCAGCAGGTATGCTGCGGGGGAGTAGGGACAAATCTCTACCCTCGCCATTAACCAACCCTAGGAGGCGCAGTCCTCATGGTGAAAGGGTTGGAGGGTGGTGTCCCTTGGTGAATAGCAGGGGTGTGAGTGTGGTGACACAGGGGGACGCCTCTGTTGTAAAGTTCAGAGTGAGTTCCAAAAAAAATGACAAATGTATGTGTGCAATAAACGTTCAGGTCCGGACCTGTGTGTGAACGAGCATGTATGGGTCCCACCAAAAAACATCTTGGAAATGTGTTGTGGAGTCTGATCAGCTCTTAGCATACATACACAAACATAATCTCGTTCCCCAGGTCGGCGCTGTGGAGATGAGTGGTGCCTCCAAAATGAACATGTATTGCCAATACCAGCGCTGTTTGTCATGAACCTGAAGTGTCAGGTAATGGTGGGGTGAACTCAGGATCTGGGCATCCCTGCTGTAGGTGTTTCCCTAATGAGGGGTGGTCTTGAGGGTCCAGAGGCCCCTCATTAAGGAGGGGGTACTGTCATGATCCAGTGTTGGATCTGGCGGTATTAAAAGCACAAAGTGAACTTTTTTTACTTTGGTTAAGTTCAAAGGTGTTTTGACTGTCCCCGGTGGTGGTTGTGGTAATGCACTTTGGGTTTTTGTGCACTTAATTAGGTATCAGGTGTGACACCCTATAAAGGTGTGCTAGAGGTGTGCAATCACTGCCTGTGATATTGTGAGTTTGTGTTCACTCTGTTTTTGGAGAGCCTGGAGGAAGGATGGAGCTAGTGAGGAGTCCTGCGCAGCTTAGCCAGGGGGGACGTGTTGCAGCTATGGTGTCTGGACGAAGGGCTGGCATGGCGTGGTGGGGTCGCAGTGATGGAGTCAGCGGGAAGTGTCTGCATGGTCTGGTGGAGTGGCTACTATGGAGAGTGGCACTCACCATGTGGGACTTGACCGCTGAGCTGGACTCAAGCATGCTTCACTTCGTGGCAGAAGCTGAACACTTCCTTGGGACTCTGGTACTAAGCAGCTGCAACTGGTGTTGGACTCTGCTCCAAGGCTGCACTAAGGTGAAGGGTCCTGTTATGGTGATGGATCCGGGTGGAGGAGAAGACGCACGCAGGTGGTGGGCTCTGTTGCTAGGAGCGCACGCAACAGAGCAAAGCTAAGTGGTGTTTCCCCTGTATTGTCTCTTTCCTCATGTGTGTTATTAGTGCAGTGGTGGGATTAGTCTCCGCACCGACCCATTCCCTAGTGAGGGTTTAGGGTCAGGGTGAGCAAGGGTGTTAAGGTACGCGTGCGGCGACAGGTGCGGAGCCTGTTTAGGGAATGTCAGGAGTGCAGGGACACTGGCTCAGGGGAGCTTAGGAGGTCTCCACGTCCCCCATTCCCGATCGCAGGGCCCACCATTGTTAAAGTTACCCAGGTTCCCCCCTTTATTATTTAAATGCGCCTTACTGGAGGCGGTGTTTCCAGATATATGTATGCATGGCGTGTAATACCTAAATCCGCCAGGTGGAGGCGGCGTATCCACCTGCACGCTTTATTATATAAATTCGCCCCACTGGAGGCGGTGTTTCCAGGGTCACGTGTGTTATGGGTTCGCCTTGCGGAAACATCTGCGACCTGACACACATGATCATGACATTTTACTTTTCAAAGTGAGCAAAGGGCAATTTTAAAATGCTTTGTTATCTTCTTATAGCCTTCTCCTGCTTGTGGGCCGCCACCATTTTCATTTTCAGATTGCTAAGCAACTGCTTATAAGAACACATGTCTGCTGTTTTTATGGTACAAGGTTAAAGGAGGAAGAATTTTTTATAAACCTGGAATATTTGCATCACCTGGCCTTTCCTAACGATGATAATGAACAAGTCATAACTAGAGATGAGCGAATATTTCAAAGTTTGGTTCGGATTACGAGCGCCAAATTTGCAATATTCACTGATTAATTAGTTGAATATTCACTGAACATAAACGAACACTATTCTTGTCAACGGGAGGCAAAAACAAACACATGCACAATACCTTATAACAGCCCCAAATGCTGCAAAAACATATCAAATGAGGGACAGACACCAGGAAAGTGGCCTTAATTCACCCACAGTACCAATTGTAGCATGGCATTGCAGCAATCAGCCAGGCATGAGGTATAGGGGTTTGGGACAGCATTTACAGCTTTCAATTGAACATCACAGTAAGATGAGGTGGGTGAAGGATCAGTGTAGACCCCCTTTGCTGGGAGCCCTCATACCACATGCAACTTCTCTACCTGCTTTCATGCTGAGCTACGCTCAGGTGGCACAGCTTTGTAGAGTACCATTGTCAGAAAAAGTTAAGGATAGTAGCACGGGTAGTTGAGTCCAAGGAAGTGGAGTCCTGATGGTCTCGGAGACCTACGACTACAGGCAACAAGGAGACCCAATCGGGAATATTCACAATTCCAAAAATTATTGGCAGACAATACCAAAGTGGCATCAATTTCACCTTGGTAGAAATAGTATAATAGGGATCAACAGGTCTTCCACTACACGCAATCCAGCAGATGGACACCCAACCTGGAGTGTTCACATTTTGAAAAATTATTGTCAGACAATACCAAAATGGCATCAATTTCATCACAGTAGAAATAGTACAATAGGGACTGACAGGTCTTTCACTGCGCCCAATCAACCAGGAGTGTGTTCACATTTCAAAAAAATATTGTCAGACAATACCAAAGTGGCATCAATTTCACCACAGTAGAAATAGTACAATAGGGACCAACAGGTCTTCCACTGCGCCCATCAAGCAGATGGACACCCAATCAGGAGTGTTCACATTTTAAAAAATGAGGGCCAGACACCAAAAAGTGGCAATAAGAGCCTTATACCACAGTAGTGGCATAAATTTCACGAGAGCAGAAATAGTGTAATAGGGACCCACAGGAATTCCACTACACCCAATCCACCAGATGGACACCCAAACTGGAGTTTTAACATTTTGAAAAATGAATGCCTGACACCACCGAAGTGGAATAAATGTCACAAGAATAGAAATAGTATAATTGGGACCAACACATCTACCACTACAGCTAACCGAGCAGACCTGTTAACTGGCATGGACAAAGACCTCTGTATTGATGCAAGTCAATGACCTGAGGGGTGGGAATAGTGAAAATGAGCACACAGCTTACATGTTTTTTCGAGAAGCTCACCCAGGCCAGGATAGTGGCAGAGAAAATGCTGTACCACCAGGTTGAGGAAGTGAGCCATGCAAGGCACGTGTATGAGCTTGCCTCACAATAGGGCCACCAGCAGGTTTGCACCATTATGAGACACGGCAATCCCTAAATGCAGGTTCAGCGGAGATAGCTATTGATCAAACTCAGCATGGAGAGCAGTCCACAATTCTTCAACTTTATGACTGCGATCTCAAAGGCATATTAATTTTAAGACTGCCTGATTGCGGTGACCACTGGCTACACAGTATAAAGGTGGTGGGGATTTGCTCTGCACTGTTAGAATGCGTGTCTCATTAAGGCAGAGGTTGAGGGCACAGGTGGAGGCCCTAGAGGAGATAGAGGAGGAGGCAGAAGCAGTGGAGGAAGTGTGAAATGTAGAGATTTGTCCTGCAAGCCTTGGGGATTCCAAAATTTGTGGAGCAGCACCTGCCTCCACAGCCACCAGAGTCACCCAGTGCCCACTCAGAGAAATGTAACACCCTTGGCAATGCTTACTCATCCATGTGTCTGTAGTGAAATGCTGGTGTAGTGCAGGCACAGCATTGTTAGAAAAGAAATGGCAACTGGTACTGCGATGGCCATCAGCTTTCAGGAACCATCTGTATCTATCAGGTGAAAGGCAGCATTTCTGTGGCCAACAGATTAAAGATGGTGGAGTTCAACCTTTTAGCTTTGTCATGCATAGGAGGAAACAATCTTTTACAAGACCACAACTGTGGTACCGTGGACTGGCTGCAGTGCTGAGAGAGGGTGGAGTACAATGAACCAGACAAACTGACGGACATGTGAGAGATATGCAGTAGGAGATGTTACGGTGGATTGCGAAAGTTGTGGTGTGCTTGTTCTCTGATATGGGTCTAAAGCAGCAGGCATGTCCGCATGTTAGGTGTCGGATTTCTGTCGCTGCTCAGCGAGAATCCTGAGCCTTACTTCCAGCGGTCTCCCATTCCTCTCCAGCCGCAGAGGTGGTTGCTCAGCAAACTCATCGGTCCAGGCGCTCTGCCCATACCAGCTCCATAGGTTTGCTTGCTGCTGCCACCTCTGGCACATCTATGGCAATACATGCTGCTCAGCAGCAAGATTCTCCAGGGACTAAGTTCCCATGTCAGGCCACTGAGCATGCCCGTGGAGTGATCTCCCATTGGAGATCGAAGGTCACGTACTCAGGTCCTGCTCATGTTCAGATTGGCCCATCTGAGAAGCCAGGAAGGTCCCGGACGATCGCGGCTATAAAAGGTTCGCATGGCCAATAGGCCATGCGCTAGGATAGACTGTATTTACAGACTATGTGGAGTGAGTGATGTATGCACGTATGAATGTCTCTGGTGAATGACTCATTAAGAAACCCCTACCCTTGGTATGCAGGTGTTGTGCAGCCTAGCCTGCTAGCGCCCAGGCTTAGGTGTAGGTAGGATCAGAGGTTGAGTCAGGCATCAGTCCTCACCAGAGACTCGGCATGCCTCCGTGCATGTGCTCTACTTCATAGCCAGCGTCTATAGCGGTGCTTGCGGCAGCGACGCCGCGCGCTCAGTGGGCCTAGAGGGACTCTAACCCCGTGTCCTTGGGGTAGAGTTCTGTGGCCGTACACTGTGCGCTCTTTTGGCCGGGCTCTGTGAGCTAAACAGGCTCCGGCATTTACGTTCAGCGGTTTTGCGACTGTGCATTAACAGAGTTCGCACTTGTTCACATTGGGTGACGTAACCCACGTGTGACTGTTTTTACACCGCTCTATTCTTCCGCCATTACTTAGTAGTAGTGTACCACCTCTGCACGGTGGACCCCGGGCTGCGAATGCACCTACTATTATTTTATAATTTGGTGCGTTCCGCCAGCCCTAACACCACATCCCTTACAATTGACGGTGGTCTCTCAGTCAGCATGTCTGGAGCGAGTAAAGAAACTGAGGTTCTGCAGTCAAAGACCTGCATCTCAATAGTTGGCATGTTAACAGGGGAGGAGGAAGAAGCAGCAGATTCGATTGATGGTAGTTAAGGTCCGTATTTTAGCGCAGTGGGATTCCCAGAGTAATGCATCTCGATTGCGCATGTGAAGGTTCATACATATAGTAGTCAAATTATTGTACTTTTTACCTGCAAAGTTGGCAGATTACTTGAGTTGGCTTATCTTTTGCAGTGTCAAAAAAGACCCAGGCTAGGCAACTCCTGCCACCTCTGCGAGCTGCAGACCCGCGGATGCTGCTGGTCACAGCCTCAGTTGTGGCTGAGGATGCATTGCTCATCGTGGCTGCATCACTATGTGTCGGCAACATCCTGTGCAACGTATGAAAAAAGCTGAGGGCACAACTAGATTAAACTCGAGATCACTAGCCACACACCTGTAACAGAGCACAAATAATCTAGAAAAGAAGTGTGTGCAAAA